>NW_024387438.1:0-351749 GCF_900408965.1 Simochromis diagramma | reverse complement strand
ACATAAGGGCAAGAGTCATCCCCGAGTTTAAAGGTGGTGTTTAGTGTCAGGGTCACAGTTAGGCATTCATTTCTGATGGTTAGCATTATGTCAATTAGATGTCCTCACTAAGATATGAAAACGTGTGTGTGTGTGTGTGTGTGTGTGGCAGTGGCTTCTGCTGAACTAGAAAGAAAAAAACTGGGAGGAGACGGTTTCATCGCAGCCAGCGGAGGCTGTGGATCAACGCATGATGAACGAGCTTCGAAGCAACCGGAGCCAACGAGAGGAGAAGAAAGGGACCACCCTTTGAGCTTAAAGGGGGCTCCTGATTGGATAGTCTGTCCCCAAACTCAGTCAGTAAGAGCTCCCCAGCTGTGAGGCGACTGTCAGCTGTACTGGGGGTCGGGTTGGGTGTGTCTATTACTTTAAGAAACTCATTAAAGTCTCAAAGTTTGTATTATTAGGGGCGTGTCCTCTTTGGTTGACAGAAAACTGCAGTTCCTGTAATCGCCACTTGAGGCAGAAATGATTTGTTCCTTTTAGTCAGCTTACGGTCTTTAATTAGCAGCTTCTTAGTACTTTTTAGCCTCATGTTCTCATATGATGGGCAGTAAAATCAGTCGCTGTGTTTGTTTATGAACTCAGGTCAAGCTGAGCTTTTATATTATTATTTAATGTCTTCCACTTTTTGTTTTTTAAGGTCAAATAAAATTGTCTAAAGATGGTTTTTATATTTTGTTGTGATTAAACGACATGCTGACATCATCAACTAAACCACGCTGGGTTAGTTTGTGCGCTGGCCGCAGGTTTAAGGAGGGCGTTCAGTCTGTCATGACTGAAGTCGAGCGACTGCGATAAAACCGTCTGCTTGTTTTTCTCTTTGATGCTGGAAAGAAGTGCTGTCACTATGACATCATAGCTGGCTAAGCCAATAGGATTAATTCTTCGTATAAAGATTGCAACAGGTTTGTTTGTCAGTCCAGGAGCTGACTCGGAGTCAGCAGGAATGTTGGCCGGTTGTCCGACTGTGGCTGGGATGCAGAGGTTCAGAGGGTCTTGTGAGAGCGCCGACCCATCACGAACCACCACAGACCGCAGACTCGTCCTCGTTCTGTGATGTATTATTTGTGCTCGCTCCGTCCTTCATCGCTAACGTTTTGCAGATAAACGGTGACGTTAATGTGTGCAGCACTCGTGTTTCTCTGCAAACCTGAAGCCTCCTGAGGTGTCTACAAACTGAAGTGAGGGTGTCGGCTGATGATGGCGCTCGGAGTCCGTTTGGTTCCACGTCCCGCCGGCTGGAAGCGTGGGACTGTGAGGCGAGCAGCTTCAGAAGAGACAGACCTTTTTTTTCAGGTCGTTCCTCTTCCAGAGGGAGAGGCGATCGAACTGCTCGATGGACATCCCGAAAACACTGAAGAACTCCTCCTGAGAGAGGTGCCTCTGCAGGGCGAGAGACAGCCACAATCAGAGAGAGAGCAGGAACAAAGAAGGCACTTGTCATTTTTCACCCTGCACCGACCCCACGCTGCGTCTAAAACAACCCGACGCATTTTTCCAAGGTCGTCGAGCATCAAAGAGTTTATTAACGAAGCTGCCAAATATTAAATATGATTCTAGCGTTGTGGTCCTAAACAGCCAGCGGTCGATCATCTGAGAATATTTAAAGATAAGAGGAAGAAACATTCTCGCTCAGTCAATTTCAATAAATGTTTAATTATATAAAACAGAATTTTCTGAGATGTGACGGCCCGCCCTGGACCCTGGATGACTCTGTCCGGTCTTTAAGTGATGACGTATGAACCCTGCTTTGGTCCAAGCTACTCTGAGTTTATGAAGGCTGTTGTGTTTTTAACATGTTTTGTATCTTGTTCTATTTAATCTGAAACAGTCAGTGATCACTGTCGGCTTCTCTCAGTTTTTATTGCCGCTAATCATTTTAAAGCTCAATGTTTAAACCCTTCTGCTGTAACTACAGCCCCTGCAGCAGTACATTAATGACTAACCTCGTATTGTATATGGATTATCTCAGTTGTTCTCCTGACTGAAGTTTGGTCCGTTTACAGCATCCTGCCATGTGATTGTATTTGTCTCTAACCATCAGGAACCTTCACGTTAACTTTTATCGAGTGGAACAAAGTTAGCGTTCATCCTCCAGCTTCACTGTGCTAATGTTATGCTAACATAGCTGTGTAGCTAGCGATCACGTAGCACAACATTATATACCAACTAGCCCAACTACAAACGCCACTGCTGTTTAGTTTTCTGTCTTCATTTATGTTGGAAGTGATAACAGAGCTGTACGTTTGAATTTTTCAGAAATCTCTCAGTCAGAACATGCTATATCATGTTTAGCTGGAAGCTAGCGAGCTAACTTCCTGCTAACTTCTAACTCTGTTAAATGTAATAAATTCTGTTTTCATGGATGTTAAACTTCGTTACACCTGGTAAAGCAGCAACGCTGATCGTTTTATTAAAGATGAAAGAATTTAGACAGTTTTTAACTCTCAGTGATGTCACAGTGTTTGTGTGACTTTGGGACCTGAAGCGGAGTTTGGACCTGGAAACAGCTGATGACAGCAGACTAAAAGACCGGATATCGATAACGATGTGGTTTGATATCAGAACAGGTTCAGCAGCTCGAGTCGTACCGACAGAGACTTGGTCTTGTTTGTCATTTTTTTACCTCCAGCTGTGTCCGATCCACACCGGGGGGCAGTTTGCTGCGTCCTCTGTGAGTCACCACCAGCACCTCGTAGGGATAAACCTGCACGCAGACACGCAGAGGAGACGTGACGTGAGAACCACATTGTCCTCGTGTCCCGCTGAGGGGACGAAACAGCCTCACACATTTATCTGCTTGCTGTGCCCGAGTTATGTGGAAACAGGACATGTTTAATACATCCGCCCTGCTCATTCCATATTCTTATTCTATAAGGGCAGCTTTGCACAAGTGACAGTTCATAATAATCCTTCTTTATCTCACACTGACGCTCAGAGATACCCTCTATGACATCATAAAGATCCAAGAGTAGCTTGGCAGAGCTTCGGCAGCTCTACTTTCTGTACCTTGTGCTCCAGCATGCTGGGGAGAGAGTTCCCTCTGTCCATCCTCGAGTCCCCGTTCTGACACAAAAACAAACAGTATGATGAACACCGGCACCAATTATTCATCAGGAGTTTCTGCAAACAAGGTTAAAATAATGGAAAGTGTACCTGAAGCCCTGCAGAGACACAAAGAGACACAAACAGTTTCATTATTTTCTGTTACGAGTTCACTGATGCAGGAAAAAAGTCGAGTCTGAGAATGGACGTTTTGTGCTGATGTACAAGTTCAATTTTCAGCACAAAATGCTAAAGTACTTCACAGGTGTAGTTTTACAGGTGTACAACTACACCTGTAAAATCCTGAACCTGAGCTTTAATGACGGAGGTTTGTACCTGCAGCAGGTTTCTCCGAGGAGCTGAACTCGGCCGAGCGCAGCTGCAAACAAACACAAACAGGTTGTTGTCTTCACTCGACTTCGTTGTCAAACCTCACAGCGAGTGTGCGGATACTCACCCTGGACAGGCCGCTCTTAGAGGGCGCTGGGAAATACACGGACCTGGAGGCGTTGGACCCTGCAGAGCAGAGGGGAGGGGCTGTGAGGGGGAAAGGAAACGCTACACAACATGTGCATCAGTCCTTCCACCTGGAGATGTTTTGTTCTGAAAGGTCACGACAGTCACCTGTGACCAGGTGACATCACTTCCTGTTTCCACGATGCATCATGATGCCTTCACTGAAATCTGAACCTGAAACACTAAAACTGCAGTTTTTTAATTTGCACCAAAAGTTACAACAACTGATAAACTTTAAAAATGTTTTGCTGTTTAGAAATTTTACTTCCTCGTTCACTTTACTTTCTGAAAAGTGACGCTCATAAAATCAGAAGAATTTCAGGTTCAGATACTTTTACTAACAGCGCTTAGACTCCTTCAACTTTGCAAATTTTCTTCGTATTAAATGATATTTTTGTGGTTTTGTGACGTCTTTGTCACCATGAGTGACTATTGGTCTCCACAAAGTAGTGGTAGAATAGTTATATTAAGCTATAAAGTTTGTGTCTTGCATATTTTCCACAACCAAACCCATAATCACATACTGTGTATTATCTTACTTACTTTATATTTCTTTGTATTTTATTTGTATTTTTTGTATTTTCTTTCTGAAATCTGTACCTAACGCAAAAAATGTCAAGAGAGTGTGTGTGTGTGTGTGTGTGTGTGTGTGTGTGTGTGTGTGTGTGTGTGTGTGTGTGTGTGTGTGTGTGTGTGTGTGTGTGTACCGGCGTTGTGGCTGCGCTCTGGTAAAGAGCGGGTTTTCCTCCTCAGAGGCGCTGCAGACTTCTCCAGCTCCTCCTTCAGGATGATTTTGCCCAGATTGGACTGAATCTGACACGAGACAGAAACAGAAGACGACTTGTAGTTGTAAAAAGCATAATAATATATTAAGTAAATGGCCTGCGTTTGTATAGCGCTTTACTTAATCCCTGTGGACCCTAAAGCACTTTACACTACATTCAGTCATTCACACACACATGATGGCAGCTACGTTGTAGCTACAGCCGCCCTGGGGCACTGACAGAGGCGAGGCTGCCAGACACTGGCGCCACCGGGCCCTCTGACCACCACCAGTAGGCAACGGGTGAAGTGTCTTGCCCAAGGACACAACGACTGAGACCGTCGGAGCCGGGGCTCGAACCGGCAACCTTCCAATTACAAGAGGAACTGCCAGCTCTTGAGCCACGATCGTCCCATAATCCAAAGTATTCAGAATACGTTACTCTCATTGAGTAACGTAACGGAATATGTTACAGAATACATTTTGGGGCATGTAATCTGTAATCTGTAGTGGAAAACATTTTAAAAGTAACCTTCCCAACATCTGCACATGTTTGTAGAAAGACAATAATAATGAAAAATGCATCGAGCAGTTTCACGCAGGGATCGTTTTCCTTCCACCGAAGCAGACCCTTCAGCAGCGAGCTAACACGCGATAAGAGCTGAAGAGGACCAAACATCAACCTCCAGGTCTGAAGAAGCACGCTGCAGCTCCTCTGGTGTCCAGCAGGGGCCGCAGTGTCCCAGAGACTCCCATGTTAAACATGCTCACAGCCTGATACACAGACTCTTCTGTCTCTGTGGGGGATTTCCTCCTTCATAACAGCTGTTTATTACTCACCTGTTGAAATCCTATTAAGGCTTAAAGTTTGAGGGGTGTGGCCTGTTTGACTGACAGGTGAATGGTGACACAGGTGACTGTAGCTGCTAGCTGTCTGCTAAGCTTCACCTGAACGGGACCTCTGTGTTTTAATGACATCATGTGACCAATAACATGGCTGCTGTGAGGTCACAGCAGACTGAGCTCAGCTGTTGGGAGAAATTCGAGGATTTGACTGATTAGCGGGTCTCTGTGTTTGACTCCGCCCTCCAGCTTCTCGTGGTCACATCTCGTTTTTAAAAAGGCGAAGGAGGAGCCAACGTTAGACAGCAAAATGCAAAGTGCCCAGAATAACGGCTCGTGTTCATCTTTTGTATACAGTCTGTGGGACGTGCAGAGTGACACAGCCGATTCTGCAAACAGACGTTTCTGACAGAGCTGAAGTGCTCTTCAGGAAAAACGTGGCTTTTATTTTGAAATGAGCCGTGCCTCTAAAGGATACACACGACAGTGAAAGCACATTTAAAGCTGTTTAACCCGTGCACAGATTATGTCTGCACACATTCACATCTCCATGATGAAGTCAGTGTTTTCAGTCTCCCACCAACCAAGCAGCAGCTGACGCAGCAGCAGTCCTCATGCTTTATTCATCGTACTGTGAGAGTTTTTAAAAGCAGCTTCTTGCATGTGAATATTTCCTGCTTTTCTGACAGTGAAGGTGATTTTTGGTGATTCCTGACCAACTTCAAACTGCTGCAGCTCATCTGCACCTGCAGCTGGCTCCGGGTCTCCCACCTTGTTCAGCTCTTGCTTCTGAAGCTTTCTGAGTCCCCACAGCTCATCATCCAGCTCTCCATCCTCCTCCTCCTCGACTTTCTGCTCCTTCCTCTTCCATTCCTTTTCTGCTGAGAGGAGAGGAGTTATGGAAAGGAGAGAAGAAGAGAGGAGCCAAGGGAACAGTGAGACGAATACGTGACAAGAAGCAGGAATAATCAGGATTTAAAGCCAGACGTGATTTTTAGATGAAAACCTGGAAAATCCCACTTTCGTAATGAACTGTAAATGTAGCACAATGTGCGTCTCATTGATCAGAGTGTGTGTATGTATGCATTTGTTTAAACATCATTGTGAGGACCAGAAAATGCCATGCAACTATAGTTGTGGGGACTAAATGCTGACGAGTCTGAAGCATGTTTGAGGCTCAAAGTGTAAGTGTCAGAGTTACAGTTAGGCCAGAGTGAGCGGCTAGCATCGTGTCAGTTAGATGTCTTCACTAAGATATGACAGCACGAGTGTGTGTGTGTGTGTTTGGGTCGTACCAATCACGGCCAGCGAGGGGGGGCAGGGCCAGTAGTCGGTCTCGATCTTGGAGGGCTGGTTCGGGTCTGGAGGCTGAGCTGCAGGAAACTTTGAAGACTCGATGATCAAATCCTCGATGTGTTTCCCCTGAGGGACCGAAGAGGACGACACATCTGTGCACACACACACACACGCACACACGCACACGCAGTGCATGTTAAAGCAGATTAAACACAGTGAAAGGCGGCGTGCTGTTCACAGGACAGCGGCTGACCCACATTCACTCTGTTTTCATTATGTTCAGCGATACATTTATTGCAGCTTTTATTCTGAAATCGATTTGAACCTCAGTGACTCACCCTGTTTGTAGATGGGAGGCTTCTTGTAGATGTTGGTACCATTTTCTGAAAACAATAAAATCACATGTGTGACACCTGTGCTCTTCTTTGCTTGCTAAACAATAATTACTGGTTCACAGGGTGAACATGAGCTCCAGAGGACGGCACATCTGGGACTTGTTGCACTTCTTGGGTCTGACTGAGTTTCAGGTGCAGATCTTTTCGTTGGTTAATGACGTGTGGTCCAAGTATCACAGCACACCTGACTGGTGGTGCATGTACGGTGCAAACTGGACTCTCTGAGTCAGCACAGTGGGACATAGAGAACTCCAGATGTGGACCAAACGTCATCAGCATCTGGAAGCGGTCTGTGTGCACAAACTCTAATTCAGTTTCACTGCTGACAAATCAACTAATAATCCCAATAGTTGTCTTTTCTGGTCCTGACATTAGCGGCTAGCACGTCTCAGACGTGGATGCTGTGCTGACAAATCACTGAAGCTCATCTGGGAATCTCTGAATTTCTCGTTGTAGCCCCTCCCACAGGGTAAACACACGTGTTTGAAGAAATAAGTCACCTGATGGAGATGCTGTTGCTAACTGGGTGAAAACCTAGCTGATGGAGCTACATCTGCACCCTTCAGTACTGTTCTCCACAGTCAGTGGGGTGAGTCCGGCTTGTGGAAGCTTGTGTTTACCTGGCCTGTGGAAATGCTGCACGGTGCTCTTCACAGTACCAGACGAGTGTGCGTTGGGTGTGGTTGGTGTGTTTGGCGTTGACGGGGTGTGTGTGCTGTGGGTTCTGGTGCTCGGGATGGTGGAACCAGGCGAGGACCCTCCAGGTGATCGGCTCTCGAGCCACTCCCTTGTCTCCTTGGACAGATTCTGGAAACACAGAGGACGGTATTTTAAAAGCGTGTTGGTGGGGAAATGTGAAGGCAGAGCCGGTGATCCTCCTCAGAACCTTCTAATGAACATGCAGGGCATCCCCATGAGGACTTTCTAAGACATGATGCCAACTGCATCGACACGACCATCAAAGCAAGACCTCCTCCATTACTACCACTACTTAATGGTCCTCAATCAGAATTAGAGGCCTCTTGAACCTTTACAGAGTAAACCTTGAAGACACGGTCGTCCCTCATTAACCAAAGAACGTCTTTTAGTGTTAGTAGAAGCACCTAAGAGACCTTTAGGATCTCCTGATTGATAACTAGAGCCTCGTTTAAAGATAACTTATGAGAAACTACTTCACATGACTTCAACCTCCTCGAGGATTCCTTGAACTAACACTTTACAGCCTTAAAAGAAACGCAGTGACTCTTAGGACGCCCCTCGTCAATGCTCTAAATGACCAACAGAGTCAGTGTGAAGAAGAGCTACCCAAAATATGACTCTAAGTAATCTGAGTATGCCTGGAAGGATGCCGTCCGAACCGATTACTGCAGCCTCGTAAGCCTCAAACAAAGAACTTCACACACATCATCCCTAAACTGTTCGAAAGGTTGTTTAGAAGCTGAAACCTGTAAAAGAAGCATCAAACCTTCTCAGTGACCACTGGGATGTATACGACCTCCTCGCTGACATCATCATTTCTGAGGTTCCACTATGTTCCTGACTACAACCTCGTTAAACATGCCAACATTAATGTTGAGATGCTTCAGCGTCAGGATCACTTTCACAGAAGCTGGTTTGAGACAACAACAGGACGATGTTGTGCTAATAACAACCCATCACAGTCACACGCCCACAAAGCATCTGAGATCTGCTTCTGTCATGAGACCCTATATTGTCTGCATTTCCATAATATCACACTTTCATTGTAGGGCTCTGATCTGACCTTTGACCTCATCACTAGTGCTTGTTTTGTTGCAGAGGTCTCTGAGTGTAAACAGGAAGAAACTAATATAAACTATATGATGATATGTAAAGAAAGAAGGGGGGGGGGTCTTACCTCTGGGGAGGGAGGAGGAGAGATGGAGCGAGGAGACAAGGACCTCTGCGGAGAAAAAAGCAAAAATAGATGAAACGCTCGAAGCTAAAAATAGATTCAGAGAATGAAGACGAAGCTTCACAAACACAAACTCTGCTTCTGACACTGAAGTCGTTTCTTTTTTTAAACGATTGCACCAAATGTCAATTCTAGAGGATTACGTTGCAATTTACACTTTGACCTGAAGGTGGCAGTGTTCTTTACACCCAACGATTAAATCCAGACACAGAAATGCTTCACGGTAACGTGATGTGAAGCATAAATCAGAGAAGCATTTGTTTAGAGTAAAGGAAGAGTTGGATGATGACAGCAGTGCAGACGAAGACCTGAAGCTCCGAAATCAGATTCCTTATAAGAATTCAGTCTTTGCACTTAAACAGTGGCCACAAGGCTCCCAGCAGGGGGCGCATTTAGGTAAATGTGCATTTATATGCAGATGATCAACATTTAGCATTCAGCTCTTTGTTGAAGTCTCCTCCTTCGGCTGGCTCTGCTGTTAAAAACAAACGGGAGCTTTTTCATGGGGAGACTCTGACCTGTGCAGTCTGAATGCTGTGACAACAGCTGCAGCAAACGTGTGTCGTGACACAAAGTTTGGACTTTGTGCAGAATCAGCTTCAGCTGCGAGGCTCATCATTGCCCAGCAGAGCTTAAAAAGTGCCTTTTGTTTGTTTCAGTCATCAGTCTGCAGTAACCACAAGACTGTGACTGAAATCACTGATCGCTGTGCTGGACAGTCAAAAACAGAAAAACAACAGAAAACCCCACAAAACAGATGAAAGAAGGTGCAGCACACAAAACACAAAAAGCATTCTGACACACAATCTCTCTTTGTCTGACCCAATCTGCACCACAAAATACAGACACACACACACTGGGCTCAGCTGTTTTCATGAGCTGTCAGCTCTCTAAGCAGCAGATTGATGTCCGTGTTTGCAGCCAGACGCAGAGCTAACCAGCCGACTGTCAGAGCAGCGACCTGCTGCCACGCCGTCTGGTTTCCACGACTCCGGCTCTGCGCTGAGCTACAAAGGTCCCAGAAACTATGGAACAACAGGACTTTACAAGCTGCCCGACCCTGTAGATGCTAAATGCTTCTGTAGCATTTACACATAAACATCTGATCACACGCTGCATTATAAGGACAGTGAAACCAGCAGGATCTGCACTTTACTTAGTTTTTAGTAAATTTGCACCATTTAAATAACTCAAAGTTAAATAATAGCTTCTACAAACGCCTGCTCATTCAGAATTAAGACTTCTAATCCGTCTCAGTCGTCTCTGAGCTGCATGTCGGAGCCGTGCTGCTTGTGAAAAGTCAAACCAGCAACCAAAATATGCACTAAGAGGACATCTGAGCTTTAGTAGCTGTGAAGAAGAAACAGTCACGATGACTAAACAATGATACGACCACCGCCCGCTCCAGAGTCTCCTCCTGTCAGACCCACCGGCTGCAGTTCACCTAGGGGGCGCCCACGAGACAGTCCTCACTAAAAAGGAGTGAATGAAGCTAAACGGCTAAAATAATCATTAAGACAAAAAACAACAACAAATAATTTTGTCTTGTTTTGTTTTACAAATCCAGCATCAGTGATGTGCTTCAGTTTTACAGGATGATATTAAGATCTGACTGTATTTAAACGCCTGCTTTGAAACAATAACTCCAGCACGCGTGCAGAAGACGCGGCTGACTGTGGTGGTTGGTTGCAGTGACATTAGAACACGCTAATAATGACAAACTGGAGCTATCGGCTCCACCTCTTCAGCTGAAACAGGATAATATTAGAGAACATGTTTCCAGGCCAGAGCTCCACACGGTGCCTCATCTAAACAGCGCCCCCATCAGGCAGGACGTCCAGAGAGCACCAGTGTAGCTGTCAGCAGGAATCTCTAAACTATGACCGGAGGGAGACGTCACCTCCAGAGGACTGTAGCTGTAGTGCGGCTGGTAGATCATCAGATCGGGTCTCTCGATGTCCAGGATGGCTTTGTCTCTCGGTAAGGCTGCCAAGTCCTTATAGCCGATAACCCCGTCCTCCACTCTGGCCTGGGGAGAGGGGGGGGGGAATTACAGATTATTACCTCCAGATTAATCTGAAGGGTACGAGAGCGCGATCACGGTGTGTTTATCTCACCACGATGGCAGCAGCAGGGGATCCTGGGACGCCGGTGCCTCTGAGCGACAACACACTCCCCGGAGACGTCTGCGCCAGCTGCTGCTAACACACACACACACACACACGCTTGTACTTGTGTCTTTGTGAGGACTATTACTGCCTCTTACCCAGAGCCTAACTTGAACCTTTCCTTCCTAAAGGAGCAGGAGAAACGTCCTCACTGTTCTGCTTCTTCTGTCAGCTTTACTATTTCCAAGCTGGAATTGTTCTGTAACTTTATTTGTTAAATTAAAAACCAGCCCAGATGTAAATTTGGCCAATCCTCCCTTCAGCATCGCCTCCTCGTGCACCTCTGGACTTCAACACCAAACATCGACTCATCTTTGAGCTGACACGCTTCTCATGTGGAGGAACATCGTTACTGAACCACCAGGAGGACTTGTTGGTTTTTATTGTTGAGCATCGTGATCATTCAGCAGAAACATCATCATGCTGCAGCATCTCAACAACACGCCCCCCCCCCCCCCCCCCCGACAACTATCAGCAAAAGAAACGTGTGGTTTACCTTGGGCATCATCCTGACTACTGATTGGTCAGTTCCTGAAGGAGACACACAAAACATGATGTTAAATAAAGAATAACAAGTCAGACGTTTCAGCATGACAAAGCAGGAGAGGCCAGAAAGAGTGAGGCATCATGGGAAACTTTCCACCAACCTTTCTCACATCAACACGTGTATCAGCTGCTCTGGTCCACACATGAAACATGAGTCTGACAACAATCTCCTTTTTTGTTCTTTTACTGTGTGCTGCTGTGCATCAGTGTTTCTGTCTGTGATAGAAAGGCCCACACTGAGCAGAGCCTCGCACTGATACGAACAGTAGATAGACTATATGCATGTTAGCATATGTTACGTCCGGTGTGGAAACTCCTGTGGGGAGCTTTGTTTCCGGTGTCGTATTCGCGCCTGGTTTACGGCCCAAAACAAGTTAAGCAAATGAATCAAGCGGCGATTTACATTTCTATAGATGTCTCGGGCATTTACCCAATATATCTGTAAATGATGTTCATTGACTTGTCGATATTTTCCCCCGCGCCTCAGAGCAAAAGAGAAAATGGATTCAGATGTTATATTTCTCAGC
The DNA here is from genome assembly GCF_900408965.1 of Simochromis diagramma. Taxonomy (NCBI): domain Eukaryota; kingdom Metazoa; phylum Chordata; class Actinopteri; order Cichliformes; family Cichlidae; genus Simochromis; species Simochromis diagramma. Next base: position 339,675 of record NW_024387438.1, on the reverse strand, counting down.
TGTCCCTCGTTTATCGCGGGTGTTATGTTCTAAAAATAACCAGCGAGAGGTGAAATCAAGGAGCCAATTTTATTTTTGACGGTGCAAAACGTTTGGTGGACATCGTGGACATACAGCGCTGCACTGCAGAGTCACACTGCTAGCATCGATGCAGCGATTCTGTACTGTACAGTAGAGACGTCACGGAGGAGATCGTCTGCAGCGATCAGGACGCAGGACACAATGTGACGTAAAAAAAAAAAAACGTGCAAACTTGCACTAAAAAAATCCGTGAAACAGCGAGGTGAAAGGTGAAGCGCGTTATAGCGAGGGACCGCTGTAATTTTGAAGGTAAGTCACAACATACCCTTCGTACATACTAATGTATAGAAACCGTTACAATCATTCATTTTGTGTGGCTTTTTTCACGGTTTGTTAATATGCTGTGTAGGTGTGTACTTGACTAGCTGATATCAACATAACGGGGAAACATCTGGTTTGACTATTCTTCACCTGTAGTTTGAATGCTGAACATTTGCCTGTTTGAATCATGAGACCAGTCATTATACAGAGATGTGCTTCTGCATGTGGACGATGTGTCTTCTGCTGCAGTGATGCAGTTCTGCTTGTGTTGAGTGACGTAAACAGCTGATCGATCTAAACGCTTTAAACGTCAAAATTGATCATTAGATTTTTTATGACACAGCAGCGGTGAGTGTTCCCACCTTCTCTTTGTAACTTAACGCCATCTTTCCGTTTTAGAGTTTTGGACATGATTTTGGAGGATATCGTCGCAGTAGCGATTGACTGCAAAGTAAAGCTACCGGAAATGCACAACCCCACATCCGGTCTCAAACCAGGAAGTTAGCATTGTCTCGTGCACAGGGTCAATAACCCCCGGCGTGAGGAACGCCTCCACGTGTCAGGGCTGTGAGACAAAAACCATACGAGGGCACAAGATTCACACTTCGTTTCTTATTTGTGACCCTGTGGATCCTTCTCTATCCTGTCCTGGGCCTTGGTGCATCCCTCATCCTCCGGCTAAAACAAGACACCTCCCAATTTCCAGAAAGCCTGCAGAGGGGCTCATTATCTAATGATTAAGCCTTATAAATCAGGGAAATGCAGAAAAAGACGCTAAAGAAACAAACATGGCTCTGAAAGCCATTCAGACTCACTGCTCACCAGCCCTTATCTGTTTAACAGCAGCCTTCACAGAGCATGTGCAGGAGACCGCTGTGCTACAGCTGCCAGGCTGACCACGCCCAGGGCCTCTGCACTGAGATCACAAATGAAATGAGCTCTAAATGACGGCGTGCTGTCAGATTACTGACACTCAGCGCTCTGCAGCAGCTGCAGGGTTTCCAGTCCGGCATTGTCTGACGTGGCCGACGGACACAAAGGGATTATTCCAGAGTCCACAGCTTTGTCACACACACACAAACACATGAGCAAGGAAACCTGGGTAACAAGCGGTCAGCCAGCAGAGTGTGTGTGTGTGTGTGTGTGTGTGTGTGTGTGTGTGTGTGTGTGTGTGTGTGTGTGTGTGTGTGTGTGGTTACCTCAGGGAGATAAAGGGATCATGTCTGTTCGTCTTCGGGTCTCTTCAGCACCTGAAACACAAACAGAGGTGTCGCTGGGACAAACTCATGATCATAATATTAACACTTTATTTTTTACTGGTTCTCACCAATATAATCAGATGCAGCAGGAAACTAAACAGTGAGACTTTTATACGTTTCTAAATCTGTAAATTAACACGTGAAGTTCTCGGATTGAATAATAACAAAAAGTTTGTTTTAAATAAGTATTCTTAATCTTTATCAGCAGTTTCAAAACTATAAAATGACATTTTTGTCAACATTTACTCAGTTTGTCACCAGTTACGTCAGACATGATTCAGACTTTCACATTTCTAAATCATTTCTGAAGAAGTTTCTGGAAGTTTTCACGTCCTCTACCCTTCTATCCTTCAGAGTTGAAAATCCTCTGCTGTTGTTCTGTCCCATTAAACTCAGCTTAAGTTGGGTTTAAAGTCAGAACAGAATCAGGTACAAAGAGCTGTTCCAGACGCTGCCCTGGTTCCTGGGATAATCCACAGCAGTGTTGACGATGGAGGATTTGAAGCCCGTTTTAAGCCCACGTCACGGTCTGTGTGACCATCCAGCTGTTGTCTCTACATTTGTGTCTCCACGTTACAACATGTATAACATGTATACCTGTTACAGTGCTGCTGCACTCTTGGGTCTCTGTTGAAAGGAGGTTTGTGATGTGAACGAGACTTTGAGCTGAATCAATAAAGACGTATCGTGTGTCTCTATGATGGGATTCACAGATTTTGTTCAGACAGGGCGATCTCTGACCCATCCTCCCTCCCAGTATTGATCTCTGCTGGTGTCCAGTATCACTGATGATGATGAATAAGCAGAGTGAAACCAGGCAGGGACCTCTGGGCCTGAATGAAGCTAACGCTGGAGCATCAAATCCTGCAGTTCCTCCAGCATCCAGCAGGGGCAGCAGTGAGTCAGTCCCATACTCATGTTAAAACTTTACAGCAGAAACAAACATGTTTACAGCTGGATACACAAACTGTTTGTCTCTGTGGACAGTTTCCTCCTTCGTGACACCTGTTTGACTCACCTGTTTAAATCGTACTGAGGCTTAAAGTTAGGGGCGTGGCCTCTTTGGCTGACAGGCGGCTGTAGCTGCTAGCTGTCTGCTAGCTTCACCTGAACTGGACCTGTGCACCGTGTTCGTGCTGTTGGAGCCTTTTGGAGCTTTTTAATGACATCATGTGACCAATAATATGGCTGCTAACAGAGCGTCCTGGAAGGCGGAGCTCTGGTTCCTTTGACATAAATTCTAGGATTTTCATTGGATGTTGGTGTTTAGAGGGTATCTGAGTCTGTGTGATGCTCCCATTCAAAGCTGCATGCAGTTTAATAACCAAGCTGTTGCTTGTTGTTCACTCTCTGACCTTCATTTATTAAAAAGCAAATTCAAGGCAAGAAAGAGATCAGTGTCTCTGGAGAGAGTTTAATTACAGTCTAGGACTCCTGGTGATCAATACTGTGATCAATAAGGTGAAGGAGTCAGGTATCAGCTCAGTCAGTGCGTGCTGATCACTGCGATGGATCACCTCTGTAATAAACTGCCAGACACGTCAGACCAGCAACAATTTAAAGATCTTTATTAAAAAACATCAACTTACATGTTCGATTTCTGCCAATTTCCTTCTCAGGACCACGAATCCATCAGCTCAGCGTCTCCTGGAACAAAACCAAAGATGTGATTTCAGAAGAAGCAGCAGAAACAAGAGAGAACGAGACAAATGAGCCTGAGAGCTCCGAGGACGGACAGCCTCCTTCAGATTCACGTGTTTGCAGCAGACAGGTGAGCGCAGGCCTGGCGGCAGGTGAGGGGCTAAAAATAGAAATGCAGCCAGTTCATGTGTGACCCATCGTCGGGGGAAAGTCCTCCGAATATCTGAATGGACCTCTGAGCAGAGGCGGAGCTTCATGCTGAGGCTCTGTGTCTATTTTCAGACTCACGTTGTGTCGTTGCTAAGCGATGATGCGGGCAGGTGATGAACTTGGAAATGACATGCTCGAAGACGGCCCGCTGTCCTACCGTGGGTGCAGACAGCGAACGCAGCCTCCTGCAGGCTGAGGGGGAGTTTCTTTTGCTCTGTAGGTCTGCCGGGACACACGGGAGATAACTCAGAGGAATGCTGGGAGATATCTAGGGGTTGCTAGGTTACCGCACATGGCCGTCCAATCGTCTGGCACAAATGTGGGAGAGAGAAACAAAGAGAGATGCTGCACCGACGCGGACCGCCCACCATCGGACCACCGTGACACAGCAGGGGTCACGGCCTCAGGTAAACCCCACCCGGCCGCTCTGCCTGAGAGCTTAAATCAAACTAAGTTCCTGCAGAGAGTCCAAGAAAACCGCCTCCTGCATCTGTTTGTCTTTACTTCCCTTCATCTGGATGGAAAACACGACGAGAGGAAGGGGAGCTCCTCAGCTCGCACCAGAGATGTCACACTCGTTACTGACACCGAAACAATCGCATTAATCCACAGATACGAACGTTAGCTGTCCTCTCATCAACATCAGCGACCTGAGCGGGCCGCCGCAGGACTGTGAGCTGGTGCTAAATGTGGCGGCGTCGGAGCTGTGAGACGCCTCGAAGCAACGAGGCAACAGAAGAATTCAGACTGTAGGAAAACTTCTGTTTGTCTTACTGAGGACTTTTAGGTGAATGCAGCACCGAGCAGCAACCCGGCTCACATAAAAGATGCTGGTTGGCAGCAGGTTTAGATGTGCATCGGAGGACCGCTTGTTCTCCGGGGCCCAGTTTGTTTGTAATAAGCCGGTGACCGGCACTAACGACCCCCTCAGAGAAATCAGCCCAATAATTTACATCCAAACACAAAGAGTCAGAGAAGAAGAGACGACCGCTGAGGTCAGCGAGCCGGTGACTTTGTTTCTCGTTTCCAGACAAATCGTTAAACGTCTGCAGAGCGCGAGAAAGAAGAAACGAGTGCACAGAAGCGCGTCTGTAATATTTAATGGAATAAATGTTTCTACAGCATCTCTTTATGTCACTGGAGCCATTTTTAAGCCCAGAGCTGCAGAGGACCGTCTCAGTGATGCTAATTATTAATGGCCTGTTAGTGACTGTTCATACAGCCAGGACCAGAAATATGTGGACACTGAAGGCTGCAGTTTGACATGCGTGTGTTTAACATGAACACAGGTATGAATCCAACACTGTGGACTCTGCGTTGGTTCTCCGGCTTCCTCCATCAGAATCCTGCATTTCTGTTGTTGGTCTTAAAGAAAAGCAAATTCTTATGAAGGCACGTGACGCACTCACCTGCTGCTCAAATCTGTTTGAGAGTGGTGGCCAATCAGCAGAAATGTGGCTTAAAGGGGGAGGAGCTAAAACAGCTTGTTTCAGACAGAAGACCACTGGCAGGCTTATTTTGAGCTGTGCAGTCAGAAATAAACAACAAACACATCCACCAACTACAAACAACTCAAAGGAACTACTTCCTGTCTGAACTTTTAAGGCAATGACACAAATAAATGTGTAAAAGAACCACATGAAGAGTCCCATGCATTTGGTGCACAAAACAATCCAATCGAAAGCTGCAGTTTCAGAGCCACACCAACGACCCTCCTCGTGTCGAGTCGTGATGCAGGAAGTGGGTCAGACACTGAAAAGTGCCGAGTCACAGCTTCACGGTCCTCAAACATCCACTGAGCTCTCAGTGAAAGAAGTCGGACTCTAAACGTCAGCAGATACACCAACTCATCTAACAGAGAAGAAGACGTGTTTAAAGAAGATTCAGAGACTGAGCAGCAACTTCAGGGCTAAAGAATGAAACCAACACTGAAGCACCAAAACCTGCAGTTCCTCCGACGCCCAGCAGGGGCAGCAGCGAGTCAGTCCCATAGACTCCCATGTTAAACAGCCTGACACACAGACTGGTCTCTCTAAAAAAAAGCACCTCACAAAACGTGTGACACGGCGTAACTCGCCTCATAACCGTAGCACGTAGGAGCAGTGTGCTCACGTGATCGAGCGGCTGTGTGTGTTTGTAGCCTCAAACCAGCTTCATCTCCGAGGAAGTTTTCCCCGAGAGAAGTAAAGCAAGTGTGCAAGTTCATCTCTGAATGTTTGTAAAGCGTTCCAGCGTTAAGCTTAACAACCGATACCTGGAGCGACTGCCTCTTCTTGTTGTTACTTCAATCACGAAACTGATCAATGATCAGCTGATCGTCTCTCTAGTTTGCTTTTGGCCCACTTTGCACCAGAAAGAGGAAACCAGCGGCTGAACAACAGCAGCACGTTTAAGCTTGATAAGCTGTTGTTAGAATTTATTTAATATTACTTTCTACACCAGGATCTTTTTCTACAGCTGACGGCTGTAACTGTGCAGGGGCGGATCTAGCAAAGTTTAGCCAGGGGGGCCGATAGGGCATGAACAGGGAAAAGGGGGCACAGAGACATACTTTTCTTTCTTATTCTCATTTAAAATGTCGAGCTTTTAATAAATAATTATCTGACACCCAAAGTTTTAATCTGATATAAAATGTATAGAAGTCCATTACTGTATATAGTGACTGTTAAGTCTAATATACCCTAGTAAGCTATAGTACTTTTTCTTTGGGAAGATACCATCTGTGCAGTTCTGTAGAAGAAAGATGTTGAATTTATTTAATTATTCTTGAAAAATAATTGATTTCTGTGCATTTGTTTTCACACTGCATCAAATTAAGGTTGATTACGTCGATTAAGCATCATGAGGTGGAGTTTTTTGCTGGGAGTTGGAACCCTGTTAGTCAGGTTGCTTAATATTTCTGCTAAGTACTCTTTAAAACACCAGAACAGGGAGGATGCAGCAGGTTTAAGTTTATTAGATTGATCAGTTTTGCTGAACTATGAAATATTTTGGGTGCAGTGTGTTTTTTTTAAACACAGGTATAACAGAATAGCTTTAGTGTGTTTTTTAACTTGAGTTTGAACTTATACAAAATGTGGCAAGATATTAAAAAAACTGTTTTATTGATTAAAAAACACACTAAATTGGATTCATATCGGTAGCGGCAGATATCCAAATTTATGATATCGGTGTCGGACATAAAAAAGTGGTATCGTGCCATCTCTAACCAGAACCAACAGTCACTTGTGAGGACACAAGTTTGAAGCCTTTTTGAGGCTCAGAATGTGGTTTTAGTGTTACAATTAAGTTATGGTCAGGTTTATGGGTAGGCATTCATTTTTAATGGTTAGGGTAAGGGGCTAGGGAAAGCATTATGGTAAATGACCTGTATTTGTACAGCGCTTTACACATTCAGTCATTCACACACTGGGGATGGCAAGCTGTCAATGAAGGTCCTCACTAAGATAGCTGAACAGGCTTGTGTGTGTGTGTGTGTTGGCAGCGTCTTATCTCCGCTCACAGAGACGTGACCACACCCAGCCTATCATCGTTTATGTAACGGCTGCTCTCATTGGCCGATGCGGATGACATCACAGTGTCTGTGGCGTGTTTGATCTGACAGGAAGTTTAAACGTTTCTTTATTTCCAGCAGAAGAAGAGATGAAATCAGCTGTTTTTGTTGCGTCTTCACGTCAAAGTTTGGATTCGTTTTCCTGATAAACTAATAAAACCAAACAGGAAACGCTGGTTTTTACGGCGCCCCGCCAGCGTCTGTCTCGCCTCCGATCCTCGTGAGGTTTCTGAGGCGGAGATTTGACGCTCTGCCCCGAACAGACCCAGACTCATCCTTCCTTCCTCCCTCCCTTTCCTATTCCCTTCTTCATTTCATCTTCTTGTTTTCTACCATTCATGCTTCCTTTTTATTTCCTACATCCTTACTCCCTTCTCCAACATTTTGTTTTTGTCCCCTTTCTTTCCTTGCTTCATATCCTTTACTTATTCCCTACCACCTCCTTTCATCCCTTCTTCTGTCAGATCTATTCGTGTGTCTTTATGCAGGCTCTGTCCTTCCATCCTCGCTTCCTTGCTAGTGTCTCTTTTTTCCTCACTTCCTTCTCTCGCTACCTTCCTCCCTCCTTTCCTTTTAATCTCTTCCTTAAAGTTTTCTATTTCCTTTCCAAACTTCTGTTTCCTTCGTTATATCTCTCATTCTTTCCTTACCACCTTTCCTTCCATTCTTTTTTCCACCCTGTTCCCTCTCTACTCTCTTATTTCCTTCTTTGTCACCTTTATCCATTTCCTACCTCCTTCCTTTCTTTTCCCTTGCCTTGCTTATCTCCCTTCCTCTCCATGCTTCCTGTTTCCATCCCTCCTGTCCTAGTTTCCTTTCCTTTAACATTAACTCGTTCCTTCTGTCCTCCTCTCTCGCTGTTTTAAGGAAGCCATATTTTATTTGATCATGTGACAGGTTTGATTTGCAGCTGTGTGGAATAAAAACAGGTCACTGTGAAGCGTCGGGGTCGTTCTGAACGTGTTGTTCTGAAGCTCGCCCGGCTGCAGGATATCAGTCGACACTTAAAATTCCTGCAGCCTAAAGGCCTGCAGCTCCGCCCCCTGCCTCATCCTCACAGCATCGACAGCCCCCCGTCGCCTCCTCGGCCCCCTGCTGCACTCGCAGATAAGAGCCGAGGCCTCCGTCGTGGTATTAAAGGACCAGGCTGCACTTTTACAACCCGAGGATTAAACTGGAGCCCAGAACACCACAACACATCCCTGAAGTCACATTAGGCGTCAGGAGCCCCGCCCCCTGACTCAGACCCTCAGAGGGTGACAGCTGGAAGCTGCTGCTTCACAGTAATACAACGAGACAATCAGACGAGCTCCCGAGAGCGAGCACTTGGTGAGAGTAGGAACAAAAAACTGGAGCACGCTCAGGGAGGGGCGGGGCCATCTGCTGTGACAGGTTCAGGGTCATGCTGCACACCTAACCTGCTCTGATCTGAGGTCAGAGGTCAGCAGGTACAAAACCACCTACTACTGACCAATAAAATCTCTGGAAAATCGAAGGCTCCCTCAGACCTCAGCGCGCTGACAGTGACAGCTCTGCAGTGTTTGTCTGCGCTCAAGGCGACAGCCTCACGCCGCGAAGCAACGAGAAGACAATGAATCAAACTCCTCACCATCACTGAACAGACCGGCGTCCAGCGTCTGTGCGGCAGACGCAGGGGAGGAGCTGAAGCTGCATCACAAACCTTCAGATTAGAGCGAACGCAGTTAGCTCACAGCTGCACCTCCAGCAGGTTCCTGTACGCGCTGCAGCAAAGCCCCAAACTTTCTGTTGTATAACATGAGTGAAGATGACTCATGTGTCCAGAAATAGAGAAGAAGAGCGCCCACGCAGCACGGCGAGGCGTTCAGGGACTCTACGAGCATACGGGACGCCTCTGAGGACTCCACAGACTAGCGTGCGCCTCTGGATATGTGAAAAATTTACAGACGCAGATGATTGTCCACCAAGAGCCCAAAAACCACGACAGCAGGAGAATGTTAACTGCACGAGACACACACGAGCAGCCACGCTCAGCGCACACACGGTCGTGTATGACTGAAACACAGTGTTACGTCCCCACATGAAAGCTAGAAGAGTCATCAAGGTGACTCCAGAAGAAGAAAATGCCGACCTCCGAGCGGGAGCTCAGAACAGTTTATTTTATTGGGATTCCATAATGTTGATTGGAGGATGTGGAAGTCTTCTGTGAAGCTTTTCCTGACCGAGGCTGGGATTTTTTGTTCACGTTACCCAGTCACCTTATGTAAACTGGAGGGTTTTTGTGTTTATGAGGACTATTTTGAGGGGGAGAAAAAAAGCTAAATGTTCTTTATATGTTTGTATAATTGTTGTAATAGCAAAAACACATTCACTGCATACAAGCTTTGTTTATGTTTGCAGCACCCATAAAAAGATGCAGTGCTTGGTTTGAGATATTGAATTTAATCAATTATAAAATAATACAAATCTTATGTCTTAATTTCTTTGTTATTCAAATGATCTGCGACAGGATATATATGTATAAAAAAAGAGCAAGAGAGAGACAGAGGGGTGGAGCAAGAGAGGAGGAGGCGGAGAAAAACACCACGCCCACACAAGGGCAGTATCAGGGGGCCCAGCTAGGGCCGTAACAGCCCCTCCCATAAATACAAACCAGTGGTCTGTCACAGAATGTCCTACCCAACTTTTAAACATATCACTTACCATGCACCATAATAACGGTTAGGCATAGCCTGCCGAATCTGACCTTTTTGATGGGTCGAACACTGAACGGGGTTGGCTCAAGTCCCTCAAAATAGTGTCCAAAGCGACAGCCAGGTGTGTTTTGAGCCTTCACATATGGAGAACCCAGCGAACAGCTAAAAGGCCTTTCACTTTTCAGACGCTTCTTCGCTAGGTCATGGCGACAGGTATGCTGGTTAGCCAGAGGTGCACGTTTGAATGTTTGTGTTGTACACAGTGTGTCACACTGCAGGTCATCTGGACCCGAAAGATTGTCAACAGGTGGCATCTCATAATTAGGTGACCTCTGACATTCACCAAATGACACCACTGAGCAATTATGCTCCAATTGTTGCCTAGGACTGGCAACTTTGCCCGTTTGTGAACCACAGTTCACTCTTTTGAAAGCAGATCGATTTTGCTGTTGAACAGTGAGCAATCAGGTGGCCAGGCTTGTGGCAAAAGAAACAGCTTTATTCTGGATCTTGAAACCATGCCTGCATTAGCTTCGTTAGCAGGCACACTCCAGCCCTCGAGACTGACTGTTTCTGTTTGTAGGTCTTACAATTTGCTACTAAATGGCCAGATTTAAAACAGTAAAAACATTTCCGGTCTGACCTGGGACAAGGCCCAGGCACCTCCCCCCTCGTGCCTTGTTCACCACTAGCACCGCTAGCCTTCGCTAGGGTGTCGCGTCGCTCTTGCTTAACGACACTGGCTTTATGGACGAGTGCGAACTCGTCAGCCAGTGTCGCGGCCTGCTGCAAAGTGGAGACTTTCTGTTCATTCAGATATACTGCCATCCGCTCGGAGATGCAGTTTTTAAATTCCTCAATGAGAATTAACTCCCGTACCGAAACTAGGTCTGCAGCTTTACAGGCCATACACCATCGGCCAAAGAGGACACTCTTTGCCCTCGCAAAATCCAGGAAGGATTGACCCTGCAGCTTTTTCAACCCCCGAAATCGCTGCCTGTAAGCCTCTGGGACTAGTTCGTAGGCTAGCAGGATTGCACTTTTCAGTTTGTCGTAATCCAAACTGCATTCAGCGGACAACGAGGAACAAACTTCCTGTGCCTTGCCCACCAGCTTGCACTGCAGCAGGATGGCCAACGCATCCCGCGGCCAACGCAAGGCTGTCGCTATCCGCTCAAATGATTCAAAATAAATCTCCACCTCAGTGTCACGAAATACAGGGACCAGACGACTATTCATTCCTACATCAAACTGTACCTCTGTCTGTGACAGCGAAGCCGCCACAGGAGGGGAGGAGGCCTGCTGGAGTTCCAGCTGTCGTAGCTTGACCTTAGTGTCCGCCTCCACCTTCATCAGCTCAACCTCCCTAGCCCTAGCCAGTTCCGCGTCCAAACGCCTAAGCTCTATCTCCCTTTCCAGCTAGAACTCTTTCTCACGCTGCTCCTTTTCCAGCTGGAGACGAGCCAGATGGACTTTGAGCCTAGCATCCTGCTTAGAACCCTCTGATGACTGGGTCTAGAGTGGATCAAAACGGGGCAGCGTCATTGGCCCGCCCTCGGGCAGTCCCTGGCCCACAGGTGTAGACACTGACGGTTCTACGGCCTGGCTTGGAACTTGAGGCGCTGCACTTGGTCCAGCCGGACCGGGTGTGCTCGGGGGTTCTCGCCTTACAACCACCGCCTTCTCTAATAACCCAGACACCAGAGCGGCCTTCAGCTCCGCTTTGCGTAGACCAGTGGAGACACTGATCCCGTAATATGTTGCCACCTCATGCAGATCCCTCTTCCTACAAACATCCAGCAGGGCAAGTGAAAAGCAGCATTCAGAGGATTTTAATTGTGTTTAGATTCATATGCAAAAGGTCAGCTGAAGAACACTGGAAGCTTCTTCAGAGCAGCCTGAAGCTCTGCACATGTGACATCAGAGACACCAGGTTTGAACCCTGACAGAAACTCTGACATATGAATGATTTTCATTGACAGGAGCTAAAGAAACACTGATGGTGCCTGAACTCAAAATAAACAAAAGGTGATTCTTCATGTTTCACTTTTAAACCAATCAGAATCCAGCCTGCACATCACATGCAGTCATCACAGTCAGGCCATGTGTTGTTGTTTCTTTGGAGCTCTACAGAGACCACGTCATATTATTGCTTACCCAGAATCCTTCACTCCATGTAGCCAAAGAACGGCGTAAACAGACACACCGTGAATGAACCTTCCCCACGCCCACTGACCCTGATGATCACGCTGACACAGCAAACACGAGCGCTCTGATTTCAGACGCGTGCAAAACACCCCAAACATCACTTTAACTCAGAGCTTCAAACATCAGGTTTGAAGCTCCTCACAAAGCCCTCAGAGGTCTGCACACACACACGCACACACACACACACACACGCGCGCACACACACACACGCGCACACACACACACACACACGCGCGCACACACACACACGCGCACACACACACGCACACACACACACACACGCGCGCACACACACACGCACGCGCGCACACACACACACACGCGCGCACACACACACGCGCGCACACACACACACACACACACACACGCGCGCGCACACACACACACACACACGCACACACACACACACACACACACGCACACACACACACACACACACGCACACACACACACGCGCACACACACACACACACACACACACGCACACAGTGTTCTCCTGCTCTCTCAGGACTGCAGGCTCATCATTCACAGCAGCACAGAGAGCTGATGCAGTTTACATCACACACTCTGTTCAGCGAGGGCCGGACACGTCAGAGCGCTGTGACCTCTGACCTTTAACCTCACCACTGCTAGATTCAGCATCACACACAGTTAAAAAGCTCAGTCGCTTCAAATCCATCTATCCGTTTTCCTGTTGTTTCCATGACTACGCGTCTTTCCCACACCTCTGCTGAGGTCACGTGATCAAACAGTCATCCATCATCGTTCTGCACATGAACAGACACAGGGACACTCCACCTCCACAATCAAACGCACCTCCTCAGGTCTGTCCTCCGTCTTAAAGACTGTACATAAAAGATGGACATAGCTAAGGCGAGGTCACCGATTGGTTGCATGTTGAAGCCTTACTGTTAGCGTTTTGTAGTTGCCATGGTGATTTCTTAGAGACCAGGCTGTGTAAACACAGATGAATATGAATATGTACTCATAGGCTGAAGGAGGCGATCGCTGAGTTCTTACTGCAGAAACACAGACACGAGCCATCGAGCGTGAAAACAGATTAAAATGTGGACAGAGAGACATGGAGGGAGGTAAAGGTACAGCCAGAAACAGAAAGACATGCGGAGACACAGATAAACTGAGATACTGTGTGGGGTGACCTCACTGACAGATTTATAAAGACCGAGACAGAATCTGGCTTTGAGGATAAAGAAGAAGAGAAATCACCAGAGATAAAAACTGAGATAAAGGAGCGACATAAACCGATCAGGATCAATCAAGAGAAACTGATAGAAGCTGAGATCCAGAGAGCAAACCACAGGAATGAGACCGGACATGCAGAGAAATCCAGCTGGACAAGAGCACAGGAAGGAACAGAAGAAATACAAGACGAGACAGATCAGGAGACACGGAGACAGAACAAAGATAAAGACACGTGAATAAACCAAAACCAGTGGGAACAAACCAGCAGAAGTGAGAAATCCCGGAGACATAAATCAGAGAAACGAATAGAAACACTTTTCAGTCTCTGGTGAGAAGAAAGTTGCAGAAGCTCAGAGAGGACAAGACAGGGACGTGCGGAGGACTTCAGGGTGGAGGCCGGCCGGCGGAGTGATGCTGGATGAGGAGGAGTGTTACATAAACCCTCCTCCTCCTCTCCTCCGCGTGCTCACTCTCCAGCAGCCTCTTACATAATTTCACACTGTCATCATCATCATCATCATCAGTATTCATCATCCTGACTTTAAAGATAACTGAACACCGGGAGGAGCTTGTCTCTGTGTCCGGCGGAGGCGCACCGCAGCCCGGCGTGATCAGCGGCTGCTCCCCCGCACAAGGTCGATCTCAACCGGCGAGAGAGCTGGCCAACGTCCCGCTAAAAACTCCGCATTTTAACCCAACAGCATCCGCCTGAGCTCTGAGAGCGACTCGGACTCTCAGGATCAGCTTCACGCTGAGGCTGAAACAGCTGCTGCTCAGGAGGAAGCACTGAAACTCCCACGATCACAGCGTGTAACTCGTCACGGCAAGCACGAAGGTGAATCTTACCTGCGAGCGTCAGCGCTGCTGGTCAGAAACACCCAGCAGCTCGTCACCACCTGCTCTGGGTGATAGCGGCACTGCGCCTCTCACTATCTCTGCCCACTACCCCTCTAAGTCTCTCTACCACTCTCTCTCTCTGGACTGGTCCATTCACAGCAGCGGGGGGGGGGGTTAAATATAACTCTGCAACATGCCTGTGCAGGGGCGTATCCAGCGTTTTTAAAGCGAGGTGGCACAAAGCAGAGCCAACCTGTGTGTGTGTGTGTGTGTGTGTGTGTGTGTGTGTGTGTGTGTGTGTGTGTGTGTGTGTGTGTGTATGTGTGTGTGTGTGTGTGTGTGTGTGTGTGTGTGGCAGTGCCTTCTTCTGGACTAGAAAGAAAAAAAACTGGGAGGAGACGGTTTCATCGCAGCCAGCGGAGGCTGTGGATCAACGCATGATGAACGAGCTTCGAAGCAACCGGAGCCAATGAGAGGAGAAGAAAGGGACCACCCTTTGAGCTTAAAGGGGGCTCCTGATTGGATAGTCTGTCCCCAAACTCAGTCAGTAAGAGCTCCCCAGCTGTGAGGCGACTGTCAGCTGTACTGGGGGTCGGGTTGGGTGTGTCTATTACTTTAAGAAACTCATTAAAGTCTCAAAGTTTGTATTATTAGGGGCGTGGCCTCTTTGGTTGACAGAAAACTGCAGTTCCTGTAATCGCCACTTGAGGCAGAAATGATTTGTTCCTTTTAGTCAGCTTACGGTCTTTAATTAGCAGCTTCTTAGTACTTTTTAGCCTCATGTTGTCATATGATGGGCAGTAAAATCAGTCACTGTGTTTGTTTATGAACTCAGGTTCAGATGGTTAGGGTAAGCATGAAAGCATTATGTCAATTTGATGTCCCCACAAAGATATCAAAACAAAGGGGGTCCATGTGCTCGCACGCCCGTCTCCATTTGACCCAGCCCACGCCGTCTTCGGGGCAGCGTTTGCTTTTCCCGCGTCTTCCTGAGGACTCTTCTGTTATGGGTTGATCGGCCTCAGCCACCGAATCTTCTCCGCTTCCATTTACCAGTGTTGGGCAAGTTACTTTGAAAAAGTAATTAATTATAGTTACTAGTTACTTCTTCAAAAAAGTAACTGAGTTAGTAACTGAGTTACAAGATACTAAAAGAAATTAATTACTTGAAAAGTAACTATTGCGTTGCTTTTAAAAAAATGTTTAACCCTCTGGAGTCCAGGGTATCATTGGCCATTTTTAACCACATTTCACCTTTAAAAACAGTTTATTTGCCTTGTTTGGTCTCATCCTTTTCAGCACAACCTCACGCGTCTGAATTTACAGTCATGTTTTCATTTTGACTACTGTATTAACACAATTGATCTAAAATCAGACAAAAAACATAAAATGCGAGTAGAAAAAGTTATATTTTTACTGTAACAACGACAAACATGTTTAATGAATCATATTTCATAACAAATATAAATTGTCAATTTTAAAATCATATGCTCAAGTTTTGCAAACAACAAAGTTATTTGCAGCCATTTACCTTTTTTAAACAATTTCTTCAAACTATTTACAGAACAATCAGCTGTTCTTCAATAAGATGTCACACAAATTATTTGTGCCACTCCAAAAAAATAATTTCTGTCCACTATAAAGGAAACATCACAGCCTGCAGGTCTGACAGCAGCAGGTGTATCACTCCTGTTTCTACCTGGAGACAGCAGTCGCCTCATAAACGTGACGAAACTATTGAGGAAAAAAACACACGTATGTGATTGTTTTGCCCCCTGAGCTCCAGGTGTTGTGCCAGACAGTGATCGTGATCACCGTCCGCGGGAGCGCAGCTGCTTAAAGCTGTAGCGTCCAGATTACTTACAGCTACTTCCTGCAGCTGATATAAGATGCTGTAAGCTGAACACAGCTTCAACCGTCTGTTTGTTGAAAAATAGTAACGCAACCACATTTTCTTGTTAGTAACGGTAACGGCGTTGTAACGACAGGAATAGTAATTAGCTAGATTAGTAGTTACTGAAAAAAGTAACGGCGTTAGTAACGCTGTTACTTGTAACACTGTTATTCCCGTCACTGCCAGTTACATATCCATAATATCAACGTCCAGTGTCATGGCACTTGTTCATCATGTGATCCATTCAGGCTGAAGCTCCGTCATTCATTTTTGAGGCGTTCACAGCGTGTTTGCTGAGGATAGTACCGTCCGTGCCGCCACCAACCTCCACATGCTCCATCTTTGTGATATTAATGTGTTTGTTTGACCACACTGCCACGTTCCAGTGCAATGCGTGTTTGTCCCTCTGTGTCGTCTTGCAGGTTCCTGGTAGGCGGAGTCAATGACGGTGAGCACCTGTCCAGCCTCCCTGTGTCAGTCTCTGCCCACTCTCTGTTTATGCAGCACATCAATTACAGTTAATTATGATTAATTTTTCCTTCTTTATATTAAACACATTTGTATATTTTTGTTAAAGTGCGTGTCGCCCATTATTTGGACCTGACTGAGCTCCCTGTACAGACGACCTGAGACAGTCTTAGTGTGTCAATAATCTGCTGTTGTGTTTGTTCTGTTCTCAGCTATTTTCTTATGTATAAAGGGACAGACATTGGAAACTCGTCTGATATAAATCACGTGTTCTTGCGCAGACTCATGTTTCACACTTTTGAACAGCGCTGGCCTCTCCGGCTCCCTCTTTTGTTTCGTTCATGCAGTTTGTTTGGCTTCATGTCACCACCTGCAGCGTCAGGCTCTCAGTTTTGTTCAGAGCAGCAGGTCTGAGAGGAAACGGCATTCAGTACGAACAAGGCGATCCCGCTCACAGGGGCTCAAACACTGGTGCGTGACCCTGAGGGGGTCACAGACGTCTCTGGTTGTGTTCTACAGTGTGTATCACCCTGCTCATCTGCTAATAATGCTAATACATAATACTGAATATCACTTAAATATTAAATATTTATTTAAACTACAATAGTTAAATCAAAGAGGTTTTATATAAAGTCTGTCATCAATGACTTTGTTTTAGACTAAAAACTGAATTAGTTTGATTTGTATCCGAAACACGCTGCACAGGTCAGGTCAGATTATATTTAAACTTTACATTTGGGACACTGGGGGACGTACTTGTACCTAAACTTTTCAGGTAAAGTAGAAAGTGGGCGTATTTTGCTCATTTCACGTCCGCTGTTCTTCTAAATGTGTTCTGGAGATGACTAAAGTGGCTTTCCATGAATAACAGTTCAAAGTAATCCTTTATCTGAGCTTTCATGGAGCTGTCTGAAATAAGCTGCTTTAGCTTCTGTCTCTTTAACACCTCACTCACAATTTAAGCCCCCTGTCTTCTGATTGGATGACTTCAGGAAGCCTGCTGAGGGGCAGTACTCTGCACTGATGAGCTGTGCGGCCTACACCTGTGAGATGTGATGATGTGATTATTTTTTAAGAGTCCATCAAAATTTCCGAACATTATTTCATGTCCCTGAACATGGCGTTTCACCCATGTGTACTGATTAACGCCCATGTAGCCACGCCTCTTATAAAACAAAAGTTCAAATTTGGAGTTGGGAGGTGTTGGTGATGTCATCGCGTGTGTGAGAGACGTTTTTTATTTCTCGTTTTTCAAATACATTTAAACGGTGTCACTTGGTTAATGTTAGTAAGACTTTAGTTCAGGTTAAAACGCGACGCCTTTTGAAGCTTTGTTCCCTTCTTAGTTGCCGTGGTAACGCCTCTCTATTGGACAGACAGTAAACATAGTTCCCACTAAAACACATCACTTACAAATCTGTAACATTCACAGACATTAACGATACACAATATGCGTCAGACTTCTTTACTCAGCCGGAGGTGTCGCCCCCTGCTGGACATTAGAACAAATGCAGGTTTAATCTCTTCCTTCAGAAAACACACAGTGAACACATGCTGGCATTCATGAGCAGAACCCTTTAGAGTAAATGTCCTCAGCAGTTAAAGTAAACAACCTACTCTTATAACACATTTATAGAAATATCCCATGATGCACCCAGATTTGATTGGACTGGTCATGTGATGTTTAACAATGACATCAGAAAATGTGTGATGAGTTTTGCTTTTTTATTTTCTTACTCCATGAGACCTCTGGAGGTCAGAGGTCATGGAGTCCAGGTGATGACCTGGATGGCGGTCTGAGTGGCCCGCCGGATGTCCTGGTCCACCTCCGCAGCCTCAGCCTTCTTCTCCAGCAGGGGGAGCTGCTCCAGGAGGAGGCGGCGGCCGTTAGGAGCCTCAGCCAATGAGGTGAGCGCACGAAGGACGTACATGATGAGGGCCTTCCTCCTCTTCTTCATCTCCTCCTCGTCATCGTCCCTGTGCTTCTCAGACAGCAGGCCAAGGAGGACGGGGAGGACGTCCAGGTCCAGGCACCGCTGCTTACCTGCAGTCACAGATACTTCTGTGTTTGAAACATGGAACTAAACTGAAGCTGGGTCGATACCTTCAGACTGATCGTGGATGTAAGAACCGATTTTGCTTAAACTGATCCTGATTCAAAGTTTGGAGTTTCTGAGTTGAGGGTTGTGGAAGCCGGTGTGTGCGTTTGTACCGGTGGTGATGATGACGGTGTTCATGATGACTCCTGCAGCGTTGGCTTGAACCTCCACGTCTTTGTCTTGTAGAAGACCGACGAGGACAGGAAGGACCTCGGCATCCTCGCAGACCTGTCGCTTCCCGTCCATGGGAACGCTGTAACCAGCAGACAAACAGTCGGTTAAACCAGCGCACGGCGAGGAAACAAAAGCACAGCCTGGATCAGAGCGAGCTGATCTACCTGAGTGCCATCATTGCTGCGGCCGCCTCTCGGCGGATGATCGAGGATCGGTGGGACAGTTTGCGTCCCAGCAGTGAGACGCCATCGGAGGCCAACCCCGGCAGGGCGTCCAGCCTGGAGCAGTGGGTGAGGGTGGAGAGGAGCAGCATCTGCACCTCCTCATCTTCCTCCTTTGTGAGTTTCAGCATCAGTTTAGGCACCAGAGAAAGGAGAGCCTCTGCTCCTGCAGGGCGGCGTGGAAAACCCACAATTAAGCCCTGAACTGTCCTCATGAACGCCTACAGACGTACGAGTGCTGCAGCGTGTGACCTGCTGCCCTGAGGACACGCCCCCTGACCCCTCAAACATCAGCTTAGTCCTCAGTCATTAAACTCCAGGTTTGAGTTCAGCTGCTGATGCTGAGAATCCGAGCTTACCTGCAGGCAGCAGAGCGAGGCGGCTCAGCACTCGGTGGACGTTCCTCCTGCAGGAGAACGAGGAGTCATCCAACAGCTGACAGAGAGGAGGGAGCAGGGAGGAGGCGAGGACGGCCTGCCTGCAGGAGGAGGCGACAGGACACACACATGAACCCTGAACAGCTTTAAAGCTCCTGAACTTTCAGAAAGATTCAAAAAATGACACAAACGGATCCCAACAAATATCCTAAATTTATAAAAGAAACTCTGCTAGTTAATGTTCCACAGGCAGACGCAACTCTCATGATTTAGCTCTTATGTGATGCTTTATTTATCGTAATAATTTTAAAAAAGGTAAATTCTGTGTTTTTAATAGGTTATTAAATAAAATTGAAAAGTTATTTCACAGTGTTAATAAAAAAAAAGTATTTTGTGTAATTTGGTGGTTTATTTATTGTCAAATAATTTTAAAAAGTTGTTCATTTGTGTCGGACATTTATTTCAATGTCATGTTTAAAAGCTCCATAACACAAAGAGGAGCCAAGCTTCAGCTTCACCTGGACCTCACAGCTGGGACACAGCGCCACCTGCTGGTGGGGTCGCAGCACAGCAGAAACTGAGAGCCCAGCAGTTCAGATTTTCTCTTCATCGTTCTTTCATTCTGCTCACACGTCGCATCCTGTTTTCCAGAACAGCCGTTTGTCAACTTTTCAGGCTCAACATTTTCTCTCCTGTCTGAAAAACTCCAAAAGAAGATTCTGTTTGCTTCTTCGTGATGAACTCGAGTGTTTGAGCGGATCTTTGGTCTGTGATCGACTCCAAACACGTTTGTCTTAAAGACACGAGAAGCTTTATTTACTAGTTTTGGTAGTTTTTGGTTGTCATTTTTGTGTATCTGTTGTTTTGCATTATGTGGTTGTTTGATCTGTTTGCCTCTTTATTGCAATTGTGAGTGTTTTGCTTTCCTGCTTTTCCGTTTTAAACAGAATGACCTGATGACCCCGTCTTCCTCCCGGTGCTGTGCCAGTTTGTCTCGGTGCACGTACCTGCCGATGCTGTGTGAGGTCAGCAGGTGAAGAAGCTCACAGGTTTTTGCTCTGACTGATGGATCTTCATCCCTGAACAAAACCTTCAGCTGCTTCAGAAAACCTGCAGAAGAAGAACCAGTTTGTACTTTTCCCAACTTTCCTCCATTTTAGTCACAGCAGACTTCAGAGTGGGCCGGTGCCACCCCAAGTCCCACCTTCAAACACGCCAATAACAGCTAGTGAAACACCTGAAGTCCTCAGGTTATGTTTTATAGTTTTCAAAAGCAGGGATGTCCAGCACAGTTTCACGGCTCCTCCCTTCTCTCCCTGATTTCCCCTGAACTGCACACCTGTCCTCCCTGTGCAGAGGGCGGACCTCACGGTGACCCTCTGAGCTCTTACCTCCGGTAACAGCCTGGTGCAGTCGCTCCGGCTCGTGCACCAGGTCGCAGAGTGACGTCAGAGCCCGGAGCCTCACCGCAGCCCCGGCCCGCTGCAGCTCCCCGAACAGCTGCGGCACGGCCCGCCGCCCGAAGGCCACCGGAGCCCGGGTCGGGTCCGTGAGCGCCCCGGCCATCCGGGACGAAACTCCGCGTAGAGGTGAGAGAGGGGGCAGGTTAATCGATCAGGAGCACACCGGGTCCGCTGGTCAGCCGATCAACGCTCACCTGTTGCCTAGTAACCGCATATAAACATCAGGCCACTGTGGTGATGCGTTTCAGGCCCGTAGGACTTATGGAAACCTCAGTTTTCAGTTTTATTTGTCATATGCAAGTTAGCACAGGGTCAACATTGCAATGAAATGTGTTTGACGAGCAGCAGTCACTCAGCAGCATGATACAGTAGGAGAAAATATAATAAAATAAAATAATAAAAAAAATAGAAAAATAGTAAGGAGCAAAATATTAGAGAGACATGGCAAAAGAGAAGAGATGACTATATATGTATCTATAAATATAAATATATGTACACTAGTGATTAAATAAGAAAATCTTGAAAAGAAATATGACGGGAGGGCAGATGGGACATTGCACAGGAATGAGCAGCAGAAAATTACAGTATTGCACTTTTAAATATAAATATCAATAACAATAAAGTGGAGTGACCAGTGCAGATTATATAGAGTACTTGTGAAGCTACAGGGTAGCTTCTGAGTGCTGTGTTGTGTGTGTTTAAGTGTTGTGGTTGAGGTGTCGTATGGCTTGGTGGTAAAAACTGTTTTTAAGTCTTGTAGTCCGAGCAGACAGACTCCTGTAACGTCTGCCAGATGGTAACAAGGAGAAGAGCTGATGTGCTGGGTGGCTGTGGTCCTTGGTGACCTCCTGACTGGTCCTGTTATTCCGTGATCGTTTGTTTAAATCGAATAGAAACACAATCATCAAATCAAACAATCGCAAAAAATAAAGCGGAAGCGACACCCGAAGGAGCTGCTGCCACGGAAACCATCCAGTGAGGGTCCCGGTGTAGCTTCTGTGCTGTTTGGTCTAAGGAGCTTGGAAAGAAAAGCGTCTGGACTTCTTTACAGTTTTTTTCAATCGCTAACAAGCGCCTACCCATACTTCAGATACTTTTTCTAAACTCTTAACACAGACTCACACCTACAAAACACAATTGGCCAAATGGATAATTTTCTTCTCAAAAATACATTTTGTTAAATATATACTAACTCTTCATTTCAAAATAGAACACATCTTTCTCTGCACACACTAACTGTACAAAAACACTATAAATCTGACTCAAAATGAAATTAGTCTGTCAAAGAATAACACTTGTTTTCACTTCACAAGGTACATGCAGTCAATCAAAGTACACCAGGTTTCAAAATACTGGCTATTATTGACATTACAAAAACTGCATAGACTTTTATGTTTCAGTTTTATAGGTATTTGCATGCGAAACATGCAATCCACCATTTTGACACCAGAAATGTCTTGGTTGGTAACTGTATGTCCACATGTACAGTAATGTTCACATTCAAAAGCATTCCAGCAAAAAGCAAACAAGTTTCTGTTTCTTTACTGTTTACTACAGGAGGTACAGTAGAAACACGGTATGATAGGACAGAGAAAGTTTTACAGTATTGCTTACAGTGAACAAAATATCCATGAAACACACAAGAGCATTCTGAACAAAAAAAACAACAGCAAAAAGCCAAGATAAAAAGGGGGGGAGGGGGAGGGGGGCTAAAAAAAGGCAAAAAATTTGCATCTAATCTCTGCGATCTTCAGGGTTAGGCCACATGTTTTCATCAACATCACATCTGATGTTATCCAAGTCGATGCACCTGGGATAAAACCACCTGGTATGTCGGATCCACCCTTGGCAATCGTCAACTGTGATGTCCCTGGAGCCAGCATCCATGGCTTCAAGGAGGGACATCTGGTCATGTGGCTGATGGTCATAAACCTTCCACCTCCATGCAGAAAAGAACTCCTCTATGGGGTTGAGGAAAGGTGAATAGGGTGGAAGGAAGAGACTTACCAGTCTTGGGTGGACTTCAAACCATGTTGTTATTGCTTGCGAGTGATGGAAAGCCACATTGTCCCAGGTAATTACAAAGGTCCTCATGTTTTCACCCTCCTGACCCTGCTCTGGAACCAGGCGCTGGTGGAGATCATTGAGAAAGGCAAGCAAGCGCTCTATATTATAGGGTCCAACCTGACATCTGTGAAGGAGTAATCCTGCATTTGCAATTGCTGCACACATGGTAATGTTTGCCCCTCTCTGTCCTGGCACATCAACTGTGGCCCTTTGTCCAATTACATTTCGTCCACGTCGACGCCTTTTGGCCAGATTGAATCCTGCTTCATCGATGTATATGAATTCATGAGGGGCCTGGTTGGTCTCCAATTCCATAACTCTCTGAAACAAAGTTTATGTAAGTCATGTTAGAATAGAATTAGAATTAGAATAGAATTCAACTTTATTGTCATTGCACATGCACAGGTACAGGGCAACAAAATGCAGTTTGCATCCATCCAGAAGTGCTTTAGTGATATAGATATATTACAATATATATTAGCAATAATATAGATATGTGAGTATATTACAGAAATGGGTCTATTATGGTATGTTATAATGTACACGGTATGAAGTATGTTGTGAATATTCTATAACTATAAGTATGTACAGGCTGTAGTGAGTACAAGCTATGTACAGGATATAAATATGAAAAACTATACAGAATATGAAATAAATAACTTTACAGAATCTGAGATATACAGCTATACAGAAATGGGAACTATGCAAGTTGTAAACAGTTGTAGGATTAAAGATTATCGAATGTACAGAATGATTATTTACACAGAGCTATACAGTAGTGCAGTTAAGATAAGTGAGGGTGTAGATAGTTTCTACAGAGGCTATATAAAGTGCTAGTGGTTGTGAGTGGTGGTTCAGTCCATGTTATTATTGTGTGTTTGAGGGTACAGTTGTCCATTGTGGGTGTATGTATGTTCAGTCCATGAGTTTAACGTGGGTCAGATGTCAGGAGGCAGAGTTCAGGAGTCTGACAGCTGTGGGGAAGAAGCTGTTCCGGTACCTGGTGGTCTTAGTCCGGAGGCTCCTGTAGCGCCTCCCAGAGGGCAGGAGGGTGAAGAGACCATGTGATGGGTGACTGGGGTCTTTGATGATTTTCCCAGCCCTTTTCAGACACCGCTTCCTGTAGATGTCTTTTATGGCAGGAAGTGGTGCTCCGGCGATGCGCTGGGCAGTTTTCACGACCCTCTGCAACGCCTTCCGGTCCGAGGCAGAGCAGTTCCCGTACCAGACTGTTATACAGTTGGTCAGGATGCTCTCGATGGTGCAGCGATAGAAGTTCACCAGGATGTCTGAGGACAGGTGGTTCTTCCTCAGAGTCCTCAAGAAGAAGAGGCGCTGGTGAGCCTTCTTGACCAGCTTGGAGCAGTTGGTCGTCCAGGTGAGATCCTCAGAGATGTGGACTCCCAGGAACTTGAAGCTGCTCACACGCTCCACAGCCGTCCCCTTAATGTGGATGGGTGGATGTGGGTCAGCATTCCTCCTGTAGTCCACGATGAGCTCCTTGGTCTTCTCGGTGTTAAGCAGCAGGTTGTTTCTGTCGCACCACTCAGCCACTCACCACTCAGTTAGTACTGTATACCATACTGTACTGTAACCTAGTATTGTGTAGGTTACCTACTTGCAAAGTGCAAAGCTTATAGAACTGGACATTGGATTGAATATACACTATACCTGGACATATTGTCGTCGTAGCTCCTTGACCCTCTCACTGTTCCTCTCAAAGGGAACAGTGTAGAGCTGCTTCATCCGCACTCTGTGTTTGGACAATGTCCGCGTAATGGTTGTGAGGCTGATTCTATCGATATTGTCAAATATCTCATGGTCCGCCACAATTCTAGTTTGAATTTCACGCAGTTTTATTGCATTATTTGCAGTAACCATTTCTACAATGGCAAGCTCCTGATCATTACTGAGGAGCTTTCCTCTTCCCCCAGAGGGTGGAAGACGTTGCATTCTTTAGAAAGACAAAAAATTCAACATATGCATTACTGTATGACCATATTGACATTTCAAGTGAGAATAGAAACAATCCATGTAAAATGCAATACTTACCTGTTGGTTTGTTGAAAGATGCGTATAATGGAGGCAACCGTTGACCGCCTCAAATTGGGCTGCACTCTTTCACCAGCCTCTCTTAGTGAAAGACCATGGTTGATTACATGGTCAATGATAGTGGCACGAATTTCATCACTGACTACTGTTCTTGCAGCCCTTGGAATGCCACCACCACGCATTCTTACACCTCTACCTTGCCCTCTCCTTGGGCCTGCTCTTCTCCCTGGGCCCCTTGCTCTTACTCTTCCTCGACCAGACATTACAGTGTTTGTCTTTTTTTTGTTTCCAAACACATCACTCCTCAAGGTCTTGCCTTATAAACCCCACTGAGTCTAAGCCAGAATGGAAGAAGCTGTGGTTGGCCCAATTTACCCAACATAAATCAGCTGTGTGTCAATTTTTCAATTGTTTGTTTATTATCAGCTGAGGTATATTTTTGATATTGATATTGTTTTTGTACTGATATCATTGCAGAAGCAGAGGTTTTTATACTGTATCTAAGGTTTGGAATATTGTTTTTGCTATTGTGGGATGTTGTGTGTTAACATTCGTAGATACTACAAAAACAGTCCATAATTTTGTTGGGAGGTATAGCTTGTCTGTTAAGAAAATGTAAGCATTGTGGAAATGTGTTTACTGACTGCATATTGGGTGAACACGACATGAAATGTGTGAATGGTATGGCCACAACAGACCGATGCTGTGCTGATTGTGTTTAGAGTTTTGCAAATGTGACAACTGTTTGGACAAACGCTTGTTAGCGACTGAAAAAAACTGTAAGTTGCTTGAAGACGTTTCACCTCTCATCCGAGAAGCTTCTTCAGTTCTAGGGTAAAATGGCAGAGAGTCCCCCCACAGAGGGACAAAGGACCCCCTGATGATCCTCTAATCACCTGAGCCAAGGTGTGAAACTGGGTGTGGGTCCCAATCAGCCAGAGTTTCAGGTGAGTTCATTGTGAAACCTGGCCCCACCTTATCATGCGAATTCCTGAGATCAGATGGCCCAGGATGTGAGTGGGCGTTAAGGCATCTGGGAAGGATCTCAAAACTGGATTATAGATGGCAGAGAGTTGGTGTCGTAAACCCCGCCTCTGTTCAAAGATGGTCGCTCGCAGTGGACCTCTTTCAAACCATCTGTCCTCTCTGTCCAAAATGTGAACATTGGCATCCTCGAAAGAGTGTCCTTTATCCTTTAGATGCAGATGGACTGCTGAGTCTTGTCCTGTGGAGGTGGCTCTTCTATGTTGTGCCATGCGCTTGTGAAGTGGCTGTTTGGTCTCTCCGATGTAGAGGTCTGAGCATTCCTCGCTGCTCTGTACAGCATACACCACATTGTTAAGTTTGTGTTTTGGCGTTTTGTCTTTGTAATGAACCAGTTTGTGTCTGAGTGTGTTGCTGGGTCTGAAGTATCAGAATCAGAATACTTTACTGATCCTTGGGGGAAATTATTGTTCGTTACAGTGCTCCATTATAAACAAACATTAACAAGACAGACAATACACTAACTAAGAATAGCACAATATATATACATAAAAGTCACTTATTAATAAATAGCTGAAAAAGAAACATGTAGCTGTTGCAGTAAACAGTGTGTTAGGTGGATGCGTTGTACAGGGAGCCACAGGCAGGAATGATTTCCTGTGTCGTTCAGTGGTGCATCATGGGTAATCTCAGTCTCTCACTGAACGAGCTCCTGTGACTGACCAGCATGTCATGGAGTGGGTGGGAGGTGTTATCCAACATTGTCTTTATCTTGGACAGCATCCGCCTCTCCGACACCACCTTGAGGGAGTCCAGCTCCATCCCCACAACATTGCTGGCCTTACGGATCAGTTTATCGAGTCTGTTGGCATCTGCGACCCTCAGCCTGCTCCCCCAGCATGCAACAGCATAGAGGATCGCACTGGCCACAACAGACTCATAGAAAATCCTGTCATCAGGAAACTTCTGAAGATGGAGGTCTCTGTGCAGTGGCTGAAGTCTGTGGTGTAGAGGGTGAAGAGGAAGGGGTAGAGGACAGTCCCCTGTGGTGCCCCTGTGTTGCTGATCACCTTGTCAGACACACACTGTGGGAGATGTACATATTGTGGTCTTCCTGTCAGGTAATCAACAATCCAGGACACCAGAGAAGCATCCACCTGCATCGCTGCTAACTTATCACCCAGGAGGGTCGGCCTGATGGTATTGAAAGCACCGGAAAAGTAAAAGAACATGACCCTCACAGTGCTCGCCGGCTGGTCCAGATGGGTGTAGACACGATTGAGCAGGTAGATGATGGCGTCCTCAGTTCCGAGACGAGGCTGATAAGGCTGATCCAGAATGAGCCTTTCCAGGGTCTTCATGATGTGGGAGGTCAGTGCCACGGGCCTGTAATCCTGGGGGCCACTGGGACGTGGCGTCTTTGGTACAGGGACGAGGCATGATGTCTTCCACATCACTGGGACCCTCTGCAGATTCAGACTCAGCATAAACAGTTTATGAAAGAAGTGCACTGGGATGTCGTGCTTGGAGAAAACGCTCCTGAGTTTCTCTGATACACCGGCTACATAGGGGATGACAATGTTGTTGCGTCTGTCCTTCTTATCCTCCCTCGCTGGTGTCTGATCTTCTTTTCGGTGCCTCTTTGCTGACTTTATAAAAGCCCAATTAAGATAACCGCATGTTTTGAGTGCTTCCTTCACATGTGTTCCTTCTTTTTCCCTTCAGGCTTAGAGGGAACATGTTCTGCCCGGTGGTGTAGGGTCTTCAAGCAACCCAAAGAAGTCCAGACGCTTTTCTTTCCAAGCTCCTTAGACTATGATGACCTGGATGACTGAGAACCTTCACAGACAAACGTCTGTGCTGTTAATGCTGGACGAGGTTTGGACTCTGGACCCTCATTCACACAAGTGCGCTCTTCTATGCTTTGAGTGGTTACCAGTTAACATTCACGTCACAGTGTGACACACCTCTGTATCGGCCGTCCGCTGGGACTGAACCAGCTGATGTCAGCTGGGGTCACGACCTCCGTCCTCCTCATGTGTTCAACTCTTCTCCTGTGACATTTCTCGTTATTACACATAAGCTCTCTCTGCTTTGGTTTCTTTGCATGTGTCGACCGGATGAGTTGTTACAGAAAGAGAATTTCATTGCAACATCACTTTTACAAACATGTTTAGAAAACCGGTAACGTGTTCAAGACTTATTTTACCCGCTGTGAGCTGCAGAGACTGAGAAAGTGCTAAGACAGTCAAAACTAATCCACCCTGTGAGAAAAGAGCCCACTGAACACAAATCAGCGTGATGAGAACTACTGATGATGAAAGGAAGCATCTTTATCTGAGGACTTTATTTTAGTCTGAGCCCAGTCCCATCTGCTGACATGGAGGAGGCGGGTTTATGCCCTATACTGCAGTCAGACACCAGGGGGCGATAGAGACGTCTGGGCTTCATTTTTTGGGAGCTATTAGGTCGTCCATGTTTTCTACAGTCACTGGTCAAACCTGTGGGAAAAAAGAACTTAGGTTCTCTTAAACCTGAAAAAACGTATTGAAATTACTGGAAAAACATCAGAACGCGCCGATGCTGACGTCACTGTTGGATTCGTTCTGAGGTCGACACACGAAGGCAACAAAAAAAGGAGAGAAAATGAAACGTTTATTGTGTGAAGCTGTTGGACGAGGTGAACGGAGCCCTCAGTTCAAACATAAATGAAACATGAGAACATGAAAAACATTCAGGTTTTCATTTTGGAAGCAGAATAAGAGAAGAACAAAAACCTGCCTCCGTCTGATTCTCATCCAATCAAATCAATAACCAACAAAAAAACATTTAAACACAAACCAAAATCATTTTGTGTCTATTTCTTCTTCTTCTTGCTCTTCTTCCCTCCCTCTCCCTGCTGAGAGCTGGTGTCGCCTCCTCCGCTCTTCTGGGTCCGAGTCTTGAGTTTGGGGATCATCTCTGCGACGTAGATCATCACGTCTTTACCTGCGATCACCACAAACGGCACACCTTTACCTCGGCTAATGTCGTCTACGTGCAGCAGTGTCCTTTCAAAATAAAAGCACTCACGTGAGCTGAATTTCTCCTGACACGGGCTGCCGTCCGCCTGCTTAATCTGAACTCTGACCCGACCTTTGAACTGGCCGTCCCTGTTCCACTCCCGGGGGTGGATTTTGTTCTGGAAGAGACACACAGAGTCCGACCACGCTGTGTTTACAGAGTGTGTGTGTGTGTGTGTGTGTGTGTGTGTGTGTGTGTGTGTGTGCGTGTGTGTGTGCGCGCGCGCGCTCTCAGGTGTTACCTCCATGTAGACGTTCATCCCTGCAGCCGCCAGCACGTCTCTGATCTCAGTGCAGGACGGATTCTCCACCGCCTGCAGACACAGCAGCACGTTCACACTCAGCACGCCACTTCCTGTCTATTTTACTTTAGTACATTTGAGCAGCAGATGTCCTGATGCCCGATCAGTCATCCAGGTAAGGAAATCCCAAAAGGTTGATTCTGTTCATCTGGATGTTTTCAGTGGGAGAAACGTTTCATGATGATTAACAGCTGCTGATCAATGACCCTGATCTTTGATCAATGGTCATGAGAATTTGCATATCATTGATGATAAGCTGACCTCCAGCCCACTGTTCATGGACAGAATCAACCTTTTCACAGTGAAACTTTTTGTTTCTGGGTTTTTTCTCCATCTGGTCTTTTTTGTTTTTAAATCCAAGAGTTTCTTCACACTTATCTCGTGTTTCAGTCGACTGTAAAATCCTTTAAAAGAAGAAGATGAGTTAAGTTCAAAGATCACAGCTCAGGTTTCAGAGGTAACATCAAACACGATCATTCAGGCTTATCAGAGGCTGTTTCCATGTTATGCTACAAACACTTGTGCCTCATGATTTTTACTCATTTAAAAAAAACGAATCTTCCAGCAGTCATGCGTCTCCTGTAGACGCACAGCACGAGCTCTAATGATCTTTATGCTGTTTTCATCTACAAAAGCATGTCACACAGGCTGCGAGCTGCGAGCGTACGTAATCATCAAACACATGAACGTTAAACAGTCACCTTCTCCACGGAGATCCTTCGTCCTTCAGCCAGCGTCTTCTTACTGTTGATGTAGATGGGATAGAGGCAGACGAACCTGAAACAGACGACGCAGCGACTCAGTGACTGACGGCCGTCCTCATGCATGAAGCCGAGCGCGCTAAGTAAGAACTCCTTATCCAATAATCGCTCGGCTGGAATCACTCACCAAATGGTAAATGGCCTGCATTTGTATAGCGCTTTACTCAGTCCGTAAGGACCCCAAAGTGCTATACACTACATTCACCCATTCACACACACATTCACACACTGGTGATGGCAGCTACATTGTAGCCACAGCCACCCTGGGGCGCACTGACAGAGGCGAGGCTGCCGGACACTGGCGCCACCATGTTTGAATCGCCTGCTGCACAAACGTCATCGTTTCTGCTCCGTGTGTGTGTGTGTGCATACAGAGCTGTGCAACAGTCTTCAGCCACTCCTCAGTTCTTTATATTTTGTAGGAAAATTTGAATAGAGTAAATATAAATGCAAATGCAGCAAACAGGGCAAAAACAAGCAGCCTGGAGGTGAATCTGTGGCGCGAGCAGCTTCATCCTTCAGCTCAGCGTGAGCTCTGAGCTGCTCTCCGTCTCTGAGGATCTTCAGTTCTCCGGGCTTCCTGAAGGACACTCATGTTGTGATGTCCCACTCTGCTTCAGTCATGCTGAGGTCCGGCTCTGATGGCGGTCTCCTGTGTGCTTCACTGACGGTGTGTTGGGATCATCGTTGTGCTGAAACATGAAGCTGCTAAGATCAGATGTTCCTGCATGGAGGATCAGACTCCACCTGCAGCTGAAACCACGACAGCGTCTCCACCTGATGGCTGCAGACTCTCAGTGTGGGACCTCCTCGTCCACACGGACCATGATGTGGATCCATCTCTAAATCAGACCTGTTCCTCTGGTCTTCAGGGCTCCGCCCTTCCTCCCGTATCCCTTCATTAAGAAGGTCTTCCTACAAGCCGTCCTCCACTGAGACATTTCTGATGAAGCTTCAGTGAACATTAGACGATCAGCTGAAGATGCAGATCATCTCTCAGCTCCTGTGTCAGATCTTTCAGATCCTGTTGATCCACTGTAGAGTTTTTTAGGCCTCACACTTCTTCTTCTGTACAGTTTTTCTTTAGACTTCTAAATAAACGCTCCACACCACGCTGAGATATGCCACGTTATCAGCTCTTTGGGAATCAGCGCGTTGGATCAAAAATGCTGTTTTATGTCAAAATGTGATGTTTTTGGCATTTTTCACAGACTCGACTAAAGAAACGGTCTGCTATGTGTCGGCACGGGAGCTGTTTTTAATGTTTCAGTGATTCGTAGGTCAGAGTTCAGAGGCTTCATCAAAACAAACTAACAAAGATAACAAACACTATAAAAACGGTCAGGAACAAGGACTGGGCTAAAAATGAGGGAAGACAATGGAGGCCTTCTGGAGAACTGTTGCTCAAGAGCACTTTAAAAGTTACAAGAACGTCTGTCTGCTTGTAAACAAAACAAAGACATGAGACCTTTGTCTTCCAGTTTGGTTTCTCCGCTCTTCACTCAGATCTCTGTGGTACCAGCTCCTCTGACTGAGGAGGGAAACATCCTGTAAGCTCCACAAAGAGGAACTCTGAGCTCCACAGATCTGATCAAACTGTCCGAACCGGAACGTTCAGCAACCTTTCTGCACATTAATGTGACTCTGACACATTTCGTCCCTTTAGCTTTAAAAATAAGGCGGTCTGTAAACATCAAGCTTAAACTTCTAATCACACGTCATGCCTAAGGATGAGGACCACAGGCCAAACTTCATGTAGAAAATGCGCAATTTAACTTTCCCTCTGTTCCCCGTGACTTTACACACAGCTCAGTACAAAATACGATTTAAATATCGGCATGAAAGACATTTCACTAAAAGTCCTTTAAAAACTCAGTGTCAGCTTATCCTAATGTCCTCGTTTCACCGGCGTTTCATCGTCGAGGTTCGGCTCTGAAGTGAACATTTAAACCCTTAAAACAACCCTTTTCCGTGGAGCTTCAGTTAAAAGCTGCAGAACTGTATGCCGAACTGAAGATCGGCCTCCCAGGATCCACATGTGTGCTTCAACATCTTAAAATAAGCACGTGTCGTTTGTAGGTGCATTTGTTTCCTTAAATGTTTAAAATTATCCACAAGAGTCCGCACGAGAAACCGGCTAGCTCTGTTAGCTTTAGCTTAGCCAGGGTCCTGGACTTACCGCTCTTTGTCCGCGGGGTTCTGGGTGAGATGAGCCATGGCTGTCGCTGCTCGGGGACTAAACGCACCGTCTGATCCGAGCCTCTCAGTAATGGACACTAATATGTTTGTAGTATCACCTCACATACACACAGGCTACCGTAAGGATAACGCAGCCATACGGCCACACTGTTGACAACAGCCGCTTCTCTTCTTCGGCTTCTGTATTTAGGCAGAATACACACAGCGCTGGGATGTTGCTGCCCTCTACTGTTTGTTTGTCAGTTCCGTTTTGACATGAATATGAAACCTGTCAGTGAAGAAAGAAGCCTTAGACTCTAAGGCTTATGTCACATGTGAGCTGTAGCCTCAGTTTCTTGTTGTTAGCTGACAGGTGTGGCCCACAGTGTGGTCTTCTGCTGCTGTAGCCACTCTGCTTCATCGTCTGATGTGTTGTGCTTTCAGAGATGCGCATCTGCATAACTTGTGTATAACGAGCGGTTGTTTGAGTTACTGTTGCCTTCCTATCACCTGTCTCGAGTTCATTCTACGAGCCGGTTTCACCCAGAGAACTGCTCCTCACTGGATGTTTCCTGTCTCAGGCCGCTCTCTGTAAACCACAGCAGGGAAAAGTCCAGCAGTGTCTGAAATACTCGGCCCGTATCAAGAGCCTCGTCCAGTCATCCTCCTGACGCTCAGTTTGACTCCAACAGGCTGTTCTGACCATGTCGACATGCTTTAACGTTGCTGATTCATTACAGGCTGATTAAATGATATTTGCATTAACGAGCAGTTGAACAGATGTACCTAATAAAGTGGCTGTTGAATCCATGTAACTGTTCAGCACTTTGTTTGAAAGTGCTTTATAAATAAAGTTATTATTATTAATAATAACGACCCTGAAAAGGATAAGTGGAAGTGAATAGATGGATGGATCAGAGTGGTTGTTACACTTAACATCACCACACAGCACAAATCAGTGACAGTAAATGTTTATTGTTCAACTATTACAAAAATATATGTGTATATAGCATGAAAAATCAATTTTAATGTTGCCAGGGAGATGAGTCCACATAACAAAACAGCTCACACTCTCCACCTCTGAATAAGCTCAGAAATTTGCAGCCGTTACAGTAAATAAAAGCAATAAAAGACGATCAGTGTTATGTCAGGTACATGTTTGGTAAGAACTCGACTAGCTTGTTCAAGCTGTGAAATTCACACAAACAGTGTCTAATGATCCACGGTGGTAAACCCCAACGACACCAAGTGCAGTTCTTTTCTTTGGTATTTGGCACGTTTGTCCACAGTTTGTCGACTTTGTGTAATTTAAAGATGTTTGAAGCTGAACGACTCCTCAGTTACTCTGGGTAACTGAACCAGACACATTCAGGATCTATGATTACAGGAACTTTCCTTTAGTTTTCAGTTGATTAATAAACGTGACAGATTTAGACTTTAGAAAACAAGAATGATGATTAGCTCAACATTTAGAGTAACTAGCAAAGTGAGTATAATTATAAGTATAAAAAGAACTTATTTGTGAAATCACATATTTAAAGAATGTGTGACCTGCAGCAGCAGCAGTGGCAGTCTACATTACTGTTGGTGCTGACTCTTGCTTCAACATTAGTTTCATCTTCTTTTTGTCTTTTTTGTTTTTGTGCTTTTCTGATTAATTTTCTAGATACTTGTTAAGCAAAATCCAAGTGGAAGAGAAGACCCATATTTCTATACTGGCACTCTTGCAGCAGCATGTCCACCGACGCCTCCACCTCCCTGAACACCAGCACCAAATGGCCACATTCATCATCATCACTAATCCAGCCTCGCAGTGCAATTCTTACAGTTGATTGATCGAATCCAAAGAAGGTCAGCAGGACTCGGTCGGATAATAGTTGGCAATCAAACTCTGGACTTGAATTTGAGCTCAGGTACAAAACATCTGTGGCGTTGTCTGTTGCACAGTTGTCTATGGTGACTGAGCCGTTGCTGAAAGTAAACATGTAAATGTCATTTCCATCACCTCCAACCAGATAATCTCCACCGGTGGACACCAAGATGTCGTTACCATCTGAGCCTTTGAGAAGAGAACTTTCATAACCAGAGACTAAGATGTCCGAATAGATGGTGCCGATCACAGTTTCCACATCCTTCAACACGTCGCCCTCAGCGTCAGCGTAGTGGCCTTGGCCCGTCAGCAGGTTAACATAAACCCCTTCACCCGTCTTATGATCACCCCGATAGAGAACCGAGTCTCTGCCTGGACCTCCGTCCACCAGATCAGCTCCTGGTCCAGGAAGGAAGACGTCCCGGCCAGAGTTTCCCATCAGGGTGTCATTCCCATCTTCACCATAAAGAGTGTCGTCTCCTCTCCCACCAATCAGGATGTCAGCTCCATTTCCTCCTACCAGTGTGTCATCTCCATCACCTCCATCCAAGGCGTCGTCCTTCCACCCACCAATCAGAGCATTGTCTCGGTTGTTGCCTATTATAACATTAGACTGGGAGGGGCAGCCTTGCACTGTATGAACCTCTGACAGATTTCTCTGAGCGCTGAGGTCCAAACGACAGTCCACCGGAGACTGTGTGAGAGTCACTTTGAAAGCTTCTACCTGATAGAAAGAGTCGTCTCCAGATGAGTTTAGAGACTTGAGTTTGAAATGGACGCCATCAGAGCTCTGAAATTCTAGATGCTGATGTTTTTCACCATTAGCATAATTACGGAGAATGAATTCTAATCTTTCCTCTTTTTTCATGATTCTAACATGAACATCATCTCTTGTTGGTTCCATTGAAACTGTTGAGTCCAGTATGACTCGACTTCCATCAAGGAAATCCATATCTACCAGCACAGTGTCAGTTTTCTGATCTTCTGCAAAGTTATCAATGATTATGTGGTCTCCATATTTATGTTTGATTATGTAGGTGTCTTTGCCTTCCCCTCCTATCATCAGTGCCCCCCCGGTGTGTGGATCCAGTAAATTATCATTGCTGTTTCCAACCATGATGTCAAATCCTGAGGAGCCGTACATTTCTTTCACTGATTCAACATCATTCATTTTCAACACTTTCCCCATGTAGTAGTAAGACAAACATCTTTGATTTCTCCTTCGCGGTACACACCACTGCATTATGTCTTGATAAAATAATTGGTTCAGCTTTACAAGTCGTTCATTTATTATCATCACTTCCTCCAAGTACCTGCAGTTTCTTCTACTAAAATGAAACCTTGCAAGACGAGAGTACATTATCTTTTTATAAAAATACTGGCATAGATTGTCATAGTTTACTGGAAGTGGTTCAGGACTCTGGTTTCTGTAGTCGATGGTTAAAGGCACCATTAAATCCCATCCACAGCTGCTGATGTTGGGCTTCAGTCCAGCTGTTACTCCATCACTGGTCTTGATCTGCAGGTGCTGATAATTCTTTGATTTAAACCAGTTCTGTAAAATAACAGTTCTTCTGCCCTGTACCTGAACAATGATGCTCTGACCTTCACATCTACATGTTATATCCTGATATTGTTCTTTAAGGAAGAGCAGGTCCAAGGTTAGATCTGGTGATAGATTGTTGATGGTTTTCACTCCTTGTCCTGCTGTGATAACGTACCAGTCCTCTCCTCCTCTCCCCTCAATGAAATCATCTCCTAATCCAGGGACGACAACGTTGTGTTCTTTGTTTCCTTTGATGACATCACTATAGTTTGACCCGCGGACCTCTGTCACGCTGTCCAAAGCCTCATCCTTCTCAAGGTCCACCTCCAGAGGAGACGGGGAGCTGCTGTAGTCAATGCTGAGGCTCTTTATACATGTGGTGAAGATGTTCCTCTGCAGGCAGTCAGCTTTGTTATCTGACACTGTGAAGGTGATCAGATCCTTTGTGATGAACAGTAAGTGTCTGTGTGCTGATGACCTGAACCAGTTCACTACAGTAACATGAAACACTGTGCTGTCATGTTGAGCCTCCAGATGAACATCATTACCTTCTACTCTGACTCCAAACGTATGAAGATTTGCTTCTACGATGGCCAGGTCAGTTTTCTCGTCTCTGGAGTAATTTTCAATGAGCACAGAGGAAAAGTTTCTGCCTTTCACCATGTAAATGTCTTCTCCTTCAGCACCAATCTGACGATCTCGCCCTCCTCCCCCATCTATCAGGTTCCTTTCTCCATTTCCAATAACTTCATCATCATACTGAGACCCAAAGATGTTTGTAACTGTGTGTAAAAGTGGCTGTGATGCATCAACAACTGCACCGTGTTTCTCGAACATCTTGTTAATTCCTCTGGCCACCAGCTGAACTGAAGAAACCACCGTGGAGGAAATCTCAAATAAGACTCCGTCTCCTGACATCATGTTCATGTGACGATAATCTTCTCCTAAAAACCAGTTTTGTATTCCTACAGTATGACTGCCCTCATACATCAGCACAACATCGTTTCCTGACTTAGACACAGAAATGTGGCTGTAGTCGACACTGAAATGCAGATTGTCTTGTGCTCTGGAGGGATCGTAGTTGTTAATGACCGTTTTCCCCTCCATTCTCAGGAATGATGTAGGTGTCCCTTCCTCCTGAGCCTTCAACATAACTTCTCTGTGGACCGAGGAAGAATGTGTCATCCCCTGGTTCCCCATGAAGTCTGTAATAGTAGCTCAACATGACTTCAATCATATGTTCGTCCTGTGATTTCTGAACTGCAAAAAATCGATTAGAGTCTCTGTTTCCCCTGTATGTCCCGTACCTCGAATAGGAAACAGCTTCATAACCTGAAACCACTGTCACAGATCCAGCTGGTATAAATATGAGTACTTTTTTCTTTAGTGTTTTGTGCTCTAATCCATGTGACTCTCCCAGACCAAGAATTATATCTTTGCTTCCATCTGTGTTAATGCTCCAGCATTGTCTTCTTGGACTCTCATCATGAGAAACAAAATAGTCCATGCAGAGCTCAGACTGACCCTCATCAGCGAGGCAGAAGTTAATACCTCCTCCATTCCAGGAGGAGGCGCCAGCAGCAAAATCAATGGCTGTCGTTCCATCCTGTTGCTTTGTGACTTTATAATATTGGTGATAATCTGAGATCTCTGCAACAAGTCTTCGTCCCTCCTCAATTTCATCATAACGCCAGTCATAAAACACACTAGCCACATGTATAGCAAAGTGCATGATCCCTTTTCCAAAGCCAACAAAAACAGCAGCTATTTTGTCCAAAACTCCAGCGTCCGCTGGGAGGCTGTTCAGTTCATTCTGGATGCCCATATAAACATCATCAATGGCCATCCGCACTACTGATAGAGCCAGATTTATAGGTGCGATGAAAGGTGCCAGTTCAGGCTGAGCAAGCTCAACAATATCTAACTCAACCATGCCAAAATCTAACGCAGCATCAATGTATCCCAGAGCATCTCCTCTCTCCAAATCTTGTTCTACATTGTAGATCCCAAATCCAATTCCCACTATTGGTATAACTGTCATAAAACGCTTCATTGCAGGACTCCTCATGATTGCTTTTGCGATTCTTGACTCTGAGGTCAAAGCTTTGCTTGCAATAGCAGATGTTGTCATAGCCGTCACTCCATGAACCGTCTGCAAAGACCCCACCACACCATCTTTGATGTTTCCCTCTTCAACGGCACGAGCAGTTCCTTTCAGTCCCAGCATGAGACCCAGAGTGCTAACAGCAGTTCCAGTCCTCTCTACATACTTGTTGACCTGATGGGAGGGTGCTGAACTGTGCTGCTCCATCTCATGCACTGATGTCTCAATGTTCTCCAACATCTTTTCACTGTAATGTTGACTCTGTGGAGATAAATCAGCCCTGAACTCCTCGGGCTCAGCACCAGCTGTCTCTGACACGAGCTTACATACAAACTGTCCGTTTTCTATTCGGGCCGATCCCTCCTGAAGGTGCATTCCTGCCAGAGTTTCACCATATTTGTGCTGTAGTGCAGCATGGACGTCTTCAGCCAACGATGCAGATGCTCTCGAGAAATAAGATTCATGTTTGAAGGTATTTTCTAATTCTGAGGCTGAATTCAGGTCTCGCATTGTGACGTAGCCATCATCATAGCCCCCCAGTGTTCCAGATGTGGAAGGTCTCCCAACATCTCCAGATGTTTCTACAATACTGGGAGGTTGCTTAATTTTGTTTTTGTAAGTTTCGTAATCATTTAAGAAGGAATTTTCTTCATTTGAGTTTTTTATAAATATTTTGTATTCTGATGCTATTTTGGCAATTTGTTCATGTACATTACCATTTTTATTAAACTTATCAAACAGCTCATATTCCAATTTTAAGAACTTTGGTCTTGCGCCAGTGAATCCCCGTAGGTCTGTCTTAAACCAGCTTCCGGCTCTTGCCATTGAATGGTCTTCAAATAAAAAATTTAGGCCATGTGATTCATGTTTTAAAGCCGAATCCAAGGCTATAAGATTCAGAATGAATGTTCGGAAATTTCTTGCAGATTCAGCTATAAATGTTGCAGCAAAAT
The DNA here is from genome assembly GCF_900408965.1 of Simochromis diagramma. Taxonomy (NCBI): domain Eukaryota; kingdom Metazoa; phylum Chordata; class Actinopteri; order Cichliformes; family Cichlidae; genus Simochromis; species Simochromis diagramma. The sequence continues at coordinate 301,172 of NW_024387438.1, read as the reverse complement.
ATGTAGTGAACCAGGACTCAGTGGATAGTCTGTCGTTAACTGTCAGATCTTTAAAAACATCGACTTTCTTATCATGAAAAATATTGCTCACATATTCAGCATATTTTTGTTGTTGTTCTTTCTTATTGTTTACATTTTTGAAAATGTTTTCTCGCATGTGTGTATAGCTTTCTTTCCCCGCCTGTTCATTAATGCATGTCTTAATATCACCAATTACATTATTGTTTTCTATTTGATTGTTGTTAAGTTTTTTTCCAACTGGATACATGTACAGATTCCGAGGGTCAACTTCATATATCCAGTCATTGATCTTCAGGTATGTAGTCTTTTCTTCTCCATTCTTTGCATAATGACGTATTATATTTTTTATATCTTCTCCTGATTTAATCTCATAATATTCATTAAGGACTTGTCTTTTTTCACCTTCATTATCTATCCAAGTAATAGTTGTTTCAGGTTTCCCATTTATAATCTTTTTTTCTCTTTTCCCTATTAAATATCCTTCTATTTGTTCTGCATTGTTGACACTGATTTTCTTTGGTGCTGGTTGATCTGAGTGAAAGATTCCCCAAGACAGAGCCTCGAGGTCATCAATGGCAGATTTCATCTCGTTAACTTTATTTTGGTCAATCTCCTTAAAAACCTCTGGGTTAACAAAGCTCTTTGGTTCATCTGGCCAGCTGTTTTCTCTTATAAAATTTTTTGCTGGTTTTTTGATGCCCTTGTTTTCTCCTCCACCCAGAAAGTTTCTTTCATTGGTAAAAAAAGCCTCTCCTTTACTTCCAGGCTCGTTTCTCATTATTAAATCTCCGTTGCGATCAAGTATTGCCACCACTTTCTTGCTGTTGTCTTTATGTCTCCATTGCAGCCCCTCTGGAGAGATTTCCTGAGTGATTTTCTTTCCTGTGTGTGTGACTTGGACGAGAGTGTCCCTCACATGAAGCTCTGTCTTGATGTTATTTTCATGGAGGTCCCTCAGCAGAGTTTCCATGAATCGTTGGTCTGATCCGACCTCACAGGCCACCACACTCGTTGTTTTGATTTTATCACTGCCTCTGTTTGTCCTTTCGATGATTTGTGCCACATCTCCAGAACTGTATCCTGACAGTCTCATTTCTCTTGCGTTGTCTCTTTTACCATGACCTACCAGCACCAGTCTGCTGTCCTCTGACAGAGGCACTGGTTCACCGTGGATCAGTTTGGGTCTTTGGTTTTCATCAAGAACATAGACAGAACTAACTGTGGGATGTTTCTCATACAAATATTCAGCAGCTCTTCTGACCACAGGGTCATTTTCCATAATTATGATCTGCTGGTGGTCATACTGTGTGCTGTGATCAGCTGGTCTTTGTGGGATTTTGTAGCTGGAAACTGAGTCAGGTCGATCCATCACCTGGTAAATCTGCTGATTGTTCTGGTTGGTTTCTAAGACTGTTTGGAGGCCGCGGAGCATAAAAACCCGAATGAAGTTCTGGTGGAACTGTGTGGTTGTGTTTCCATCGAGAGAGAAAACTGGAGCTGCTTCCAGAGATGGTTTCAACATCAGCTTTGCAAGTGAAGCTCCATCAAGTCCAGACACAGTTTGTCCATCTTCTGAAACACTTCCAAATATTTTGACCACAGTGTATCTGTCTGCTGCTGGTACACAGGCGTCGTTGAACAGGCAGTCCTTGGTGACTTTCACGGAGTAATGAGGATCCTTGCTGTATTCCTGCTGGACTCTGTCACTGGTGGATTTCTCTGTGTCGGTCATGATCAGAAGCTTTTGGTTGTAGCTGTGGGAGATCTCTGAAGCACCCAGCAGCCAGTCTTGTACCTTCTGTTTCTCGATATGTACCAAGAAGGCGTTAAAGTCCTGAAAAATGAAGCAAAGCATTAAATGAGAGAGAGCTCCAGGATAACTGTTTTGGTCTCAGTTAATTTCTATAAGGTGGTCAAAGGAGCTTGCAAAGAAAAGCATCTGGACTTCTTTAAGTTGCTTGAAGACGTTTCACCTCTCATCCTAGAAGCTTCTTCAGTTCTAAGGTCAAATGGTGGAGAGTCCCAGATATAAACCTAGTGGGAGTTTCCCCCCACAGAGGGACAAAAGGACCCCCTGATGATCCTCTAATCACCTGAGCCAAGGTGTGAAACTGGGTGTGGGTCCCAATTCTATAAGGTGAGATTTCTGAGCATTTTTTGACTCTGTGGATATAATGTGAAGAATCTGTTCTGCTGAAGTAAACCTGCAGTTTGAGCCTGACGCTCAGTTGGCCCTGATCAGCTGTTATGGTCTCATCAGTGAGGACCACCAGCAGGTAACATAACTGACCCCCATTTATAAGAAAATGTACACCACACACACACACACCAGGCTAGTTATAGTTAATTTAAACTAAAGTAAGAACTAGATCCTGGATGCATGAAGGAGCGTTTCTGCAGGTCCTTCCTCCCTGCAGCTGTCACACACACACACACACACACACACACACACACACACACACACACACACACACACACACAGTGTTTCTTATATGCCTTACACATAGTAATATAATTATAATTTCAATTTTTCAATTCAATGTTATTTATATTTCGCCAAATCACAACAACAGTCGCCTCAGGGCGCTTTATATTGTACAGTAGATCGTACAATAATAGATACAGAGAAAAACCCATCAATCATATGACCCCATGATTCAGGGTCACCTGGGCCAGCCCTAACTATATGCTTTAGCAAAAAGGAAAGTTTGAAGCCTGATCTTGAAAGTAGAGATAGTGTCTGTCTCCTGAATCCAAACTGGAAGCTGGTTCCACAGAAGAGGGGCCTGAAAACTGAAGGCTCTGCCTCCCATTCTACTTTAAATACTCTAGGAACAACAAGTAGGCCTGCAGAGCGAGAGCGAAGTGCTCTAATAGGGTGATATGGTACTACAAGGTCATTGAGATAAGATGGGGCCTGATTATTTAAGACCTTGTATGTGAGGAGCAGGATTTTGAATTCTGGATTTAACAGGAAGCCAAAACAGGAGAAATCTGCTCTCTTTCTAGTCCCTGTCAGGACTCTTGCTGCAGCATTTTGGATTAGCTGAAGGCTTTTCAGGGAGTTTTTAGGACTTCCTGATAATAATGAATTACAGTCGTCCAGCCTGGAAGTAATAAATGCATGAACTAGTTTTTCAGCGTCACTCTGAGACAGGATATTTCTAACTTTAGAGATGTTGCACAAATGGAAGAAAGCAGTCTTACATATTTGTTTAATATGTGCGTTGAAGGACATGTCCTGGTCAAAAATGACTCCAAGGTTCCTCACAGTGTTACTGGAGGCCAAGGTAATGCCATCCAGAGTAAGAATGTCACGGCTGGCGGGGTGAGCCGTGTGGTGTAGGAGAAAAAGGACCCAAAATGCAGGCAGTGGACTGGTGATGAGAGTGATGTTTTATTTACAGAAGTGGAGCGACCGAACAGGCAGTGAGAAAAGACGAATGACTGAAAAAACCTAGACTGGGAAAACTAAATAACAAACCTAAGCATGAAACGGGGAGCGGAGAATGCAGAGAGACGTCGTTACACCGAGAAACACAGACGATCCAACGATGAACAGAAGCCAACACACACTATAAATACACACTAGGTAATGAGGAGATGACATGCAGGGGTGGACACAGCTGACAGTAATGGACATGATGAGAAGCAGACCTACAAAGTAAAACCGGAAACACCCAGACTGTTTTACAACAAAAACACAGGGACCTGAACGGAGCACAGAGGGGAGACACAGGTAGGGATAATAAACACGACAACCAACCCAAAGAATTAATACAGAATCAGAAGAAACACCAAACACAAGATGAAACCAAAAAGAAACACAAAACACTGGATCAACGACCCAGGATCATGACATAGAATCTGCTTAGAGACCATATTTCTAAGATTTTCAGGGCCGAGTACAATAACCTCAGTTTTATTTTCTGAGGTTTGTGTTATTATAGTTTTGCAATTTCTAATTAACATTTCTTTATATTTCACTTTTCCTTTTACAATTTAATTTAGTTTCAGCCAAATATTTATTTTTAGTCTATATAATTATCAGTATAATAATGTGATTGGAACCCTGACTGGTGGACAACAGGTGACTCTAACTAAAAAGCCAGATGGCAGGACTTGATTAAAAAAGGAGTAACAGGCAGAGTAAGTTACAGACATGTTGGACTTGCATTCATTTTGATGGGAGCTGATTAAAGCTGCTGGCGGCAAAAATATAGAGCGAGGGTTGTTCGTGTTCCAGCGTGAGAGAGGAAGCAAGTTGCCTTCCCGTGAGGCTGGGAATAGGAATGCAGAACACCATCGCCTCCATTTCCTCGCAAGCTTGAGCTGCTTTTTTCCAGACGCTCGTGTCATGTTCATTAACAACATCTCCTTTGAGAATATTCTTCAGGGGAAGCAGAGGATGCTGCTAGGCCTGACCCTGAGGAAGGCTCTGGTGTTCATGCAAGTTTAGTTTTCCCTTTTCAGTCTCATTTTCAGTGTTTTATTGCTGGATGGAAGCTGATTGATTGATCTCTTCTTGGGACCGTGGGCTGCCTCCTCTCAGCCCTTGTTCAAAGTCCCCATTTTAAAATGTCTGCTGTGAAATAAAGTTTCTGATCTTACTATCTGTGACAGTGCTCCCTGTCATGTCACAACTTTGATTATTATACTAGTAATTAAATAGACTAAAACTAAACATGTTCAAACTGCCTGAAGCTAAAATAAATTGTGTAAAGAAAAGTGAAACATAAAGAAACATTTATTAGAAATTACAAAACTATAATAACACAAACTCAAACATCCCTCGTGTGTTTCTATTAGGAGAAGATAGTGACTGAGCATTCCAGGGTGGATGTAAAAGGGAATGTTTTCCTGTCATCCGACTGGGATGATGACGAAACGTTTCTCCCACTGAAAACGTGACGTCCACATGAACACAGTCGGCTTTTTGGGGATTTCCTCACCCGGATGTTAAAGACATTTACTGTCATACATTTGCTCAGGTTAGAAGATAAACGTGCAGCAGCTACACTAATGTCTGTGATGTTTGTGTGTGAGGAGTGAGGCGGGACATTTTAATGCAAAACTATTCATTCTGTCTTATCCCAAATTCTCAGACAGCTGAAAAAAGTGCAAACAGGAAGAAGTACAACACTCTGCTTCAATGAAGACCGGGTTCAAAACCAGGCCTGACTGAGCCGTGTGCGTGTTGTAATAACTAAGTTAATACTGCTCTGATGTGTCGATCTGTACGTAAGTGTGCCAAATGCAAACCTCACCAGGTATGAAACAAGTCCTCGAGCTAACCCAGCTACCACTATGAGCTGTTTTAATGCTGTTAGTAAGTCTTTTTCTTTGTTCATGATGAATTCACATTTTGTCCCATTTTAGAAGAAGAAAAGATGCAGATACTCAGTGGAAGGAAATGCTGATCTTTATCAGCCCGATCAAGTTCTAGTTTAGATCTAATCACTTTCATCATTAGAAACAATCTCTGTGTTTTCAGCACTGTTTAATCTCTTAAATCTAAATGTGTGTTCACTTTCTGTCTCATGTTTACTGACCTTCTCCTTCGTAATGACATAAGCTGTGACGTTTTCACAGTCCTGAAATCCATCCAGCAAAGTCAGTGGGTTTTCTTCAGTGTCCAGCCTGATGGAAAATTAACATATTAGCATAACTGAATTAGCATATCTTTAAAATAAATAAATAAAACAAACTAAATCCACGTTGGACAGAGTTGATTGTACATCAGAGGGACAGCTGCTGCTGAGCAGGCTGGAGACAAAGTTAGAGACGTGCAGAGGAGGGAGGGTGGATACACTGGACTAAGGATGTGAAGATGGAGCTGCCAGGCAGCAGGAAAACAGGAAATCCTCAGAGAAGATCCATGGATGTAGTGAAGGAGGAAGTGCAGAGGAGGCAGATGATCTGCTGTGATAAATCCTAACGGGCTTTTTGGCTCATTAATAACCAACAATTAATAAAAAATTCCAGTGTATTGTGAAGCACTGTCCAAATTCTTTTACAAATACTTGCAAAGGACATGAAATATCCAGATGTTAAACCTGCTAAAAATGTAAATGACTGAAAGCTTCGTTACCTTTTCACAGATCTTCCAAATCTTGATTGGTGGTAGTCGTTTCCCCTAAACGAAACACATCCTGCATTATTTGTTATAGATTACTTTTTACTTAATTTTATTTTGTACAAGTGGTAAAATCTCAAAGTGAAGTCTGAAATCTGTAGGTGCATTCTTCTGTCATGGTCACTGGGTCTTTGTCTGGTTCCTCGTCTCGTCTTCTGATTAGCTCCCACCTGTTTCCTCTGCCCTCCTTACCTGCTGTGTGTTTATTGTCTGAGTCTAACTCCTGTCCTTTGGCTCGTCCTCCCTCATTCTGTGGTTTCGCTCGAGTTCTGCTTGTTATCATTTACTCCTGGGTCCACCTCTGTGTGTTTGAAAAGACTTTGGCATCAAAGCTTAAGTGCTGTCTGCAGCACACCGCGTCAGTATCTGCCTGCTGCACAGGATTACATTACATCTACACAATTCCAGTCACAGTGGCAGAGCCCCACAGTGCTTCTGATAACCAATGTCTATGATACCCACAGGAGCTGTAATGTACTAATAGCTGTTCCAGTCATAAGATACCTGGTTGTTGAGGTGTTCATAAAGCTTTCATCAAACATGTGTTCAGACAGTCCTTGGAGTCGATGCAGTGCAGCGATGTCAGAGCCGAGCTCCTCCCACTCATCTTCTTTCACCTCTGAAAACATTGAAACACAGTTTAAATTAGTTAAGGGGAACTAAGTGCTGGTTCCAGTTAAGAACCACTCCTACACTGGATTTGTATGCCCCTAATCAACTATAACAGACATTTTATAAGTGATTGTGGCGCGGCTGCAGCGAGGTGCACGCACCTGAGCGGCATCAATGATCACACTGCGCCTGAATTAAAAGGGTGACTGACGTCCTGTCATCGTCGTCGTTGTTGTTGGGGAAGTGTTCACGTGTGTGCATGTAAAGTGACGGCAACCGAGAGTAAAAACAGAACGCTGAAAAACATAGAAATGTGTCTCTGCTGTGTGCCTGTAAAGTGATCCATGCTCAATCATCCAGGTAAGTCACTCTCCAAACTTTGATCCTGTTCATCTGGACGTTTTCAGTGGGAGAAACGTTTCATCATCATCATCATCATCATCATCATCAGGTGACTCCTTCAGTCTCAGCTGCCAACAGGTTGCAACCTTATAAACAGCACATTTGCATAATGACAGAAACAATGACTGTTGGGGAACGGCTGCAATCACAGCATGTAAGATGGTGACAGATGGACCCTTAGGCCCCTCCTCCATTCAGAGATGGTCTTTCCCTTTTCACGTAAATGGCCTCCTTGACTCCGCCCTCAAACCAGCGTTCCTCCCTGTCCAGGATGTTACATCCTCATCGTTGAAAGAGCGTCCACTGGCCTGTAGGTGTAAATAGACACCACTCGGTCGTTGTATGCGTCAGTGTACACCTGGCTCTAAAATACTCTACGTTCTTGTTTGTACCTTGCCTAAGGGCTAACCTGTGACCTGTGACATCAGGTCAGGTGGGTGATAACACCAGTGAGATTGGGTACCAAGCTCCAAGTACAAAGAAAGGAGCGCAGAGTGCGACAGAAGCTGACCAGAGAGACAGGATGATGGCGAAGCTGGAAACCTGGAGCCTTCAGTCACCAAGACTACATGACGTATCCTCTGAAGGTCAACTAGAAGATGTGAAAGCAGCATTACGAGCAATCATCACTGCGACCATCACCGAAACCAACCAGGTGATCAACACTACAACCATGTGTATGCAAGCAGGCCGCTTGGTGCTATAGCTACAGGAGAGGCTGGATCATTGGATGGTTAGGGGTCAATTTATGATGAAGGTGGTGCAGGACAGTGGAGTTGTGGCCCCATAACACTGTAGTGGACAAGTTAGAGGACCTCTTGGTATCTTATTTTTGTGTACTGCACATTTCCATTGTTCTATTACTACTCCTACTTTCTTTCCTACATATAAAATGTTAAAATATATTTTATTTTATAATCCAAATATAAAATACGCTGTGAAAGAGGGTCTTCTACGCTCCCATGCAACTCTAATGCATTCATGTAGCATTCTTTTAAATTTAATTCTCAGCATTTTGCATTAGTGAGAAACACTGATGTTGTTTCAATCAGTTATAATTACCATTTTATTAAGGTTCAGGTTATTACACAGAAACAGCCATATGGATTTCCTTGTAGTCATCAATATTCTTTATTTACTATCTTTACTATTCTTTGCTTTAAAATGTTGTTACCATGGTTATCAATGTGTTATTAATTAGAAACAGGCAGTTTTGCATTTTGCAGCCTCGTTTCCTGCTTATTGAACAGAAACTACCACAGAGATTCCCATTTAATAATTCAGAGCAATAAACATAATATTTACATTATTGATTTTAAGCAAAGCAGAATGTTGGAAACTTGAGGTAGGATTAATTCAAACATTATAATATAGTAATACTATCCAAATCAGCTAAAACATCAGTCACTATTACCTTATTATTATTATTAGGTTATCCCAATTGAAACTGTATAAAAATGTGAAAATTCAAACTCATTTTTGTATTGTTACAAAGGTATTACACTATTATTACTGACGGCCACCATGAGTTTACTTGAATATTAACTGGTTACTATGTTATAATTGAGTGGTAATAACTTTGAAATGACAACAACTGACTTTGATGGGGGGAACCCACCCGAGCGATTAATGCAGTTTTATCCCATCTCTAATCATTATTACAGGATTGTTTCTGTCTTGTTATCCTAGCTCTGCCACTTTATTGCAGAATGTAAAACTCAAAGTCAGAACTTCATTGCAGATAACAAAGTGACCAAGAAACCCCAAAATACACTATCTAAGCTGGGCAAGAACAGAACAAGAGACAGAGACAAGAGGTGATGTTCACGGAGAGAGCAAAGAGAGACGCGAACATGACCGGAGAGGTCGGAGGTGAATTAAAACAGGGACACTGAAGACAGAACATGGAGCAGAGACAGACTGTCGGGGTTCCTGGCTCGTTGACCCTCGTTTTCAGTTTTGTCATTTTAGTTTATTTTTCCACATCAATGTTGTTCTCACTTCCTGTTTTTCCTGTCAGCTCGTCTCATGTGTCGTTAGCCAGATTGTGTTCAGCTGTGTCTCTCATCAGTCTGTGTGTTTAAGTCTTCTGTTTCCACTTGTTCAACATCATGTCTTTGGATGTGTCTACGCCATACGTGATCCACTCCAGCCAGTTCAGCTATTTCAGTTCAGTCGGTCCTCCGTTTCATGTCCTGTTCATCCGCTCATCATAACAAACACTAGCCTTCACCTATCTGTGAGTCCAGCGTTTGGGTCCTCCTTTCCTTGCATCCACACACAACACAAGTCCTGGCACAGACTGGCCAAGAAGAACGAACATAACCAGAAACAACACAGAGCTCGTAAAGACTGCTCACATTGTGTTTTTAATTTATGTTTAAAGTGAAGTTTAATTTTATATTTTTGGTTTTGGTGCCTAACCAAAGGTAAAACAGATCAGATCGATCGATGGCTGTTAGAAGAATTATTAGAAATCTTGTTATTACGTGTATGATGGGCGATTTCCATTGTAAATATTAATCTATGAAATGAAGTAGTCTTCAAGTACGCTGTCATTCCAGTGGTTGTCATGGTTACTGTCAGCAGACTCACTCATCCACAGTTCAGTGTGTTTATTTAAAGTGACGACTGTAACAGGGCTCATGAAGGTTTGACCAGCAGCAACAACAGAAACAAACTACTCACAGCTCAGAACAGTCTCTTTAAGCCCATCAGTCAACAATCTGGTGTTGAATGACTGGTGTGATAATCAGCCCAGGTACAGACACGCCGCGACAAAGCAAAGTGTGATTAAACAGACAGAGAGAGGAGAGTGCAAAAGTGAGAGCGAGCCATGAGACCAGAGGACCATGATGATGGTAGAGTGATGGTGTCCTCCTGTTCTTGGAAAGTCTGGACTGCTGTACAAATGTTCGAAGTACAAACTAGCAAGAACACAAGCACAGACCTGCTTACTTGGGTATTGAGCAACAACTTTGCCTGAGTCTCTTGTTGCTGCGTGCCTCGTGCTTCTTTGTAGTTCCTATAGTGTGTAAGTTCCTGGTTCCTGCCTTGAATGAGTTTTTGTACGCTGTTCCTGTGGCTTCCATCAATAAAGTGTGATACAAAATTTGTGTTTTATCTAACCTTTGTGTACTGCTGATACGTAATTGTAACTTTCTTGTACAAATAAAGACGGGAAACAAGTGTAAGCTTTGCTTCGGGTCACGACACGCTTCATTATGAAGCTGAGGCCAACACGAGGGTGAGAACTTCACTCCAACCAGCCGAACAAAGACTGTATCCTCACCATGGGTATGATTAACGTGCGTGGTTAACATGACTATCAGAAATGTCTTGTGGTCCAGTTACTGCAACAAACAATGAAATAAAACAGCAGCAACAAACAGAACCCGATACAGTGATCCAGACTCTAAACTTTGTTTGATGTTAGTGAAGAACCTGCGAGCATCAGGGATTTTACTCTAAACGTCTTTTCTCAGAATCGATCCAGCTTCTCCATCAGACTAAAGACTCATATTTTTTATGTTTGAGGTCAAATTGACCTCAGGAATCTGTAGCTTCCAAAGATCACTGCCAAATAATTTTAATAAATTTGTAAAATTAAATTATATTTTTAACGTAGCAGTTAATAATAATAATGCAAAACAGCTGATGAAAAATAATAAGTTGAACTGAAATGGAAGAAAATATTAGATGAAGCTATTTGAATTACTGGGGCTGTTTTTAAAAAATAATTAAGTTTAGATTATTTAATTTATTGAATTGCTTTGAGTGTTTGTCTTTGCAGTGCAGAGATGTGTGGTTTCCACAGGACAGAAATGTGATTTTAAACATGACACGTTACAGGAGAGCAGACAGGAAGTATTTAAAAGGAGCTCATTTTTATATGTAATGACGTGTTTTCATAGTAGTTTTTTTGCTACTTTGAAATGGAAATTAACCTTAGTTTATGGGCTGTGTAATAAAATGCTAGTATAAAAAATTATGTTCTGAAGAGAAGCCGAATGTTAGTTGCAGTATTCAGGATTCTCATCCAGTGATGTCAGCTCCAAGATGTTACAATATAGACATAATATATCCATCCATTCTGGTCTGTTTATCCTTATCAGGGTCGCTGGAGCCTATCCCAGCTGTCATAGGGCAGGGGACACCATGAACAGGTCACCAGAATTACGAGGAAGTCTCTTACCGAACTCTTCAGTGAGGCCGAGGAGGCTGAAGATGACCAGGAGCTTCCAACTCCAGCAGCCCTGCCTCTGTCCTGGCATGGCCCTGCAAAATATGATTAACATTCAATTCAATTTTATTTATAGAGCGCCAAATCACAACACCAGTTGCCCCCAAGGCGATTTATATTGTACAGTAGATCGTACTTATCTACTTAGCACTTTTAATTCTTATTCTTATTTTTATTTCATGTCTTTAAGCGTAACTTATGACAGTATGTTTGCACTGAAGCACCGCAGCAATTTCCTAATGTTGTAAACCTGCTCAACATTTGGCAATAAACCCCTTTCTGATTCTGACTCTGACAATAACAGAGAAAAACCCAACAATCATATGACCCCCTGTGGTGGGGCGTGGTTTGCGGTGCCGTGCGGACGCACCTGCACGGCATCCGCAATCACGCCCGCCGTGTTAAAACACGGGGACTCAGGGGTTGGTGTGTGTGTGGTGTGACGTGAATTAAATAAAGTTGGCTCTGAACGTTGCTCCGTGGTCCCGCCGTGCCTTAGTCACGCCACACCCCCTATGAGCAGCACTTTGACAACAGTGGGAAGGAAAAACTCCCTTTTAACAGGAAGAAACCTCCAGCAGAACCAGGCTCAGGGAGGGGCGGGGCCATCTGCTGTGATTGGTTGGGGTGAGAGAAGGAAGACAGGATAAAGACATGCTGTGGAAGAGAGACAGAGGTTAATAACAGATATGATTCAGTGCAGAGAGGTCTGTTAACACATAGTGAGTGAGAAAGGTGACTGGAAAGGAAAAACTCAATGCATCATGGGAATCCCCAGCAGCCTACGTCTATTGCAGCATAACTAAGGGAGGATTCAGGGTCACCTGGTCCAGCCCTAACTATATGCTTTAGCAAAAAGGAAAGTTTGAAGCCTAATCTTGAAAGTAGAGATAGTGTCTGTCTCCTGAATCCAAACTGGAAGCTGGTTCCACAGAAGAGGGGCCTGAAAACTGAAGGCTCTCCCTCCCATTCTACTTTTAAATACTCTAGGAACAACAAGTCGGCCTGCACAGTGGCGTGTCAGGAAATTTTTTGTTGGGGGGGCCAGGTAGGGGCACAGGAAGGGATGACCCACACGCAGGACTCTTGGTGCAGAATGAGGTTTATTGAATATGTAGACAAAGATGATAGGATGGCTGACTGAACTGAACACACGACAGGAACAACATCATCAATGACACGACAGTGAACAAGTAGAAACAGAGGGCTTAAATACACAGACTGATGAGGATGATAATGAGAGACCGGTGAGTACACAGCTGAACATAATCTGGCTAATGACACTAGACGAGCTGACACAGGAAAAGCAGGAAGTGAGCACATGGAAGTGGCAAAATAAACTGAACATGAACAAAACTGAAAACACTGGGTCACCGACCCAGGAACCCTGACAGTACAGTTATGAATATTAAATATTAAATAGAATAAAACAACAAAAACTGACAGTGTGGGCAATGAGCTAGCAGAAACTTTTCTGTAATTTTATTTCTTACAGTTTAAGTCCAAAGAGTCGTGCTGACAGAGTTCTTTGTCCTTATCATGTCTGAAACAGTTAAAAGTGGAACTTACACTGACAGGAAGGTCAAAGTGGGCAGTACGTGGGCCGCAATGGAAAATGAAAGTTTAGACATAAAGATTTAATCAGGGGTTCCTTAGATGCCTGTACTATAAAGTTTCATGATATCATAATAAATGTATACGTGTATATATACGTGTATACATATATATACAGTGGGGCAAAAAAGTATTTAGTCAGCCACTGATTGTGCAAGTTCCCCCACTTAAAATGATGACAGAGGTCAGTAATTTGCACCAGAGGTACACTTCAACTGTGAGAGACAGAATGTGAAAAAAAAATCCATGAATCCACATGGTAGGATTTGTAAAGAATTTATTCGTAAATTAGGGTGGAAAATAAGTATTTGGTCACCTCAAACAGGGAAAATCTCTGGCTCTCACAGACCTGTAACGTCTTCTGTAAGAAGCTTTTCTGTCCCCCACTCGTTACCTGTATGAATGGCACCTGTTTGAACTCATCATCTGTATAAAAGACACCTGTCCACAGCCTCAAACAGTCAGACTCCAAACTCCGCCATGGCCAAGACCAAAGAGCTTTCGAAGGACACCAGGAAAAGTATTGTAGACCTGCACCAGACTGGGAAGAGTGAATCTACAATAGGCAAGCAGCTTGGTGTGAAAAAAATCAACTGTGGGAGCAATCATCAGAAAATGGAAGACATACAAGACCACTGATAATCTCCCTCGATCTGGGGCTCCACGCAAGATCTCATCCCGTGGGGTCAAAATGATCATGAGAACGGTGAGCAAAGATCCCAGAACCACACGGGGGGACCTGGTGAATGACCTGCAGAGAGCTGGGACCAAAGTAACAAAGGTCACCATCAGTAACACACTACAACGGCAGGGAATCAAATCCCGCAGTGCCAGACGTGTTCCGCTGCTGAAGCCAGTGCATGTCCAGGCCCGTCTGAAGTTTGCCAGAGAGCACATGGATGATACAGCAGAGGATTGGCAGAATGTCATGTGGTCAGATGAAACCAAAGTAGAACTTTTTGGTATAAACTCAACTCGTCGTGTTTGGAGGAAGAAGAATACTGAGTTGCATCCCAAGAACACCATACCTACTGTGAAGCATGGGGGTGGAAACATCATGCTATGGGGCTGTTTTTCTGCCAAGGGGACAGGACGACTGATCCGTGTTAAGGACAGAATGAATTGGGCCATGTATCGTGAGATTTTGAGCCAAAACCTCCTTCCATCAGTGAGAACTTTGAAGATGAAACGAGGCTGGGTCTTCCAACATGACAATGATCCAAAACACACCGCCCGGGCAACAAAGGAGTGGCTCCGTAAGAAGCATTTGAAAGTCCTGGAGTGGCCTAGCCAGTCTCCAGACCTCAACCCCATAGAAAATCTGTGGCGGGAGTTGAAAGTCCGTGTTGCTCGGCGACAGCCCCAAAACATCACGGCTCTCGAGAAGATCTGCATGGAGGAATGGGCCAAAATACCAGCTACTGTGTGTGCAAACCTGGTAAAGACCTATAGTAAACGTTTGACCTCTGTTATTGCCAACAAAGGTTATGTTACAAAGTATTGAGTTGTGTTTTTGTTATTGACCAAATACTTATTTTCCACCCTGATTTACGAATAAATTCTTTACAAATCCTACCATGTGGATTCATGGATTTTTTTTTTTCACATTCTGTCTCTCACAGTTGAAGTGTACCTCTGGTGCAAATTACTGACCTCTGTCATCATTTTAGGTGGGGGAACTTGCACAATCGGTGGCTGACTAAATACTTTTTTGCCCCACTGTATGTATGTGTGTGTATGTATATATATATATATATATATATATATATATATATATATATATATATACACACATATTATAATATCATGAAACTTTATAGTACAGGCATCTAAGGAACCCCTGTTATATATATATATATATATGTATACACGTATATATATAAGATATATATATAAGATATTTATCTCTTACTACACGAATATGTATTATTACAGGAAAATGCGACGTCCGTGCAATACAAAACGTACCCCCCCTCCCAGGAATGTGTGTAGGAGATGTTATTCTAGCCAGTTAGGCAGGAGGACAGGAAATAAGTTGTGTGTGTAGAAAGAAGGGGTTGATCGTCTGTCTTCTCTTGCAGGAAAAGATCGGAGGAATGGACAAGGTCGGGTAAAACTTTTTATTAACATTAATTACAATGCATGTTCATAATAGGAGTCATACACTCCTCGTTAGAAGGATATAAGCACTAACCCCACAGTGTGGAGGGTTTAAAAATAAGAATAAGGCGAGTTTAGTGTTGAAGGTAAAACTGCTACCCCCTTACATAGGAAGAGGCCTTGGCCATGTGTGTAACAGGATGTTCCTGCTGACAGAAAACTGACCAGAAATAGAAACTTTAAGGTGTTGGTTAAAGCTGACATCAGTGTGGAAATAAAAGCTGCGTAGTAACAACTGCAGAGAAGGCAGAAGTTTTCTCACATGGGACAAGATCCGTGGTTGGAGGTCAAAGGTCGAACAAATCAGGGAGGCTAAGTCTAAACCACAGCATCTCCCGGTCGACGGCCAATCACAAATATTACCTGTTAATATTTACTCTGAGTTATGAACTGTGCTTCATTTCTCTGTGTGACACGTCCACAGGTGTGTGACCCCAATCTTTAACTGCCTGATGATAAAATAGTGTGAACTACTAGACTGTCTCCAGTTCTCTGAGTAAAAGAAGAAAACGACACAGATCCTTCTGAATGTAGAAGCCAGAATGCTTACAGTGCTGAAGTCACTGTTTTGCTTCCAGTACAGACGTCATAAACACTTAAGAAGTCTCACCTGGATACACAACCGCGGTTAAAGAATAATCCTTTGGTCAGTGTTTAACTTGACAGCCTTTGTCAAGTTAACCAAAGTTTTGTTTCCTGCACATTTAAGCTGTGTAACAATGCATGTATCATATAAATGATAAAAACATTTATCACGCAGCTGGAAATTGGAATAAAAAAGTTCATAATTACATTTTTTACCTCTTGCTTGACTCACCTGTAAAATGTAATCCTAGTCTTTGGATGTTAGAGTTCAGCTGGAGTGTGAGTTCATGCGTGAGATGGTAGCACCCTTCCACATCATCACAAGTTTCTGTGAGTTGTTTTCTTTCAGTTCTCTTTAATATCATGCAGAGCAGACCTGCCCCTTTGGGCTGGGACTGTGAGAGACGCCAGACATGAGACACACAAACTTCAATCTGTACTGGAAAATAAACAATATTCAAGAAAAACATAAATATTTATATAGATAAGATGTTTTATAATATTCAAACATCTCAGTTACATACTGAGATGTTTGAATATTGCTATAACCTGTAATGTTGTGGTGCTTTGTGTCTGTGAAGGTTCTCAGTCATCCAGGTCATCGTAGTCCAAGGAGCTTGGAAAGAAAAGTGTCTGGACTGGATGTTTCATGCAAGAAGCTTCTTCAGTTCTAAGAGCAACTTTTAGGCCCTATGAGAATGTCCCCAAGAGGGTCATGGACCCTCTGTTGCTCCTCTAATCACGTGCTTTCACATCAGACATAGTGCATGCAAACTTTCCTGGAACCCACTTCCTTTCTCCCTGAAAAAGGAAGTGGGTTCCAGGAAAGCGGGGTCAGGACTTTCTGTTAAACTCTAAAAATTAAACTTAGTTGATTCTAGGAATGAAGTGAAAGCAGCACAGAGCTGAATAAACCCGGTGTTCAGGTTTTTTGCCAGAAAATTACTTCTGATGTTTGTGTTTCATGTCAAATATGTTTGCTTATATCAGTGAATACACTGTAGTCAAAATGTAAAGAGGTTATACAGTCCAGGAATTAGTAGCTTCGCTCTCTTCCAAATAAATGAACAGTCTCTTGTTTTTATGATAGTTTCTTTTAATTTTATTTCCATGTCATGTTTCATGTCCTCCCTTACGACCCAGCCACAGCTCTGGCTCCCACAGGCCGGCTGTGCCCATGTGGCACACGTTTGATGGTTGGTATTGTTTCTTCACATGTTCAAGGCTGAACAGGTTTACTCAAGTGTTTCTGTGAGAGTCACACTGGAAGTTTTAATATTTGGTGTCTTTCATTTGTAGTTTATAATTAGAAGTTAAGCTTAAATGGGCACAATTAGTAAACATCTTCCATCCATCCATCCATCTTCATCCGCTTCATCCGCTTTATCCGAGGCCGGGTCGCGGGGGCAGCAGCCTAAGCAAAGAGGCCCAGACCTCCCTCTCCCCAGCCACCTCCTCCAGCTTATCCGGGGGAATACCAAGGCGTTCCCAGGCCAGCCGAGAGATATAATCTCTCCAGCGTGTCCTGGGTCTGCCCCGGGGCCTCCTCCCGGTGGGACATGCCTGAAACACCTCACCCAGGAGGCGCCCAGGGGGCATCCTTGTCAGATGCCCGAACCACCTCAGCTGGCTCCTTTCGATGTGGAGCAGCAGCTGCTCTACTCTGAGCCCCTCCTGGATGGCCGAACTTCTCACCCTATCTCTAAGGGAGAGGCCAGTAAACATCTTCACTATTTAATTACTCATTTATTTTACTTATTTATTTAATTACAAATGAAGTTTATAGTGCATGCAAACACAAAGTGAAAGCTAGTGGATAAAATGAGAAAGGAAGTGGCTTCCAGGAAAGCGGGGTGAGGACTTACGGTTAAACTCTAAAAATGAAACTTAGTTGATTCCAGGAATGAACTGAAAGCAGCACAGAGCTGAATAAACCCAGTGTTCAAGTGTTGTGCCAGGAAATTATTTCTAATGTTTGTGTTTTTATAAAAGTTAAGCTTAAATGGGCACAATTAGTAAACATCTTCACTATTTAATTACTTAACTGTAAAAGTAACGATATTAACAGCGACCTTCTCCTTTCATCTTGAACAGCGTCCTGTCATTTCTGTCATCGAGTAAATGAAATGGTCACGGCCAAACCCGGTAAAAGACTCACAAGTGGAGTGCACACAGAGACTGTGGAGAGCGTGACTACAAGACTTTATTTACACCATTTTCACAAAGACAACTGAATGTGAGCGATGACCTAATGATGCACAGAGCCTAGAAGAAAAACATAAAGGGTACACCAGGGTAAACCTCCGCCTACCCCACTCCTGCTTTACAGGTGAAAATAGAGCAACAGGACCGCTGAGTCTTTGACTTTATTTATTTTCTGCTGTGTTTTACTTGCATCTATTTGAAAGACTGAGTGTAAACACAAAAAATATTTTATTTTATGTGCTGGAATGTGCAGAAAATAGGTTTAAATGTTAAACTAATTTCTTCCAGTCAGAGAATGTTGCATATAATTTAATCTTTGCTTGATGCATAAAGTTAAAAGATTAAAACTAATAAAACAAGTTTTAAAAAGAGACTTTTCCATTTGATTACATTTTGTATGATGGATTATGCAGAAAAAGTAGAATTGGGCTGAAAGATCTATCGCTTTATCACCTCTTCAGGTTGTAAATCATGTTTTTAAAAAGTAACTAAGTAACTAAGTAATTAATTACTTTTGAAAATAAGTAATCAGTAATTAGTTACTGATTACTTTTTTCAAGTAGCTTGACCAACACTGGTGGCGACCGTGCTCCGGTGGAAAACCGCAGCACTCACCTGGACCATGACATGAAATAATAGTACAATTACAAAGAAACAGATCAGTGGACTGTCAATACATATCAGTTCATACAGATGGCACATTTCATAGTCCTTCCGTGTATCTTTAACGTGCACCATGTTACTCTGTTTGTGTCGGGGACCCGATCCTTGGGGTGGACCAGTTTTTGGCGCAGCGTGTTTTGGGCTTTAAAAGCCGCAGAGACACGGTGTTTAGAAAAAATGCGTCTCAACTCCTCGATACTCCTGACACGTACGGGATCACTACAGGTTTTCGCTTAGGCAGCGGTTACTCCCGTTACTCCCCAACACTGATGGTAGTCATGTGACTGATCCTTTTATTTAGCAAAACTGTGATTAATAGTTAAATGTTATTGTTCACATCACGCAGGACCTGTCATGGTCCTGTCACATCAACACCGTGGTGAAAAAGGCCCGACAGCGTCTCTACCACCTCAGACGCTTGAGAGACTTCCAACTGCCCTCCAAGGTGCTCAGGAACTTTTACTCGTGCACCATAGAGAGCATCCTGGCGGGAAACATCTTAACCTGGTTCGGGAACAGCACCATGCAGGACAGACGAGCTCTACAGAGGGTTGTGCGGTCAGCTGAGCGCACCATCCGCTCCGAGCTCCCTGACCTGCACTCAATCTACAGCAGGCGGTGCTGGACCAAGGCCAGGAAGATGGTGAAGGACCTCAGCCATCCCAACAACAGACTGTTCTCTCTGTTGAGGTCAGGAAAGCGATTCCGCTCCCTGAAGACCAACACAGAGAGACTGAGGAGGAGCTTCTTCCCGCAGGCGATACGGTCTCTCAATCACACCACCACACAGTACTGACCCACACATACAGTTCTTACACACACTGGACTTTCTGGACTTTGTTTTTGCACAACACTGGTCACTATATTCTTCATTTCCGGTTAATACTTGTACAGCTGCTGTTATTGTGTATATATTTATTTATATTTAGATTTCTTCATACATTCTTATATAGTTCTATATTGTGTATTGTGTATTTTGTTGTACAGTTATTTTATTTTCAACTTTAATTTATATATTTATCTTATTCTCCCAGTTAAATTTACCCTTCATTCTAATTTGTGTTGTACAGTTATTTCATTTTTAACCTTAATTTATATTTTATTCCTTCCTAGTTAAATTTACCCTTTTTAATTTTTTCATATTTATTTCCTATCTTATTCATAGCCTTTTCCTTTTTGTTTTCTTTAGGTCACGAGCAGTTGTCCAAGCATTTCACTACATATCGTACTGTGTATGACTGTGTATGTGACAAATAAAATTTGAATTTGAATTTGATTTGTAGAGGAGCACAGGCACACATGAAAAAAAACTGCCTCAAGAAAAGGGCAGGTTCTCAAAGCCCCCCACCCCCACCCTGCATGTACCGGTGGAGGATCAGAAAAACAAACCCACATCCAGCATGTCTGGGCAGAGCTTCTATACAACTGATAAGGACGTCTATAGAACAGGAATGTAAATCAGGAGGCTGGATCAGGTGACGGACAGCTGACTGTACCACGCTTCGTACTCAGCAACGACCTGCAGCTGATTTCACAACATCAAGCAGCAGGTAGACAGTGTGAGCTCTTTTCTACAGCTGCATATCGCACACAGATTATTGAGTATGAAAAGAACATGAAACCATAAAGAAAGCTTCATGGACTGATCCTCAAATAGCACCTTTCTACTCTATTTGAGGACTCACACCACTCTCTACCAAAAGCCTCATTCACTCTCTCTCACACTGATAGTTCACCCGCTCACAATCAAAGCTTTGAGCAGGTACTTCAAAGGTGACAGGACCATTCCCACCAACATACAGCTGGGCTCGTCAGCTCATATTGATAAAGACAGTGATGGGCCGATCAACACAGAGGTGGATGAGGATGTTAGCCCTGCTTGTTTGAAGAAATGACTCCAATTATCAAGGTTTTAATTCAAGTGACCACTACAGAGGAAATGCAGGCATGAAAGGTCCAGCTGCAGCCCTCCACGGTGCAGCTCAGTGTTTCCACCTGACGTGCCTGTTGTCTGCTGTCAAACACAGGTGTTAAGTATTGCTTATGACTGAACTGTAGAGGAAATACACAATTTTGCAAATGTCATTAGAAATTAATCACAAAAAGCACAAAGGTCTTTCTTTGAATGAAAAATCAATGTTTTCTGTCTTTGAACCATAAACAATCAGGATATACGATTTGATACGCAGGATCCAGAAAATATAGTCTATTACTATTTTACTCTCATCATGCACTCTTTGTAGTTCGTAGGCAGTGTCAGCGGAATCAAAACAGATTCTTTGGAAAAGAGCAATCACGTCCAAAGCATGTGAATGCATGAGGTTGAGTGACAGCTTCAGGTTTTTGTGTTTGTTTCTTGAGATAGGCACAGGTCCCAGGTGTTAATTTCACAGTCAACAGCAGCATGAATAAAAGGTTTTGTCCTCTGGGAGAAGCTTGTCTTAGACTCATGTCATTACATGCTTTCCTCCTGACTTCTCTGTGTGTGCAAAGCATTTGTAACAGCAACTAAGATGTCTGTTGTTTCTAAATTCAAGTTTTCAGAAAATAAGTTGTCATCTTTCTTTTTATAGCACATTTAAAGGACATCGAGTGTCGGCCAAGTGCTGAACAGAGGGATAATATAATCAGATAAAAAGAGTTAAAATATATAAGATGAAAACATTGTAAGACATCCAAATATGTTTGTAAAGTCTGACAGCACCCATGTCAACTTCGACCTCCTTAACATCCACTCTCTTACGAGCAGAGATGATTACTTTTTTCAAGTAACGAGTAAAGTAAGGGATTACTATTGCAAAAACGGTAATTAGATTACCGTTACTTTCCCGTAGGAACGCTGCGTTACTGCGTTACTAAAACCGTGATTTTGTTGCGAGAATGTCTCATGACAGTGACGTAAGCGAGTGCTTTCTCTAGTCATTTGCATTTTCATAACCTGCTCACTCAAGAGGACTTAGTTTCCTATTATAACTCTAGTCTCAATAGTATTCTAAACTCTGTTGCCCCACTCAAAACCAAACCTGTATCATTCTCTCAGTCAGCACCCTGGTTCACAGCTGAACTCAGGCTCCTGAAAGCAAAAGGACGACGACTTGAACGCCTTTATAAGAAAACTGGTCTGAATATCCACAAGGAAATGTTTAATAATCATATTACGTATTGGGGCGATCGTGGCTCATGAGTTGGCAGTTCGTATTGTAATCGGAAGGTTGCCGGTTCGAGCCCCGGCTCCAACAGTCTCGGTCGTTGTGTCCTTGGGCAAGACACTTCACCCGTTGCCTACTGGTGGTGGTCAGAGGGCCTGGTGGCGCCAGTGTCCGGCAGCCTCGCCTCTGTCAGTGCGCCCCAGGGTGGCTGTGGCTACAATGTAGCTGCCATCACCAGTGTGTCCATGTGTGTGTGGATGGGTGGATGACTGGGTGGATGACTGGGTGTGTAAAGCGCGTTGGGGTCCTTAGGGACTAGTAAAGTGCAATACAAGTACAGGCCATTTACCAGGCCATTATAAGGAGTGTATTAATCAAACAAAATCTGCTTACTACTCCACCATTATCTGTTCAAATGATGACTCAACCAAGATACTGTTTTAACTGTTCAACTCTTCTTTCAGGTCAACAGATTTTTTACCTGCTCACCTGTACTCGTCTTCCTTCTGTGATTCTCTAATGTTATTTTTCATCAAGAAAATACACCAAGACCTGGTTTCCGATGTTCCATTAAGCTCTTCTTTTGTGATTCCTCTCCCATCACACTGTTTTTCTGCATTCCAGCTGCCCTCAGTGACTGATATTTCAGATCTCATCTGTAAGTCAAAACCTTCAACCTGTCAGCTAGACCCCATTCCTACAGTTTTGGTTAAAGCATGTCTGCCTTCTTTGCTTCCCCTCATATCTGCTATCATCTGCTCTTCACTTACCACTGGAACTGTTCCTGCTTCCCTCAAAATTGCTCCCATCACCCCAATATTGAAAAAAACTGGTCTAGAGCCCAGTAATTTTGAGAATTTTTGGCCTATTTCCAATCTACCATTCCTCTCAAAAATTCTTGAGAAAATAGTTGCCACACAACTCCACTCACATTTAACTAATAATAATCTGTATGAACAGTTCCTGTCCCACAGCACTGAACCAGCACTTATAAAAGTAACCAATGATCTTCTTATGGCAGCTGACTCCGGTTTACTTTCCATCCTTATTCTCCTCGATCTGAGCGCTGCTTTCGACACTATTTCTCACTCTGTTCTCCTCAGTAGGTTAGCCTCCATCGGTCTCTCCCATACTCCACTAGCCTGGTTTAAATCATACCTGTCTGATCGCACTCAGTTCATTCAACTCAAATCCTTCACTTCTCAGCCCTTTCCTCTGACCACTGGCGTGCCCCATGGATCTGTCCTGGGCCCCTTCTTTTCATTATCTACCTTCTACCGCTCGGACACATTTTTCGTAAATACAATATCCAGTTTCACTGTTAGGCCGATGACACCCAGCTTTATCTGTCCACTGAACCTGATTCTGCTCCCCCCGTCCTCCCTCACCTTCTGCTTACCTGAACTAAATTCATGGTTCTCTTCTTATTTTCTCAAACTCAACAGTAATAAATCCGAGCTCCTCTTGGTCGGCTGTAAATCTACATTATCCAGAACCAACAGTTTCTCTGTTACTATCAATAACTCGCCGGTCTTCGTTTCTTCCTCTGTGAAAAGTTTGGCTGTCATCCTCCACAGTACTTTATCTTTCAATTCACACATTAATAATATTACAAGGTTTGCATATTTTCACTTGTGCAACATTAATCGTCTCCGTCCTTTTCTCTCCCCACATGCCGCTGCCATTCTTGTCCACAGCCTTGTTACTTCCCGGACTGATTATTGTAATTTACTTCTTTATGGTCTTACTCAAACATCCATCCACAAGCTCCAACGCGTCCAGGACTCTGCTGCCCGTATCATCTCCAGGACCCCTTCTGTCCACCACATCACTCCTGTCCTGCAGCAGCTTCATTGGCTTCCAGTCAAATATGGCATCAATTTCAAAATACTCTTGTACACATTTAAGGCTATTCATCATCTCTCTCCTCCATATCTCTCTGACCTGGTTCAGATCACCGCCCCATCTCGGTGTCTCAGATCTTCTTCTTCCCTTTCTCTCTATGTCCCCTCCGTCTTGCCACCATGGGGAGCTTTCAGCTGCTCCTCGACTGTGGAATTCCCGACCTCCTGATTTAAGAAACATCTCTTCCTTCTCTGTCTTTAAGTCCCAATTCAAAACTCACTTGTTCAAAACAGCTTATCCCACATAACCTCTCCACTCTGCTATTTTAAATTTGTTTTATGTCTTATGATTGTGTAAACTGCTTGCTTTCATGTTGCTTTTATTATTCTACCATGTACAGTGTCCTTGAGTGTTCTGAAAGGCGCTTTCAAATAAAATGTATTATTATTATTATTATTATTATTATTATTATTATTATTAAGGCAGAGAAGAAAGTAACAAAAATCAGCAAAAAGTGGAAAAGTTGGGTCAGAGCATCCAGCACGGCAGCCCACCTCACCGGTGTTCTGGGACTCTATCCTACCTCACAAACCATCCAACCGTTTGTTTCTGCACAAACACTGCGCATGCTCGTAACACAAACCCCTAATTTACATCTTTTTTTTAATCCATTGTGAATATTTCTTATGGTTAGGGCTAGGGGTTGGATTAGTCAGAAGTCTCTGGCAAATTCTAATACAAGTAGGACAATATGCCAAAGTAGGATGGTTTCTCAGAACACTGGAATTGGAAAATTGCACCATGCCACCATCTTCCTTATGCCTGCTTACAAACAAAGGCTAAAGCAGTAGGCACTAGTGATGTGCGAATCATGAACCTATCGTTCAATACTCGAGAATCACTTTACTGACTCGTGAATCATGATTCACAAGCCCAACTGACTCATTCACTGACTCCTCCCTGTTCCTGATAGCAAACTCATTTCATTAGTAGAAATATATCTAGCTAAAATTGTGGCCCCCTGGCATAACTTTGCTAGACCCACCCCTGGACAGTTACCAGCTACTTAGAAAAGGATCCTGGTGTTATTTGTCTCTCAGAAACAGTTCATAACTTTGTCTTGATGCATTCTCAGTCATCCAGGAAAGTAAATCTCCAAAAAGTTGATTCTGTTCATCTGGACGTAGCGTTTTGTGGGGGAAACGTTTCGTCACTCATTCAGGTGACGTCTTCAGTCTCAGCTGACTGCAGGTTTCTCCAACCTTATAAACAGCACATTTGCATAATGACTGAAACCATCCCACTGAGGGAGCAATGGGCTGGGAGGTCTCCCACAAAACGCTTCGTCCAGATGAACAGAATCAACTTTTTGGAGAGTTCATAACTTCCCTTCAGCTCATTCCTGTCACCTAAAAGGTAAACCTGTTTCTCCATCACCTGCTCAGCTCTGATGATTCAGTAAGGACATCTCCTGGTTCCATCTTCATGTTTCCCTCTCACCACATATCCAAACCGACATCATGATCAGCAGCTTTACAGCTGTGGCTCCAGCAAACATCAGCTGATACTAGAAATTAATATTAAATAAATTCTAACAACAGCTGATCTGGTTTCCTCTTTCTGGCACAAAGTGGACGATAAACAAGCAAGAGAAAAAAGCCAATCAGCTGATCATTGATCAGTTTCATGATTGAAGTAGCAACAGCAGAGGGAGGGGGAGAATGAAAGAAGAAGAGGCAGCTGTGCAGCGTAAAGACACAGAATAACTCCAGCTTTGTGTCATTTTTTGTGTCAGAATAAAGTTACGTTGAAACCAAGCACACCATTGTTGTTCTTGTGACATTACCAATAAGTTTGATGTGTCACATGGCCCTCTTCCTATTGAAAAAACAAAAGTTGTATCCAAGATGGCCGACTTCTAAATGGCCACCATGGTCACCACCCATCTTGAGGAGTTTGCCCCCTCACATATACTAATGTGCCACAAACAGGACGTTAATATCACCAACCATTCCCATGTTATTACGGTGTATCCATATAAATGGCCACCCTGTAGTATACGAGTAGTAGTTGTTGCAAAGATTCTTGTTTTTCTTCCTCACTCGCCCTAACCTTACCTGACTTACCTTGTTTCCTTTTCTCACCTTCGATTGGCTCTAGAGTTTGCCCTTAATTGCACTCACCTGGCACACATTATATAAGGACTGCACTCACTTACACACTCCCACATGGGGCAGCAGCTGACGTGAGTTTGAGTTGGTCTCCTGAGTTTAAATCTTTATTCCTAAGTTCTTTTTTTTTTTTTGCCTGTCCCATTTGGTTCTTTAGCCATCAGAATTGTTGTCTGAAGACCAACAAGGATACCCAATGGATTTACTTTGCCAAATGGATCATCGTGGCATTGCCGTATTGGTCCATTTGATCGACCTTTGTTTTTATTATTTATTATATTTTATTTTCAGATGTTACAGACGGGACAGACATGACTGAGGGATCGGAAAGGGAGAGAGAAAGAGGAAGGAAAGGAAAAACAGAAGGGGAGAGGGACAGTGAGAAAGGGGGGGAGAAAAAAAATCTCCTGGATCACCTGTTGAGAGAAGAAGAAGAGAAAACAAGCAAAAAAAAAAACAGAGCAACATACTAAATACAACACCATCGCATTAATCTAGCTAAGTGTAAACAGCAGTAAATACTAAAAATTCAATGTTGTTGTGCAGCACGCAGGACAGACAGCGCACAATGTGCTTTGAAGTAGCAGCCAAGAAAGGTGTAATTTAAGTCTACGAACAGTGAACACCCGTGTGCACACCTGTGTGGATCAGCGCGCTTGTATTCAAATGGTTTCCACATGTAATGGTCTGCAAGAGGATGTAGCGAGCCATAGCCCCGTCCCCCAGGGCATGAAGCAGGCATGGAGGAGATCCAGGCCCCAGACATCCAGAGGCCCCAGAGTGCGAGAGCCCAAGGAGGACCACCGGAGGGGCATCCGTGCCACCCTCATGGGAAGGGCTGAGGATCCCCAGACGAGGCGTCACCCAGTAGCCACCGAGCAGAAGCTAGAGGGGGCTGCACCGGCGTGCCCGCCGGTTCTGCCGGCAGCCAGCTGTGCCAGAGTGAACCGAGCTGCAGGCCCAGAGGCCGGAGGCCCGAGGGCCCCCCGCACCCCGGAGGAGGCCTGACCGAGCAACAGGCGCCAGGCCCCGCCAGGTAGCCACCAGGAGTGAGCCGGTACATACCTGAGCGCCCAGCCCCGGACACCAAGAACCACCAATGCACCGACCCCTGAGGGCATCAGTCACCGGCAGGGAGTGTGGTGGGTGGAGATAGGCCTTGGAGGGCCTGGGAGTTCCCAGAGAGGTGGAGTCTAAGACCCGACCTGACATATACACACAGACAAACAGGCACACACAGACACAAACATGCATTCCCACCCTCATGCACACATATACAAACACTCAGCACTCACCCAACGTAAGGATTGATCTCTTAAGTTCAACATCACCTCTGTCACATCCATCACCTCCGTCACCAAAAGCGCCTCCACTTCCTGAGACGCCTGAAACAGGCCAACCTCCCTCCTCCCATCCTCACCGTGTTCTACAGGAGCACCATAGAGAGCGTTCTGACCAGCTACATCTCCGTGTCGTTCAGTAACTGCAAAGTCGACGATCTCAGCCAGCTCCGGAGGAACCCACCCGAGGGATTAATAACGTTTTATTTAATCAAAGCTAATAACTTTAATCTCAGCCAAACTGATTTACTCCCCAACAAATAAAAGACTGAAAAAAGCAAATCAATAACATCTTAAGTTATCTGAGTGACTTATATATCATGTTTAACCTGAGTAGCGAAAGACCGCGGGGGTTGAACGATTAACCATGTGCCGGGGGTCTGGTGTTCTCGCCGGCTCGAGTGACCCTTGAACCCCCGGTCAGCTATCAAGCTGGTGGGTAATAGACGTCTCTGAAAATGTCGGAGCACTTTTGCAAATATGTGATATCTTGATAAACCGAGCAGATATTTGAAGTTTACACAGCTACATTCTCGCCTGAATATATGTTAAAAGTTTATTTTGTGACCCAGAAAGATTAATAAGAGCATGTCTGTGAATGTCCTCAGTCATCCAGGTCATCGTAGTCAAAGGAGCTTGCAAAGAAAAGCGCCTGGACTTCTTTAAGTTGCTTGAAGACGTTTCACCTCTCATCCGAGAAGCTTCTTCAGGGCCACGAAGGACACACCCGACCCATCCTTCAAATCTGGGGAAAAGGAGGACGTATTTGTCGGCCGGCTTCGGAGGAGTCTACGAATTGGGACAGCCTTTGTTGCGCCGCTGTGATGTAATCGGCCTACAAATGCGACCTCAGGAGGATGCAGCCTACGTTTTGGGACACAGCTTATGTCTCCCTTTAAGTTACGCTATATAACTCTGATATACTGCAACAGATTGATGGCTGTTTTATTTTGCATTCTGACCGGTTGATTTCATGATGATAACAATTTCAACTTTCCTTTGAACCTCCTCATTAACAGTAGTGATAGTGTAGTAATAGCATAGTTATAGTATGCAGTAATGTAGGTGTACTGTGAAAGTAGCAGTAATGAAGCTGTAGCAGCAGTAATGTAGTAGTGTAGCAGCAGTAGTTCTGTACTTGTACTGTGTTAGTATTAATACTAGTAGTGTTGTGGCGCGCATTCGCGCCGTAATTCAAGGTCTGTCCACACGGTGTCACTGCTGTGCTGAGTCCACACGCTGGTTAAATCCCCGGATGTTATTGTGGCTAGCTCCTTTAGCAAATCGGCTAGCCGCTGCGACGCCGCAGTATTCTGCCGCTACGCTCTGCCGCATCGGGGACTTTTGATCCTTTTCACTCCCCCGGCCGATAGACCCGTGTTTTTAACGTTGGTATCTTAACATCGGTCATTTATCATGATAGAAGTTGATTAAACAGGTCGTTGTTTTAAACTGTTGCGGTGATTTTTTTCCAACCGGTCCGGTGGGTTAACAATACGAAGAGCTAAAGGCTAAATTAGCAGCTAGCGTAGAGACACAGGCCCGCTTGTTTTTTCAGGTAGCTAACACAGCTAGCTTAGCGAGCTACCGCGGCTGTCATGGAAGACAAATCCTTCACTAAAGAGTTAGACCAATGGATCGAACAGCTAAACGAGTGCAAGCAGCTATCGGAAAACCAAGTCCGGACGCTCTGTGAGAAGGTAAGTTCCAAAGTTTTTGACATGATTTCCCGGCAGGCCTGGCTCAGCCCAGCGCGGCCTGTGTTGCGAAAGTGGCTCCGGCTAATTTCCGGAATGAAGGAGAGACGAGGCGGCTGTTTGCGCCCAATTTCCTACGCATTCTGAGTCAGAATTCCCTTTCAGGTGTGATATATATGTGTGTATTTCTATTAAATAATCCCCACTGTGAACTGTTGTCCGACTATCGTCGACTCATTACACACGGGCCGAAAAATCGCATCTCTAGCCCAGTGCCAAGAAATAGACGCAGCCCATTTTACTGCCCGGTTATTACCTGCGCTGTCTTTTGCGCACAGGCCGGGATTCAGCCCGATTCAGCCATTCACTGTAGAGGGCTTTATTCTTATTTCTCTCTAAAAGCGAATCATCTGGTAATGTGTGTCGCGATTGCTCGATTAGTACCGCGCCCTTAATGTATTGATCAACCATTTGATTGCATAAACGGCAGGTTGGTTGCACCATTAAAGATGAGCCGTTTGTTCAGCCGTGTGGCGGCTCTCGTCCTCTGTCGAAGCGATTAAACCCGAAATATTCTTCGTTGCGTACTTTTAGAAGTGTGCGTTGACTAAATGAGCAGCGATGTTCAGAGAAAATACCCATCAAACTGAAAATCCACGTCCGAGACAGCAGAGCGTAAAATGTCTGTAACCTGATTTATTATGCTCTCTGCATGAAGAGGAATCCATTGTTGGTGCCATTTAACATCTAAATGAGGGCTGAAACCGTCTGTACTAATCAGTCATTTATTTATTTCTAGCTAATCAGCAGAGTCAGAGATGGTTTAGATGTAAAAAATAAATAAATAAATAAAGAGACTTATAGTACAGGTTCTGGTGTCCCCGTTTTGTCTTCTTAGATTTTCAGTATAATAAAAAGATGAAAGTCTCAAAGTAAAAACTGGATAAACATGGCGTGAAATTTGAAGGACAGAAGAATATAATGGAGGTATGATGAACACAGACTGGCTCATATCTGATTGCTCTCCATTAGGAGATTATTGCAGTAATCTGAGGGGAAATGAAAGTATGCAGGTGGTATTGGTCAGATGGGTGAGGAGGTTTGAGCGCAGCCAGGTTCTGCCAGCTGACTTCATATGAACTAATCAATTACTGAAGGGGGCTCTTATTACAGTTAATAACAGTAACATTCATGAGATGAATGAGGTTTGGCCTGTTGTAGGTACATGCTGTAATCTTTCAGCTATGAGTGGAGCTGAAGTGATGTAAAAAGTACTGATAAGTCTTTCTTTTGCTCTTCCTACACATTGCTGTTTGCAGTAAATTTGAATAAAAACCAGCAACATGTTTATGGACTTTTTCCTTAGGTGGGTACATTTTTAAAGGTTATTGATTTTATATTTCCACGTATTGAAGCTGTTGCATGATTCATTGCAGCAAGTTTTTCCTGCTCTAAATGAGCCTCACACAGCGAGTCCACGTGTAGCTGATGACTCAGTGTTGATGAGTTTACTGTGCTTAACAAAGGGCTGTGTAAGGTTTGGATATTTCTGACATTTTGACTAACAAAGATGGCGTTATTTCGAATAGAGGGAACTATAACCTGCTGTTCTGAAGGGTTCTGGTCGGAGGACGCTGTTGGTACAGCATAAAAAAGATATTTAGCATTTTGCCCGGTTAGCTGTTTCCAGTAAAATAAATTAATAATACTTTATCAGTAAGAGAATTTTAAAAAATGACAGCTTAAATGTCACATGTGTGTGACGTGTTTAGCTGGTCAAAAATGAGGCAGTCCCAGCTGTAGCCTGTGTATCCTGTGAATTCTGATGTGAAGGAGGGAAGTTTAGCTGCTGAGTGATTGATGGTTAAAACTCTAAAATAAGATCAACTTTATTTTCTCACTAATTTAAAAGAGCTGTGGGGCTGAGGAGAGCAGGTTTCCAAACAGTACAGTGTCCTCTGAGGTCACGTGGGCCTGAAATCTTAAGAAGGAACAAACAAACAAACCAAAAACAGTCGTGTGTGTGTGTGACTCTGAGGATGTCGGATCTGAGTTTGATTTCACCTCCTGTCAGCTCGTCACATGATCCCCCCCCACTGTCTGAGCTGTGAGTCCTTTAGAAAAAAAAAACCCAAAGACACTCATTAAATCTGTTTCCTCTACAGGCCAAGGAGATCCTGACCAAGGAGTCCAACGTTCAGGAGGTGAGTTTTCCGAACTCATTATTGATTATTCATGGAAAAATGAAAGTCACGAGGAAAAAGAAAAGCAGAAGATAAAACCAGAGCTGATATCAAACGATTAGATTCTAATCCAAGTCAGCCGTTTATGGGTCATCGGTCCTTTATGTGTTTCAGAGTGAAGGTGGAGCGGAGCTCAGGTTAACATTTTACATGCATCCGTAGTTCTGTGTTAACCTGAGCTGCACTGCTCACAGAGCCACGGTACTAGGACTCTACCTTTGACAATATTTGAAGTAGGTCCAGCCCAGGGAGCCTTCTAGATAGTGGAGTTGTAAACTGTGACAGGCTCCTTCCTCCTCATAAACACCTCCAGGCTGCTCTTACAAAAACCCCATAAAAGCAGCATGAAGAAACACGCTGTGAAATGATGGACAGTTTCCAGGTCCCAGGTATCAGCACGTGTAGGTGAGCACCAGCCTGTTTTTAAATGAGCTCTCCACCCGCTGATGGTGTTTCTGCAGGGCACAGGTGAAGAAAGGTTCCTGTTTGTCCAAATTCTTTCTTTCATTTGTATCAAAGTGTGGAAAAGATTTGAGGAACAGATTTCAGTGTGCGGTTTGTTCCCTGTGGGGTGTTTGAGCAATCTCACACCCTGTTTACACGGCCTACAGCTGAGGCGTGGGCTCGCACACATGCCCACCGCCATGTTTTTATGGAAACTGTTTTCCCTCAAAAGCACAAAACTGATCCAAACATTCAGCCGTCGGTGAACGTCCTATTTACAGCCGCTCCTGTCAGATGCTTGTTACTGATTCACCTGCAGTGAGGAAGGTGGAAGTGATTTGAGGAAATTGTTCCTCCTGTGTGTTCGGCCTTAAAGAACTTTAATTGATCATATTGACTTCCTGTCAACAGAGCAGTTGCCAGATCGGATCAGATTTCTTTTGTTTTAATGCAGTTCTTAAACATTTTTTGGTGCCTTTATTTTTTATTATTTGTAAACAATAACAAAAATGAGGATTTCTGTCAGCAGCTTAGAACCTCTTTAAACCCTGAAGTAAGCAAACGCTGACGTTCTGAAGTAGGGGGTTCTTTGAGACTCAGGTGTGCTAAAAGGAACGAGTGAAAGTTACGTTTACTGTGTGTGAACACATGAAAGGGCTGATTGATGGTGAAGAGGTAAAACTGATCCCTTTGACGTTTGGAGAAACGACCTGAAGAAAAAATGCAGTCGAGAGAAATGACAGTGAAAGCTGCCTGACGACATCAGGTGTGCCGAGGTGTCGGCAGCTTTCAGTGAAACCTCCTCCTCTAAAAGGAAGCTGGATCTGAACCAGAGTGTCTGATAAGACCAGTTATGATCCAGTGAGCTTGTCCTGAAGAGAGCTTGATGCTGCTACAGGTGACATGAAGACGTTTCCCTCGCAGGTGTGTTGAAACTTTACTTCACTCGGTGTTGTGCCTTGGCAGTAATTGGTGCGCTCAGTGTGATGTTGCACAAACATGCCAGTGTACTCAGCACGGTGAGGCTAACGTTAGCAGTGCTAGCACCTGCAGCCATCATGTGCATGATGTGGGTGCCTTGGTCCCGTGGTTTTATGTTAGTGTGCCAGGAAACACATGCAGGAGTTTTAACACCAGTGTGGATATTTAGTGATATTCCAACAGATCAGCTGGGAATGTTTTTTTTTTTTCTTTCAGAAACAAAACAAATGGATGTCTCGAACATCTTTTTTGTTTCTTATTGACATGATTATATACTGACGCTGATATTGGCCCACCGATAAACTGTGCTAGCTTTACAGGAAATTGTGGTTGTAGATTAATGAAATACTGCTCAGTTTAACCACAGAGTAGTTATGTAACTGTCGAGTGCAGCAGCTGTCAAACATCTAATTGATGAGTCGCACACATTCCTGGTAATTAGTGAGCACAGGTGAGTCAGCTGAAGGTCCAACAGTGTTACACCGATTATCATTTTCATCGTCTTTGTAGCCGATCTGATTCCTGCAGGTTTGATGTTTTTGTGTCCAAAAGGCTAACAAACAGTAAAAACTAGAACTGACTAGAATATATCAGCCTGTTGTCATGGATACCCAGTTCAACCTTTTGAGTTGAGATCAAATTTCTGATTCAAAGATCAGGTCAGTGCATCCCAAATAAAACCCAGCATTAAATATTCACGTACTGTCGCTCAGCTGTGTGTGTGTGTGTGTGTGTGTGTGTGTGTGTGTGTGTGTGTGTGTGTTCATTTGTTATCAGCCTAAATATTGACGTTCCTCTGCTGCAGACACAAACATGAGTCATGTCAACATAAAAGCAGGTTGTTCAGGGTTAAAGAAAATCCCTGACTTTTCCTTCAGCTTTGTATCCTAATAGAAATGTAATTTATTTAATGACCCAACAGTTGGATCCTATTTGATCATCAGTCATCAGGGCCAGTATCTAACAACTATATTTGTGCTTTTATCTAAACTCAGGCTTTGGAGCGGATGTTAGAGCAGGAAGATAAAAACCCCGCTGGCTTCCTTTTGGCTTGGTGTAAAAAAAAACAAAAACAAATGAGCTTCAGTTTCTGTGGCGCTGACCATGTGACTCTGTGTTTGTCCCCTCAGGTGCGATGCCCGGTGACGGTGTGCGGCGATGTCCACGGTCAGTTCCACGACCTGATGGAGCTCTTTAAGATCGGAGGAAAGTCTCCCGACACCAACTACCTGTTCATGGGGGACTACGTCGACAGAGGCTACTACTCTGTGGAGACGGTCACGCTGCTCGTCACGTTAAAGGTAAACCTCTGTGTTTCTGTGTGGCGTTCACATGTGCGCTCTGATGTTTTCTGAGTTTACTTCCTGTTAGGATCACAGCGGCCCTCTCGGTGGCCACAGGCTGACAGACTGTTCGTTTGTTCTGATAAGAAGCCGACTGAACTTGTTTGCTCCGTCAGTCTGAAAGCTTCCAAAAATCATCTGCAGTTTGTCTGAGCTTCAAACAAACAGATCAACATCAGCTCAGCTGAGCAGACGTTTAATCTGAGGACTGATGGTTCTGTAAAGTTTTAGAGCATCATAAACACGTTTTATAAAAACATGAAGTGGTGGCATGTGAGGGGAAATCAGCTGACTGAGGAGATGGCCAATGTTTCTGCTGCACACAGAGGAGCAGTCGGGGGATAAATGTGGCCTGAACAGAAGCAACCACATGATGTGAAAATGATGTGAACTAGTTTGACTCTGATTGTGTTCACAGTACAGCTGCAGTGTGTAAATCTCAAGGAAACTGATAGACTTTAATGACCTTTTTGTTTTCTAACCACAACACGTATCAGACCTGGACTCTGACGTGTGATTCTGGTTAGATATCAGGTTTGTTGCAGGATTCACAGGCTGTGAGCTTCGAGTTTACAGAAACATGGTTGTTCACAGGACCACACCAGCGTGATCGGCCCTTCAAAGTTATTTATTCTTAAAGTTTAGTGTAATGTAGTTAAAATGATACACAGACAAATAAAAATGATGCAAAGAAACTTTATTTAGAAAATTGCATCACTGTGGTTATTGTTGTACTTGCATGTTTCACACATGTTCACCTGGTTGTTATAATTTTTTTTTTTAACCTGTTTGAGAGAACAGCGCTGCTGCTTTAGTAGTTTACAACCTCTTTGCTTTTATTTTGAAAGTATAGTTAATGCCATCCAGCTAGCTTCCTGTCTCGAAGGTTCTTCCGGTATGTCTCGTCCTGCCGTCAGACTCCTCCCCCGGTGGGGAGCGGTGGTCCTGTTTCTGTTCTAGAGGCTGCCAGCAGAGTCACACTTTGGTCTGAGTGCTTCTTCTTTCCCGTCTCGGTATCACAGCGTGATGGCTTCCTTTAGCTAATCGTTTCTATTTTACATCATGAAGTCTGACAGAAGAGTCATTAAACATGTAGCTGAGTCAGCATGCTGCTCTCTGGGGGTCTGACCCGGCTTTAGATCGTCTTTAACGTTATTATGTATTTTTAAATTGTCGTTCAGGTTCGTTTCCAGGAGCGAATCACCATCCTGCGAGGGAACCACGAGTCTCGGCAGATCACACAGGTCTACGGCTTCTACGACGAGTGCCTGAGGAAGTACGGCAACGCTAACGTGTGGAAGTACTTCACAGACCTGTTCGACTACCTGCCGCTCACCGCGCTGGTCGACGGACAGGTAGGACGCGCCATGCCCAGTTTCACTGTGATGTTTTCATCTGATCAGACCTGCAGTTAGGATGGGAATCAATAAGAATTTAGTTATTCAGATTCCATTATTAATATTACTTATCGATTTGATTCCTTATGAATTCTCTTATTGATTCTCATTGGCTCTGCTTTGAGAGTGGCCACCGTCACTGAGCAGCATATCAGTTCATGCAGATTAATTTCATGTTGTGTGGTCAGTTATTTGTGCACGTTGGAGGTGTTTCCTGTTTGTTGTGATCGGTGTTGGGTCAATACTCAAAGTCAAGTAAAAACGTTAGTTTCTGTGCTACCAAAGTTCCCCGGCTTTCATTCAAACTGTGTATCAGCACCGACACTTTAAACTACTTAAACATTATAAATGTCTTCAAGCTCACACTGAGGCCTGTGGGGCACAATCAGCCACTGAGACAGTACACACAGTTATGTGTGTTTGTATATGAATATTTCATACTTTGAGGCTGCCTGTTTATCTAAGGCAGATGAACAAAGTACATTGGAATTGTACATAATATCACAGATGATAAATTCAATAGATTTTAAGTAGATGCTTGTGCTTTCTTAAAGTCTTATATGTTGAATTGAACTATGTGATGTGTTCAAAGCCTCCCAGTCTGTGCTGTTGTCCGTGCCTGTCTGACATGATGTTATCAGCACAAACACTTTAAAGGTGATCGTTCAGGACTTCAGCAATAATACAGACAGCAACGTAGTTAGCAAAAAACAGTTTTATTGGGAATTAACTTAAAAAACAAACAAACATCTCTCCTATTTTTTGTCACACAGGAAAGAAGCATCAATATCTGATGAGAAGACTCATTGGTTTCTTTTTGTGGGTTTTTTTGTTGTTGTTGTTGTGGTTTTTTTTTTATTTTTATGTTTTTTTTTTGTTTTTTTTTATAGAACATCTCTAACAAGTTGATTTGTTCACATTTGCACATCTTAATTTTTAAGTGAAATGTGCATTTTGAGTTTACACGATATGTACAAGGCGACCGTTTCCTTTTGCGGTATTTTTGTTTGGTGCGTTTTTCTATGTCTCAACGAAAGGGGAACAAAGGTGTTTAAGTTCACCCAGGATGATTTGTTTTCATTTTCACATGGTCTTACTGACGTGATGCGAATTGAAACATGCATTCTTTGTGTTGGGCAGTGGGGGGGATGTGCTGGAAAAGCTTGAAAAGTGACCTTGAAAGTGCTTAAAAAGTGCTTGAATTTGACCCTGAAATAGGCGTATGAACCCTGACACTGAGTCAGTTACTGTTTAACATTATAAACCTGAGGCTACAGCTGCATACACCGACACAGATCCCTGTGCTGATGAGGACACGCGATCGTTCTTAGTGTTTAGGTATGAGCAGAGCTGAAACCAGCAGAGAGACTGTAAAGTGGTTGCCATGGTGATTCTACTTCAGCCTGGCTGGTCACTTTATCGCAGCGCGGTGTGGTGTTGGGATTCACTCAGCTTTAGCGTCACTCTGGGCTCTTGGCTAGCTTAGCATCAGCATGCTGTTAAAGAGCATGTGTTAACAGTATGATGCAGGCGCTTCTGTCCTGGAGGAGTCTCCATGTTATCATTGCGTCCACGCTGGAGACGGCGCCACTATTTTCCTCCTCCAACACGCAAACTGAAATCAGCTGATCGTAGCCAAGTGTGCAAGGATCTATAGGCAGGCAGACTAACAATTCCAAGCATGTAGACTACTAGAATTCCAAGAACCGGTTCTTCTACCATAAGAACCGGTTCTCGTATCCCATCCCTGCGTGTAAGGTTAAATCAGTGCTCCTTTTTTCAGGTATGACACTGTGTTTATTATCATAACCCACAGATGGTTACTTGCACACACTTGTTTTTGTTTGTTGGTTGGAAAACGTTTTGTAGCTGCATCACTGCCCCCTGCTGGTGATGCTGGCATGTTTTTAGCTGAGAGTAGAAACGGGAGAAACGACTCTATTTAAATGACTTCATGATTGTTCCATAGATGATAAATCTCCTCACGTCGTGCTTTTTGATAGACTAGAATAAAAGATGAGTGCAGAGATCTGCTGTGAACTGTAGCTGATTAAAGAAACCTGAACACATGAAAGAATGGTGATCATATTGTTTTTGGCAAATGTGGCAAATCTTTTTCTTAAGCATGAATCTGACATTAAAAACGATCAGCATAGATCATGATTCTTATTCTTTTTAATCGCCTGTTTCTCGTGTCTGCGGTCTGTCCGCCTCTTAAACATTTACCCTATTTTTCAGCCACATCCTGTCAGTTTTATTTGGGTTTTTCTTTCTTCATGAGTGAATATTTGAGCGTCCACACACTCCCGCCTGAGTTTGAAGCTGAATAAAGATGTTTTTAACTGTTTGTTGGTGAATCTGTTGATTAATTATTTAACTGGAGGTTTTGTTGTTCTTTGTTTCAGATCTTCTGTCTCCACGGAGGCTTGTCTCCTTCCATAGACACTCTGGATCACATACGAGCTCTGGACCGCCTGCAAGAAGTTCCACATGAGGTATACACACACACACACACACACACACAGGTCAGCTTTCAGATTGTCAGGGATGGAAACAGAAATACTTTTTAAACAAAAGCCCGTTGGTTGTTTGAGAGATGGCCTCTGTGGAGCTTTTATTTTCACACTGATCCACGTTTGGCACCACAGCAGTTTGTGGTGATAAAGAGGCAGAACAAACGCGTCGGCCGGCTCGATGCTGACACTCATTCGTGAGCTGCAGAGGAGCCAGAGCCGAGGCTTAGACCTGATTGTGTCATTAAAAACTACAGACACAGCTCATCTGTTCACACGTAGTAATTTTACTGCTTTATGTACAAAATTGTCACCAAAGCAAGAACAGGAGAGCAGTTTATTAAAAACAATCAGTGCTCTGCAACACCAGTCGAACCTTCAATAACGTCTGGTGTCCATCATGAGTTTGCAGTGCAGTTACGATCTGTGCTTCTAGTTTAAACTCTAAGCGTCATTTATCAGGTTTATATTTAAGATTCTGAACTGTGCAGTTTACCTGAGCTGTTGGCTTCTGTTTCAGGGCCCGATGTGTGACCTGCTGTGGTCGGACCCCGATGACCGCGGCGGGTGGGGGATCTCTCCCCGAGGTGCCGGCTACACCTTCGGTCAGGACATCTCTGAAACCTTCAATCATGCCAACGGACTCACTCTGGTGTCTCGCGCCCATCAGCTGGTCATGGAGGTAAAACGATGACTTTTGGACACTTTTTCACAGCACGGTGTCACTTTTATGTGAAAATATTGTGCTGTTTAACCAAAGAATGAGTATGAATATTTGTTTATATAAAATCTCCTCGGGGGTTCACTTTAAAAAAAACAAAACAAATCTGGCTGCGTAAAAGAAGGAAATCCAACCTGTTAGCAGCCTGTTTATATGCAGAGATGATTCAGATTAGAAGGAAAAAAACAAAACACTTTATTTTGGGTCAGGTGACCTCGTTATCCTGGTCAGGTGACCTGTTTGTCCTCTGATGTCATGATGATGAGCTTCAGAAACCCACGCTGCTGCAGGTTTGTCGTGATGAGCCCACAGACCGGCGCTCACATGTCCTGTTATTTTTATGTTAAACCTGGCACACGTGTTCGCACAGCCAGTGGACTGAAGGGTCCTATAAAAATCCTCTGGTTTCCATGGCAACAACATGAAGTTGGAGTAGGCTCCTCATCTCCTCCCTGGTGTCCCAGTTTCACTCCCACGGAGAATCAGTTCAATGTTCAAAAGATTCGCCAAGCAGCTGCACGAACTTCATCTGCAGCTGAAGGAAAGCTCCGATCACAGGCGGCTGAGGACGCGCCGCGCCCACAGATGAACCCTCCGCTCGTCCCATCAGGTCGAGCTGAGAGTTCCTGGTTTGACCGTTATTCTCACTGGAAATGTTAAAATTACAAAGTTCTCGTCAGTTTTCCTGAACTGATCTGCGAGAGCCGTTCCTGTTGATGTTAGCACGCCATTCAGTTCACGGTTAACTTGACAATTTCATGTGTCTGAAGTGAAATATAACTTTGTAGTCCTTTTTTCTTCTTCTCACAGACTATTTCGTCCTTCAGAGTAAAATATCTCTGCTACTCTGTGCTGATTGGTCGGTTAAAGACTGGCTGATTCTCACTCAAAAACATTTCAGAACGTCAAAAACAAAGAAATGAAACTTGTTCTTGAGCCCACGGAGCCCTGCTCGTTCAGCTCAGTAGCGCCCCCTGTTGATCAGAGGTGTCCCAGTCTAACTGACATGTTTGTTCCTGCAGGGCTACAACTGGGGCCATGACAAGAACGTGGTGACCATCTTCAGTGCTCCAAACTACTGCTACCGCTGTGGAAACCAGGCGGCCATCATGGAACTGGACGACACTCTGAAATATTCTTTGTAAGTACGAAGAATGCGTTCACATCATATGAGAGGCCGAACGGTGCTGAGATTAAATATGAATACATCCATGTAAAACACACGGAGCCGTGTGGGGACCCTGAGGGTTGGACACACTAAACGTCACGAATCCCCAGATTCCTTTTAATGTTTCTCTTCTTTCATATAATAAGTTTAGCATGAATACTCAGACTGTGCTTCTGCGTAACGAGTCAGAAACATCAGAGCACACATTCAGTTTCATTCAGGGACACACTGACAGCTGCCAGCAGGGGGCGACTCCTGAAGGTTGACATGAGCTGAGCTCAGTAAACTCACCTGATGAGTTTTTGGTCTGAATAAAATGTAGTTATTCTGGAAGTTTTGGTTCTGTTACAGTTGAAACATCCATAAAGGGGGAGGGCTTAGGGGCGGGGCTTCATTGTGACAGACAAGCAGCTCCACGGCTCGCTCCTTAACATCTGATTTTAAAACGCCAGGTCAAGGCTTTACATCACTCTTACCATCTTTTATGTACAGTCTGAGTCTAGGTCTCATCCACTAAAATTACATGACTGTCTTGGTTACCATGGATACAGAAGCTAAGGTTTAACTGATGTAACCTCACTCGACTTAAAGGAAGTCGTCACTAACGAGGTTTCTTCTGTCTCCTCAGCCTTCAGTTTGATCCCGCCCCTCGCCGTGGTGAGCCCCATGTGACCAGACGCACTCCCGACTACTTCCTGTGAATGTCCGAAGCATCCCCGTCCATCATTCACGAAGCTCCACCCACCCCCACCTCCCCCCCAGTCATTTTGGATGGAAAGACCATTCTAATCCTTCTTCTGATAATGATGATGATGATGATGATGAATAGAGACAAACGATTGGCTGAATCCAGATTTTAAAGAGGCGCCCCCTACAGTCGTGTTTTCAGTATGCTGTCTTTAATGCTGTGCTGCAGAAACATGTAAACTCTGATCTGTTCTTTTTGTTTCTTACATGTTTGAAATCGAGAGAATAAAACTACCAACGTGGACCAAATGTGCCATAATTCTGCTCCTTTACCACATGTACAACGCAAACGCAGGCTTCCTCCTTCCTCTTCTGTTTCCTTTCTCTTTTTTTCTTTTCTTTTTTTTTTTTTTTAAAGACCACAGCACTAAAACAGACCTGACGTCACCGCCAACACCACACGTCTCCTGGCATACCTGCTTTTTTTTTTTTTTTTTTTTTTTTTTTTTTTTTCTGTTGCGAAATAATTTTAAAAACTGATTTAAGTTTGCTTCTAGTAGTACAGCTGTGAGTTTTAGCTGTCCGGGCTGCAGCCGGTGGTCATCTCAGCAAGTATATTACTGTAATTTGAATAAAGACAACAGACGTATGAAATAAAATGTCCTATTGATGAACTTCCTGTGTGAGTCGACCTCGTTCTTCTCCTGCTTCACCTGGAGGTTCGAACTTTGTGCTCCAGTTCTGTTGTTTTCTGAGCGTGCTCAGAACACATGTTCAGCTTGTTACTTAAGCCCAGGGGTGGGCAACTCCAGCCCTCGAGGGTCTGTGTCCTGCAGGTTTTAGGTCTCACCCTGGGCCAACACACCTGAATCAAATGATTAGTTCATTACCAGGCCTCTGGAGGTCACTTAGTCATTTAAATCAGCCGTGTTGGATCAAGGACACATCTAAAGCCTGCAGGACACCGGCCTGGAGTTTGACACGTGTGCTCTAAGGTCAAGTCTGAGAATGCTGGCAGGAAATGTGTATATTTTTTATTTACATATTTTAAGGCAGAGATTCAGAAGGAAATCTGAAATGTTTAAAAGTGTTAAATGAGACTACTTTGTACTTTGCAGGATGTTTTTATTTGTGTTTGATGAAAGACTAACATCACAGTGCTGAGCAGCCTGTAGCTTCAGACCTGCATCTACTGCTGGAAACGGTAACCGGAGCTCACCGGCAAGTATGAGTGACGTCACGTAAAGTGAATCACAGCTGTTCTGAAATCAGGTGATCATGAACTGGCTGATGTGTGGTGTAGAAATCAGCAGGAACCTTTTCTTTAAATGATTTCTGCAGAGCGAGTTTTACAATTGAGAATGAGAAAAAGCCTGAAAGACAAATTTGATAGTGATAATTTACTTTTGAATTTATGGCAAAAGTTTAAAAAGTGTTTTCCACTCTTTGCTATTTTTATGCAACTGAACAACCATCGTTTTTCCATCGTTTGCAGGAAAATGCGAATACATACATGGAAATGCTGCGAGCTCTGCGCAGCTCACAGCACGAACTTCTCCGGGCTCCCTGAAGCTCTTCTTTGGATGTTTCTGCCTTTGTGGATGATGAGCAGATGTTTCCAGATGTTACTGTTTATGATATAAAACTTTGATGAAAATCAACGACTGTAAAAAAGACACGTTTTCAACTTAAAATGACTTCCGCATCAGCGTTACATCAATATCGCGAGAGTTGGAGCGATATTTGCTCGACACCGTCCATGTTAGCTTCCTGGAGTGGTTCGCGGCTGTTTGATGGAGGCGCGCGGGTCTGAGGTGTGGATGTGGGCTAGAGTCATCACCTGTGAGCTCGGAGAGGCCCGCCGGTAAATACCGGCTCTGCTCACCGGTCAGCCCGGTAGCTAACGTGAGCTAGCAGCAGAGGCTAAAAACATTAGCCCCCGGTGCTCGAGGGAAGTTTGGTACCTGAGCGCGAGCTGAGCCTCAGTTTACTTTAAAGCCACAAAGTTCAAAGGTCACGGAGTCGGTAAAGATTTGTTTGAATGTGACATTTCCGGTCGGGATGCTGTGTAGTGTGAATGCTTCTGTCAGCGTGTGTAGAAATGTGAACTCTGGAGCATGCGCAGTATAGTTTCTGCTGAGCATTTTTAACAGTTAATCCATTCACCACTTGATGACGTTAACGGGCTGTCGGTCTGAATGAAACGTGCTTCATGTCTGCCTGGACTGACGTCACACAGAGGAAGATGATGATGGTGAGGAGGAGGGTGTTGCCGCCGGTCCCTTGACCCCGTCCGCCTGTATGGAGGATGTAGTCCTGCACTATCAGCCTGGATCAGCTGATGAGCTCTGCTCACTGTTGGAAACCACGCAGAAGCTCCTGGAGCCGTTCCCTCTCCGTGCTCCTCCGGCCTTCACGCCGTGGTTCCCCACGCTCACTGGAGACCGCCCTCTGCCCATCAGACCTGCGAGACCAGCTCCTGTCGTCACGTGTTTGGATGATTCACCAGCAGCAGAGGTGAGACCCAGAGACGGTGACCCAGAAACCCACTGCGATCTCCACCCTGTGTCTCCTAACAACAGACCTGAGAAGCAGCCACACAAGGACAAAGATGGTGCCCTTTGCACCGGCTCGGAGGTCAGGCGGAGCAGGTGGAGCGTCTTCACGCAGAGAGGCGTCCTGCAGCAGAGCTCGCAGTCGCTGTCCAAACAGTTTCACCACGCCGTCACCGTCCACGGGCTCCACCTCCGCCAGAGGGCCAAGTGGGTGATCGGTGAGCTGAACTGCGGAGCAGCGAGAGACATCGAGGAGGTCGGTGGAATGTTGTAGAAACTGTGAAGCTTTACAATGTTTTAAAATTTTGTTTGAAGGCTGATGAAGATGTTAAGAGTGAGGAAAAACCACAGACTGGAGCCAGATGTGAGACGGTGGAGTGCACACAGGCACACACACCTGCTAATCAGTGCTCAGTAA
The DNA here is from genome assembly GCF_900408965.1 of Simochromis diagramma. NCBI lineage: Eukaryota > Metazoa > Chordata > Actinopteri > Cichliformes > Cichlidae > Simochromis > Simochromis diagramma. The sequence goes on along the minus strand of NW_024387438.1, from coordinate 257,859 downwards.
CATTCACTCAAAGTCCCAGAATGTCTCTGAGTAAAACTCAGCCAGCCTTCCTGGGGTCAGTGCACTGACCTCACAGCAGCCATGTTATTGGTCACATGATGTCATTAAGCAAACAAACACATTGCAGAGGCCCAGTTCAGGTGAAGCTAGCAGACAGCTAGCTGTCAGTCAAAGAGGCCACGCCCCCAATAGACCCTGTGCACGAGACAATGCTAACTTCCTGGTTTGACACCGGATGTGGGGTTGTGCATTTCCGGTAGCTTTACTTTGCAGTCAATCGCTACTGCAAAGATATATCCTCCACAATCATGTCCAAAACTCTAAAACGGAAAGATGGCGTTAAGTTACAAAGAGAAGGTGGGAACACTCACCGCTGCTGTGTCATAAAAAATCTAATGATCAATTTTGACGTTTAAAGCGTTTAGATCGATCAGCTGTTTACATCACTCAACACAAGCAGAACTGCATCACTGCAGCAGAAGACACATCGTCCACATGCAGCAGCACATCTCTGTATAGTGACAGTTACTATGATCTAAACAGGCAAATGTTCAGCATTCAAACTACAGGTGAACAACAGTCAAACCAGATGTTTCCCGTTATGTCGAGATCAGCTAGTCAAGTACACACTTACACAGCATGTTAACAAACCGTGAAAAAAGCCACACAAAATGAATGATTGTAACGGTTTCTATACATTAGTATTTACGAAGGGTATGTTGTGACTTACCTTCAAAATTACAGCGGTCCCTCGCTATAACGCGCTTCACCTTTCACCTCGCTGTTTCACGGATTTTTTTAGTGCAAGTTTGCATGCTTGTTTTTTGTTTTGTTTTTTTACGTCACATCCTGATCGCTGCAGACGATCTCCTCCGTCTCTCCTGTACAGTACAGAATCGCTGCATCGATGCTAGCAGTGAGACTCTGCAGTGCAGTGCTGTCTGTCCACGATGTCCACCAAACGTTTTGCACCGTCAACAAATAAAATTGGCTCCTTGATTTCACCTCTCGCTGGTTATTTTTAGAACATAACACCCGCGATAAACGAGGGACAGCTGAGAAATATAACATTTGAATCCTTTTCTCTTTTGCTCTGAGGCGCGGGGGAAAATATCGACAAGTCAATGAACATCATTTACAGATATATTGGGTAAATGCCCGAGACATCTATAGAAATGTAAATCACCACTTGATTCATTCATTTGCTTAACTTGTTTTGGACCGTAAACAAGGCGCGAATACGACACCGGAAACAAAGCTCCCCACAGGAGTTTCCGCACTGGAAGTAACATATGCTAACGTGCACATAGTCTATTCAATTCAAATTCTTTATTGTCCCACCAGGGGAGATTAGTTTAGCAGCAGGGAACATAAAAGTAAACAAAACAATAATATAATGTCTGTGAAGGTTCTCAGTCATCCAGGTCATCGTAGTCAAAGGAGCTGCAAAGAAAAGCGTCTGGACTTCTTTAAGTTACTTGAAGACGTTTCACCTCTCATCCTATAAGCTTCTTCAGTTCTAAGGTCAAATGGTGGAGAGTCCCAGATTTAAACCTAGTGGGAGTTTCCCCCCACAGAGGGACAAAAGGACCCCCTGATGATCCTCTAATCGCCTGAGCCAAGGTGTGAAACTGGGTGTGGGTCACAATCAGCCAGAGTTTCGGGTGAGCTCATTGTGAAACCTGGCCCCACCTTATCATGTGATTTCCTGAGGTCAGATGGCCCAGGATGTGAGTGGGCGTTAAGGCGTCTGGGGAGGATCTCAAAACTGGATTATAGATGGCAGAGAGTTGGTGTCATAAGCCCCGCCTCTGTTCAAAGATGGTCGCTCACAGTGGACATAGATGCTTCTTTCACTCCTCTTTCAAACCATCTGTCCTCTCTGTCCAAAATGTGAACATTGGCATCAGCAAAAGAGTGACCTTTGACCTTTAGATGCAGATGAACTGCTGAGTCTTGTCCTGTGGAGGTGGCTCTTCTGTGTTGTGCCATGCGCTTGTGAAGTGGCTGTTTGGTCTCTCTGATGTAGAGGTCTGGGCATTCCTCATGCACTGTACAGCAAACACCACATTGTTGAGTCTGTGTTTTGGCGTTTTGTCTTAATAATATAATATTATTAACATAAAATAATAAAATGTTTAAGTCTTACTAGAACAGGTCCGTTATTAAAGCATGCTCGCCTCTACAGCTGTTGTGAAGGAGGAAATTATCCACAGAGACCAGTTTGTTTATCAGGCTGGAAACACACTGTGAAGTTTTAACATGGGAGTCTATGGGGACTGACTCACTGCTGCCCCTGCTGGGTGTTAGAGGAACTGCAGGATGTTGATGTTTGTGTTTACAGGTGGTTTCGAGTAGAAGCGCAGGGCGATGTGTAACAAGAACTCCTCGACTCTTCCTCAGAGACGTTTCTTTAATGATGGCGGCGCCGTGACTTCACACTCGCTGTATTGGTTGTTGCGTGTGCTACTGTGACATCATTACAGCCTTGTGACCACTTCCTGGTGCCTGAGGTGCTGGACTCATTGCAGTCTTCCTCTGAACTTCAGGTGTTGCATGGTAGAAATAAACGCTGCAGTGTGTGGGTGTAGATGAAGTTACAGTGGGAGCGGTCGCTTCCAGCAGCGTGTCCGTCTGAAACATCTGTGAATCTGCAGCTGTGACATCACATCTGCTGCACCTGCGTTCACAGCACGCACGGGAAACCTCACACGTACAAATGCTGGTGGCGGCGGCGATTGATAAATCGTCACGAGTCCGAGTACTTCTCTCGCATTCTTGCTGTTCAGACAGCTTGTAGGTGCATCGCTGCCACCGTCAGCCATAACAGTGCGTTACAAAAACAACCAAACACAAACAGGCTTTAATAATCAGTGACTGTGGAATATTTAATCATCTGGACCGTTCGTGGTAATCACCAGGTGAGTGTCACACACACGTTAAATATTAGAACGAAGCCACAGAAAGAAAACTTTATTTGCTCGTCAACATTAATAATTTGTTGGCTCTCAGAGGAAAACGCCAAAGATTCGCAGCTTCCAGGTTTTCCACTGACGTCTCGCCATGAAATAACGAGTGTGTGAGTCAGACGTGCTTTATCAGAGATGCAGTTTCTAAGCCTCCACAATCTTCACGCTTTAAATGTTAAAGCGGGCACGAGGACTGTGAGTCTGCTCCTGGTTAAATGTTACCTGTGGACGGCGCCAGCGTGGACGGCGCCAGCGTGTGCTTTCTTCCTGCGTGCTGTGTCTGCTGATCCTTATCGGAGTGTCCGACCTTCACCTTGTTCCCACAGAAATAAGTCTGCTCAGCAACAGAGACGGAAAATACAAACAGCTGTTTGATGTTGTCACACTGTTTACGTGGAGTTTGCTCCTCCTCCCCGCAGGTGTGGCGAACTCTGAGCCGCTTGGCGCGAACTTCCTGCCTGCCGTCGTGTAACGCCAACATCCAGCGCGAACGCGGCGAGATCTGGGTGTTCTGCGACGTGCTGCACTCCGAGCAGGTGGGGCGCTTCCTGAAGGAGGAGCTGCGGCTGTCGGGGAGGATCGACCTGTCGGTGCGCCGGCTGGGAAACGTCTTCAGCATGTAGAGCGCCCCCTGCTGCACTCGCTTGGGTTTCTGCAGACGTCGCAGCTTAGACGGAGGCTGCCATGACATCTGCGGGGGCGGCTCCGGTCTTATTCTTTGTCACTGTGGTTTAACCTGCAGCTCGGCCCGGCCGGCATCAGTGTGAGTCACAGTGTGAGTCCTGACAAACACCAGTCTGATAATAATCAGCACAATAAAAGTGATAAAAGGAAGCAACAGTGAGAGTGAAACGATCAGACCCACTCAGGGAGACGCGCTGTGTTACAGGAAGCTTTCTGCCATAGCTAACATTCTTGTTTTAGAGATGCAGACATAATCCAGCTGATGTTATCAGCTGTTCACATCAGGTTGTAGCTGGAAACTGTTGATGAAGACGAAGAAGCTCCAAGAAAAATCAAGTTAACATTCTGCTCTGTCTTCAAATAAACCAGCGTCCGTTAACAAAAACCTCTCAGAGCACATTAAAAAGAACAGTTGGTGTTACAGAGTGCACGCTCAGAGCGAGGCTGTGTGATAGTGAATGAAATATGCTCATCAAACAGCAAATCCACGCTGCCATTTATCCACCGTTCAGGCTTTCTCTGAAGGAAACAAGGCGAATATTCATCAAGTGTTCTGCCGTACTGGCTTTATGAGCAGATCAAACCCAGTTTCCACCAGTAAGCCTGACCTGTGTCAAACAGTAGTATGTGATCAGGAGCTGTTGCAGCTGTGCGCTGCGTCCACACAGGATGTAAAAATATATCTAAGTTAAGCTAAAGCTGTTTTTCCTCTTCATCAAATGCTTCAAGGGCAGAAACCCATTTATATTTTATTCAAATCTACTGAACTATTCATGAGCTGGGGGGAGGGGGGTGCTCCAGCTTGTGTGTTGTGTGTGTGTGTTTGTAAAGTGTTTTCATACTGATGTTTGTCATCCTTCTCTGATGCCAATAAAGCTTTTTTAATATTTGTAATAAGTGTCTGGAGTTTCTGGATGTGATGTGACTGTTCTGGAAAAGCTGCAGCAGTCACATGATGCTGGAGTCTCTCTCACACACACACACACACACACACACACACACACACACACACACACACACACCCCGAGCAGCCTGAATGAATGAGTGCAGCATGAATACAGTACAACCCCCATCCCTCTCACACGCACTCTTTTGTTGCTGTGGGCTCTCTGCACACTGCGTTAAAAAATATCTGGGTTACCGGATGTGACGTAAGCACCCAGCCCCCGTTTTCAGCTTTAATCGCTTGTCAGATCTTGAATCCGTGTTTCTGGCTCATTAACGCCTCAAATATATGATGCAATAATAAAGGAAACGCAGAATACGTGACCATCTTCGGTTTGCTTAACGTCTCACTTGCTTGAAATTAGCACTATTGATTTTTAAGCACGGTCGTATCCTCGGGTTTATTGTGAAAGGCATTCGGAAATGTAACATTTTGATCGCTTGTTTTATTTAAAAGAAACACACACATTTCATACATTAAGCAGAAAATAAATAACTTTAACATTTAGATTTTGGATTCTGATAAACACTATTATCCTGAAAACAAAGCATTTACGGTTAAATTGAACTTTTATGCCGATGCTTCGCGCTGTAAAATTAAAAGTCCCTTTTATTTTGAAAGCCCCTACCGGAACCTCTGTCTGTCACGCGCACTTGACACCTGTCTCCCTGTGTAATACAGACGGACGAAGCACGAGTGTCTTCATCTGGGAAATAATCGATAAAACAGCGGCACGTCTCAGCTTTGAACTCCATCAGGAGGTCGTGTGCCCTCACTGCTTCGTCATGGCGCCCGCTGCTCGTGCTGTTGGAGGCTTTTATTGGTGAAACATCAAGAAATAAAGGTGAGACGTCTGAGCGTCTGAAGCTAGGTGGCTAAGCTAGCGCTGGCATGCATTGTCGTTTCCCGTTTCCTGAGGGGATCCATCGTCTGAAAGCTGCTCCTGATGCTGTTTTACAGCTTCTGGGAGCTTTACTTAAACTCTGTATCGATTAAGATTTCATGTGGCTAAAATAAAGTCAAAGTGTTTGGTTTTAGGCTCTGTGGGATAAACCCCGCGAGGTGGAAAGTCCCCTTAAAGTCAGACTTTTGGGGTTTTCTTCCTTTTCTGCTCTTTGAGTGACGAAAGTACCTTTAAAACCCGACAAATGTTCTGTGTTTGGTGTGTATGTTTGTATTTTTGTATATTGTGTGTATTTTATAATTATTAGCATTTTTAAATGTCGCTTTGTTTTTATTTATACGTCAGTTTATCCAGAAATTCCAGTTTATTGAAATTAAATCTTAACGCATGTCCGCTTGAACCTGAACTAATTAAAATTAGTCTTATCGACTTATCGGTCGATTAATGATTCAAGTGAAATTGGCGAAATTCAGATTTCAGCTCCTCAGTTTCGGACCTTTTTCAGCCACACGGGAAACTAAATGCATCAAATCTGTTTCTGATTATTGGTTCAATGTCTGACTGTTAAACGTCAGCAGGAACGTTTAAAAAACTAAACACGTTTCATTTCTGTGGTTGGATTTAAGCTACAGTTATTTACAGCTTAACAACAATAATAATAGTAATCCTCAGATGATTTTTGTCACGTGATTCATAAATAAATATAAAGGTGAACCACTGTGGAAAATGAGGCTTTGTTTGCATAATAACAATGTTGTCTCATTTTTATTGTTATACATCCACATTCTTCAGAAATGAGAAAAGTTGTGAAATCCTCGAAAAAAAGAATTTATAATAACAATAATGATGATGATGATGAGGCGCCTGATGAAGACCTGGAGTGTCTGAGTTATAACAGGAGCTGTCAGCAGCAGCTTTTATCTGAAAGCTTTTATTTTGATGGTCTGGTGATGGCCTGTGTTAGACTTGATGATGGTGTTCACGCATGGCGCCGCCTTCTCTGACCGCAGCCGATGCACCTGTCCTCCAGTCTGACCAGTCAAAGTCTGAGGTCTGGGTGGAAGTGATGGATGCTGCAGGTCATCAGCACTCAGTTCACAGCCAGCGTCCCTGACAGGGTGGGGGTTGGGTGAAGGCCTCATTAAAGCTGAACCATCTGCTCCATCAGGCGGTGCCGGTGTGAGGAGGCAGGTGACGCTCGACCTGCTCTGGCGTCTTTTTCAGAGAGAGTCTGTGTTGAAGCACAAAACTCCAGCCGGCCGTGACTCGCTGAAGCACTCGGAGGTTTCTGAGGCTCGTAGCGTGCAGTCACAGGTCTGATGCTCACAGCTTCAGTGAAACGTGTTACACAACTTCAGTTTAAAACGTCTCATTGTCTTTGTACCGTTTTCTTTTATTAATAGGATTGGAATAACTTGCATATTATATTATTTACATTTTACATCATAAAAACATAAATTATATTTTTAAATAAAACACCCAAAAAACAACCGTGTAGATCATAACGTAAACGAGCTGTGAGCCGCTGCTCGCACTGTGGTGTCATGTGAGCACAGCTCAGTGTTCAAGCAGTACGAACCAAACAGGGAAACTCCAGGAAATGTAGTTTTGTTTTAAAATTTCTAATATTGTATGAAAAACAAAACTGCAAACTTCACTGAATCCTTTCATCGAACCATCAGACACACACACTCTCTGCGCACACGTGGCAGCGCTGCTGCTGTCAGTGCTCCTGTGTAACAAACTGCAGACATGCGTGTTGCATTAGTTCGACATCCCTCACACGTCTGTAACACTGTGTTCATGTTGCCTTCATATGAAGTCATTTAAAGGACAGGAAGTCACTTCATGTGTGTCCTGTTTCTGCATGTTTGACAGCTCTGATCTAAACGGTTGGTTATTAAAATAACCCACAGTGAAAATATTTCCTGGCTGCGCACTAACGGAGAGCATCATGAAGACACGATGATATTCATGAAGATCTGAAGCTTTGTGTTTAAGCGTGCTGATGTTTTCCGACGGACTCTGAGATCCGAGGCAGCGGGAATGCCAGCGGCTCGCTGTGGTGGCTGAGCTGCTTCCTGGGGGAAACCCAGCACTGCAGCAGAACCAACGAATAAACTGACAGGAAGTTGGTTCTTCCTCGTTTTAAAGGTTAAATAAACGCTCAGGGAGCAGTTTATTAGGTACAGACTGTGTAGAAAAAGCATTTTTGTTTTGGAGCTTTTGCTCGTTAAATGATGAAAGCGTCTTCTGCCGCATCGCGGTCCTCACACTCATCTGTAACCTTTGACCTCTCGTCTCTCAGGTGACCCGTCGCCTCCACAGATGTGGCCGCTACCTCTGCTGAGACTGCTGTTCATGAACCGCGAGGACGCGCTGATCGAGCGGCTGCGGCTCGGCCTGGAAGGATGACAGGACTGTGGCGGACCAACATGGAGACCGGGGAGACGCGCGTCCACGTGGATTCTCCTCTTTAGACCCCCTCAGGACACGGACTCAAACCTATGTTCATATTTTTTCACTCAGAGCTGTTTTGTTAGTTTTCGTGAAGCCATACTTGAGTCAGGATGAGCTCGGAGGGCTTTCAGTACCGAGCGCTCTACGACTACAAGAAGGAGAGGGAGGAGGACATCGACCTGCACGTCGGGGACGTGCTGCTGGTCACTAAGGGGGCGCTGCTGGCGCTCGGCTGCACCAACGGAGCCGAAGAACGGCCGTCGGAGATCGGCTGGCTGCCGGGTTTCAACGAAACCACACAGGTACGATGCCGCAGCAGAGACAGGAAGTGCTTTCAGACCGCACGAACCTCTCCCGTCACAGGAAGCTCTTCTTTGAGCAGAAGAAAGTAATAGAAGTTCTTAGTCTTTATTTTGGAGTCTTTTTGGCTCTGCTGGCCGTCTCTGTGAAAGAGCTGATGTGACATCAAAGGTTACAGCAGTGGAAGCTCTGTGATAGGCTAATAACCTGTAGCGCACAGATGTGAGGCAGAGCTCAGTCTGGGCGTCTTTGTTCATTTAAAAGCTGCTGTGCAGACTGAACCCTGGTGCAGCTCGTTCAGTCACAACTCCTGCAGCAGCGCTTCGAATAAATCCTGCAGTCAGTGAAGCACTCGCTATATTAGCACATGTGATGGAGGAAATGCTCCGTGTTGACTCGTCAAAGTGAGATATCTTACTTGCGTTTCCTCTCAGCTTCTTTTCGGTGATGCAAAGAGAAAACGAAGCTGAAGTAAAAGTGGAGGAGCGGCGTAGCTGCACGGCTCCGTCATCACGAAACTCCACAAACAGCTCTGCATCCCACATCCTCCTCGCTCTGACCCCACACCGAGGGGCTCCTCGGTGTGGGGTCAGAGCGAGGAGCTCAGGTTTTCCGACCTTCACGTTCGGTCCAGTCTGTTAGAATGACGGTGGGATTAACGGGAACGCTCGTAGCGTTTCTGCTGTGTGACCCAAACTAGCCTCCAAAAAAAATGATCGTTACTGATTTTATATGATTCTCACATCTGCGATCTTTGATTCGTGTACGACAGGAAAAAGGCGACTTCCCGGGAACGTATGTGGAGTTTGTCGGCAGGAAGCGGATGTCTCCACCCACCCCGAAGCCCCGCCCACCCAGGCCCCCATCTGCAGCGTCGGTGAGGGCCGACTCGGAGTCAGAGGGTGAGTAAAGCCGCTCAGATGCTTGTAGTTTGTTACCCACGTCCGATCCTGCTGAAACTTGTCCAACTTTTAAAACCTGAACAGCAACCATGGACCATCCTAATTATCTGTCATGTAGTCGTTCACACAGGACTTCTCTGGTGTTTGATACGAGTGACGAAGCTGCAAACAGAAGTCGTAGATTACAGGTTTCGACTCCACTTTGGTTTAACTGTGTGACTAGTTTGCTTCAAACCAGCTCGTTTGCTTCTAGAGTTGTTTTTTGTTTTTTGGAAACTGTTAAACGTGTTTTTTAAACATCCATCCATTTTCTTCTGCTTATCCTGGGCCGGGTCGTGGGGGCAGCAGCCCAAGCAGAGAAGCCCAGACCTCCATCTCCCCAGCCACCTCCTCCAGCTTATCCGGGGGAACACCAAGGCGTTCCCAGGCCAGCTGAGAGATATAATCTCTCCATCGTGTCCTGGGTCTGCCCTGGGACATGCCCAGACACCTCACCCAGGAGGCATCCTTGTCAGATGCCCGAACCACCTCAGCTGGCTCCTTTCGATGTGGAGCAGCAGCTGCTCTACTCTGAGCTCCTCCCGGATGGCCGAACTTCTCACCCTATCTCTAAGGGAGAGGCCAGCCACCCTTCGGAGGAAGCTCATTTCCGCCGCTTGTATCCGCGATCTCGTTCTTTCGGTCACTACCCACAGCTCGTGGCCATAGGTGAGGGTAGGGACGTAGATCGACCGGTAAATTGAGAGCTTCGCTTTTACACTCAGCTCCCTCTTCACCACGACGGACCGGTGCAGCGTCCGCATTACTGCAGCTGCAGCCCCAATCCGTCTGTCGATCTCCCGCTCTCTTCTCCCATCACTCGTGAACAAGACCCCGAGATACTTGAACTCCTCCACTTGGAGCAGGAACTCATCCCCGACCCGGAGTGGGCACTCCACCCTTTTCCATTTTTTAAACATGTTATTGAATTTTGTCATATACGTCAGGCCAAATAAAGAGGCCGACGTGCCTGCATGACACGATGTGGAGCCGTCCTCCTGGTGTCACACAGGGTTGTATAAAAGCGCTCTGAGAGGAAGTGCTTATGTTTTAAAAGCAGACTGAGCTCGAGCGTCAGCCGTCCCAACATCCCAGCACAGCAGCAGAAACCAGTTCCCCAGTTTATGAACCAGTGAGCACAGCGACGTGGATGAGAAACATCAGGCTGCTAAAACAAACACATCATGTATTTTCTGCTGATTTTAATGAAGAAGAAGAAAAGCTGGCATAAAAATGCAGATTCAGAGACGATCAGCTGTGCAGCAGATCTGATTAAAACGATGCACGGGAAGACGGCAAGAGAATGAAGACGGTAAATAATAAAGCGAGTAAATAAAAATGTAAATTATTGCTATTTCTTGTTTATATTGTTTCCTCGGGCGGGTCGAGGTCGGCAGGGAAGCGTCACACAGGCGCCGCCTCCTGCGGGTGCAGTGCTCCGATCCCGGCTTCGTGATCTCACAACTGCAAACTCAACAACTAAGAATCTGAAACAGCCTGATCCCTGTCAGCTGTTACCACAGCAACCACTCTGCAAAACATCCAAACGTCACGCCACGGTCACGGAACACGTTAGCTTCCTTAAACCTTCAGTTCGAGGTAGACGTGATGCTCGCCGTCACATGGAGCCAGAACAGATTCTGATCTGGGACCAGCCGAAAGCCTGAAAGACGGAGCCGTGAAATCTGTAAACCGACACTGAAACTTGTTTTTGTCGCTCTGCCCTGAAGAAACCGAAAGGTTTCAGCTCGATCGCTCGCTCAGTGATTCAGGTTCCTTCAGCTGCTTCCTCAACAGAGCAACAGCACACACCTGTGTGTGTGACGACCCTGCACCTGCAAGCTAGAGCCTGAGAAGACTCGAGCAGATTAGAGACGCTCACGTCCTGATACACTCCTCAAAGACACACACACACACACACACACACACACACACACACACACTCACACAGCTCGGGTTGAGTCAGGGCTGCGGTTGCTGAGTGAACAGATCTGCTGCCACCCGCCTCACAGAGCACAGGAAGTGTGGTGTGCGTGCGTGCGTGTGTGCGTGCATGTGTGCGTGCATGTGTGCGTGCATGTGTGCGTGCGCGCTGTGGTTAAAGCTGCTGGCAGCAGAATCCTGATTGTTGTTGTTACCTGCGTGTTTCACAGAACTGTTTTGCTCACTCAGCTTCCTGTTGCCTACATCCTTTCAAAGTAAAAGCTGTTATATGCTCTCATTTCCTCCTCCATAATTTTAGTCCCCCCCTGGTTTCCTTGTATACTTTATGACATCATAAAGGTTAAGGGAGGGAGATCAATGTCTCGTTATGAATCTTATTACTTTGACTTTTGAGTTGAAATCTTGCGTGTGCTGTTTGTTCTTCTTCAGGTCTCGTGCTGCCGGACCTCCCCGAGCAGTTCGGACCCCCGGACACGGCCCCGCCCCTCCTCAGCAGACTGATGGAGGCCATAGAGACCAAAGGTACCGAACGCACTGACGTGGATTTCCAACCAGTTCCTGTCTCTGCGTCTGGTTTCAGAGTTTATCTTTGTTGTTCTTCTGAAGCTTCGAGACGCCTACATCTGCAAACAGCACACTAACCCTTCAGATGCATTCACAGCTTTATTCTGACCTTTTATTCCTTCACTCTGATGTCACTGCGTTGGTGTTTTCCAGCATTTAAACTGAACTTTTGAAGCTTCGTGACTTTCAGTCTGTAGGAACTTTTTCACAGTTCTGCAGAGTTGTCAGAAATGCATTCGTGGACACTTCATTAGACCCAGCTTCAGTTTAGGAGCTTATAATACTTCTCTCTAAACTATGTTCCTCATGTCAGGTTGAACATAAAGCAAACTGTGAGTGAAGTTTGAAATATTGATCTGACGAAGTCTTCAGCTGGTGTTTGTAACATGCGTGTGTTGCTGCAGGTTTGGACAGCCCCGGCCTGTATCGCAGCCTCAGCGGCGGCGGCGTGGACACGCAGCAGCTCGCAGACGCAGGTGAGGAGGGCGTGTTTTCACCTGTGAATTACAGAACGACTGCATCGTGAAATCTCTGCTTAAACTGATGTGTTTGTTGTCAGACCTGGAGCAGCTGGAGGCCCCGTCCCTGTGTGACGGGGTGGTCCGGTTCCTGCAGGATCTCCCCGGTCCCGTCCTGCCAGCCTCGCTGCAGGCCGACATGATCCACGCCGTTCAAGGTCAGAAGAAGCCCCACGATCCCGCCCCCGTCTCCCTCTTTCATACCGCATCTGGTAGTTTGTTCACACTTCTGTCCTGTTTCCTGTTCCTGCTTCCAGAGGTCAGAGACCTAGAGGAGTGCGCCCAGTTGCTGCGGAGCGTGGCCAGCTCGCCAACTTGCCCCGCCCAGTATGGGCTGACCTTGCTCAGCGTGGTTAGACACCTGGCCCGACTGTGTCTGCACGGCTCCAGGAACCAGCTGAGCCCCCGAAACCTCGCCGAGAGCTTCAGCCCGCTGCTGTTCAGACAGACAGCCGGGTCAGTGATCTACAGCTGTTAACACACACGTGACGGGTTATTTACACACACGTGACGGGTTATTAATACACACACGTGACGGGTTATTAATACACACGTGACGGGTTATTAATACACACACGTGACGGGTTATTAATACACACGTGACGGGTTATTAATACACACGTGACGGGTTATTTATACACACGTGACGGGTTATTAACACACACACGTGACGGGTTATTTACACACACGTGACGGGTTATTAACACACACACGTGACGGGTTATTAACACACACACGTGACGGGTTATTAACACACACACGTGACGGGTTATTAACACACACACGTGACGGGTTATTTGCACACACACGTGACGGGTTATTAATACACACGTGACGGGTTATTTACACACACGTGACGGGTTATTAATACACACGTGACGGGTTATTAACACACACACGTGACGGGTTATTAACACACACACGTGACGGGTTATTAACACACACACGTGACGGGTTATTAATACACACGTGACGGGTTATTAACACACACACGTGACGGGTTATTAACACACACACGTGACGGGTTATTAACACACACACGTGACGGGTTATTAACACACACACGTGACGGGTTATTAATACACACGTGACGGGTTATTAACACACACACGTGACGGGTTATTAACACACACACGTGACGGGTTATTAACACACACACGTGACGGGTTATTAACACACACACGTGACGGGTTATTAACACACACACGTGACGGGTTATTAGCACACACACGTGACGGGTTATTAGCACACACACGTGAGGGGTTATTAACACACACACGTGACGGGTTATTAGCACACACACGTGACGGGTTATTAATACACACGTGACGGGTTATTTACACACACACGTGACGGGTTATTTGCACACACACGTGACGGGTTATTTGCACACACACGTGACGGGTTATTTGCACACACACGTGACGGGTTATTTGCACACACACGTGACGGGTTATTAACACACACACGTGACGGGTTATTAACACACACACGTGACGGGTTATTAGCACACACACGTGACGGGTTATTAGCACACACACGTGACGGGTTATTTACACACACACGTGACGGGTTATTAACACACACACGTGACGGGTTATTAGCACACACACGTGGCGGGTTATTAACACACACACGTGACGGGTTATTTACACACACACGTGACGGGTTATTAACACACACACGTGGCGGGTTATTAACACACACACGTGACGGGTTATTTGCACACACACGTGGCGGGTTATTTATACAGACTTTATTTTCTTTTCCATACTAAGTTGAAGGAATGTTTCATAACACATCATTCTATGACTCTGAACAGCAGCTAACATGGAGAGGTAAGGTTGTCGTGTTGTCGTGTTGCAAACCCCGAGGCCTGAAGCTTAGCTTAGTGGGGTCACGCTGCTCTGGTTCAGGGAGTCACTGATGTCAGGAAGGACGTGAGCTGCTCGCAGGTCCTGGCACATGCACATATTTGAGGCCACACTCACAGGAAGTGTGATGATTAATGATGATTAATAAGATGAAGCAGAGAAAACCTTTGACCCATTTTGTTAACGGCACTGATGATGTTGTCTCTGTGTTCAGGTCTGAGTCGGGTCTGGATCCTCTGGTTCAGGTCCTGGAGGTTCTGATAACCAGCGAGCTCAACATGAACCAGGCCGCACCAGGTAACACACCTGCCTGTGTTCGAGTGGCTGAGCGTTGATGTGCATGTGTGTGAAACTCCCGTATGGTTGCTCTCAGTCGTCACGTTTAGTCTGTCACGCACAGCTGTTGCTCAATCGAACGGTTCAGATGAGACGGCGGTGGAAACATGAGTCTGAAACAGTGCAGCAACAAAGATTTGATGACGGGGTTTATTGGTAAAGACTGCACGAGGCTTTGGTTTCACTCGGGGAAGTGCTGAAGCTCTCAGGCTGACCACTTTGGCTCATTTCCAGCTCCACAGTTTTATTCTCGGACTCTGCTGAAGTCCAAAAATTATCCTCCTTTCTCTTACACTCAAGTTGTTTTGGCTCCTCCTCCTTTCTCTTACACTCAAGTTGTTTTGGCTCCTCCTCCTTTAAGATGATCAGGGATGCCTTTCTCCTGATTGGCTGCTCCTCGTGAACATGAAGTAGGTGGGGCTTATCCATCCTCTCTGACATCACGCAGATCCAAGAGTGTTTAGAGCGTTCTGAGGCCTGAGCGCCGTCCTCACACTGTCGAACGACAGGGTTGTTTTTAAGTTTTACACGTCGTACAGAAGAATCAGGCGCCGTTTAAACTCGCGGTTACTTTGGCAACATCTGTGAGGCCTTTGGGTTAAGATGTGACAGGAAGTGATCAGCCTGTGCTGAGGTACAGTCTGGTACTTTTGTTCAGCAGACGGTGGAAACGGTTGAAATGATGCTCGGATGGTTCCAGAACTTCCTGTTTCATGTTTTTCACAGCGAGGACGACCCAGAGCACCGAACGTCTGTTATTATTATTATTATTATTATTATTATTATTATTATTTCATGCTTACTTTATCATGTGTCGCGGTGTAATTACAGCCTCACTCCTCTGGATCGTTTTTGGCAGCTGTTGTTAACATTGGTCGTCATGTGTGCACCGGCACACGTGATTGGCTGTTAGAAAGCAGATGATTGGCTCTTCGGCAGGATTTCTGTCATACATTTGCCATTTTGGGAATTCTGCAGCTCATTCCTGTCCCATTAAGGAAGGAAGGAGTTTTTTTTTCTTTGTTTTGTTATTTCAGGATGATGATTGGCTGAAGCATCGGGTGCTGCGGGTAACAGAGGAAAGATGGATTTGGAGAGAAATGGAAGGTTTCAGCAGATCAAACCTCTCAGATGTGACGGGAGGGAATATTTAAAGCCTGAATCAGCTGATTTAAAAAAGCACACATGCTCGCTGGCGTTTGTCTCTGGGTCAGTTAAGTGGGTCAACGAGCAGCTCTGACTGCGTTAGTCACTCATCCATCCACTCTGCTCGGCTCTGAGTCAGCCGGTCAGCAGCTGAAACGATGACATCACCCGTCCACAGAGTGAGAGATGCAGCAGACGAAGAGGGGAGGGAGGAGGGGGGTGTTGCCTTGGTGATATCACTGCCATCACAGGATTGGCTGGAGCCATCGGTGATGTCACACATCTCCAAGCTGCTCTCCTGAGCTTTGAACCGAGACTGCGAGAGAGAGGGAGAGAGAGACGGACGGGAGAAAGTTGCGTCGTTTGGAAACGTCTCCGAGCCGCGGACGGCGAGCTGGAAAAATAAAAAAGGAGGTTTTGAGGCCGTGGAGGCGGAGCAGAGCTGCAGGTGCAGAGCGAAGCCACGTCCAGCAGGCCTGAGTTGAGCGAGGTGACCGAAAATGAAGATGTAGCTGAGATGACGTCAGGTTTTTGGCGGCCGAACGGGCTGAAAGCAGCGGGACATGAGAGCCGGGCGTCCGTTCGTTTCTGAGGACTCGACAGGTGACGGTTTAGGGGCCGACATGGAGCGAGAGGAGGGAGGCAGGGCCGAGGCGCTGAGGGGACGAGACAAGATCCTCTGCTACATCAACATGCAGAGCCCAGGTAGGAGTCAAACCCCCACCTGGAGGGAGCAGCGCCTGATCAGATGGCCGTGGCGGCGAGACTAAACCTGTCGGGTTAAACATCTGCATCAGCAGCTGGAAGTTTGTTTGCTGTGAAGCCTCGAAATGTGTTTCCATGTTATTCCTGATGTTCTCGTCATCCCACCCAAAGTCACCGTGTTCAGGCTCAACCCGGCGGTGTGAATGCAGGTGTCCGATGGAGTCGAGGTTAAAAATGTGACGTCGCTGTGTGCTTGAGGAGTCGGCACGCGATGACCCCGCACTTCATCTCGTGGTGATTTCACCAGAGCGAGTGTCGGAGTGTTTCCCGAAGCGCAGATGCGTCTGAAGCGATTTCCTGCCACGCGTGAGAAAGAAAAATGGTGTCAAACCTGATCTGAGCTCAAGTTCAGACCTAAAAATGGCCACGAGACGCGGCGAGCTCCGAGAAACTGCTCCGACGCTTAGTTATAGGTTTTTTGTGCTGCAAAGCTCTGGTTTTCACTTGTTATCAATGGCGTGCGCCTCCTCCCTGTGCGCTCAGACTCACTCGCTGTTCAGTTGAGCAGAAAGTGAAGCTTCAGTCAGAGGGCGAGGTGTTCCTCAGAGAAACATGAAACGTGTTGAACTTTATTTTGGTGAGCAGACAGTGGATTTGGAGGCTGCTGTTTTCAGGCCGGATGGGCTGAGCGCAGCGTGCTGTCACTTCTTTGTATTTGTGAGTGACAGAAAGCTCAGTTTCACTTCCTCTTTAACAAACGAAATCGTGCTCTTACTCTACAGCTCGGTCCTAATATGCTCGGTTATTTTAGTACTCGAGTATTCAGTCGAATAATCGAGTATTTGGATAAGAAATACTAAATGTCTCATTAATGAGAAATAATAAATATGAACCAATCATTTGTTTCCGTTTTAGAAACTGCAAAGAATCTAAACGCTGTCGCTGTGTTTACATGTAGAGTTCTGTCAGACAACATGAGGTGTGTGTGTGTGTGTGCGTGTGTGTGTGTGTGTGTGTGCGTGTGTGTGTGTGTGTGTGTGTGTGCGTGTGTGTGCGTTGAAGAACATCGACATTCTCAGAGTTTTACTCTCTGCTGTGATGCAACGTTTCCTGCTGGTGTTAATAATTAATAGTTAATATAAATACTTAATCAATGTTAAGAATAATTTTCAGTTATTAAGACAATTTAATAAACATTTTGTTCATATTTATGTGAATCTTGAAAATAAAGTTACTAAAGCCTTTAAACAGTTGTGGTCTGGTACCCCCCGAGCCCCCTTTAGACTCCGCCCTGTTGCTGCCTGATTCGAACATGGTGTCAGACGGAGCTCACTTTGCTGCAGCCAGTGACGTGTGGAGCAGGTGCACAGGTGTGTGTCACCTGAGACTGGCAGCAGGAGTTTGTGCAGCACCTGTTCTCAGTGAGGAGGCTCCTCCGTGCTGCCGGCACGTCGCTGAGGTTTCTGTTGGTTGTGCTGTCAGATGAAGACGCGTCCCTAAATCTGGCGTGGAGCTTTAAAAGCCCCGCCAGCGCACACGCTCACACAGTCCCACTGTTCTTTCTTTGGGTTGTGGGTCACACTGCTGGTTAGTTGTGGTTTCTTCGATATAGTCTGCACAACAAAGTGATCCCTCCCCCCTCCCCTCATCAGTCACTGATGTGTCACATGACTGCAGATACCTTTGACATCAGGGTGAACGTCAGAGTCAGTGAGCGCCTATAAATCAACAGTCGCAGGATGTTTGTTTTAACAAAGGTTTAAATACTTTCTGTTCACTCAAATGCTCACCTGTTAGCGCCCCCTGGTGGTGTGACTTTAGAACAGGTGACGCTGTGAGGAGGAGAGCACCGGTTCCCAACAGCACAACCTCACAGTGTTTCATGTAGTACAGGCTCTACAGCAGCGGTAGATAACTCCAGGCCTCGAGGGCCGGTGTCCTGCAGGTCTTAGATCCAGCACAGCTGAGTCAAACGGCTAAACGACCTCCTCAACATGTCTTGAAGTTCTCCAGAGGCTGGTAATGAACTAATCATTTGATTCAGGGGTGTTGACCCAAAGTGAGATCATTGAGCTAAAACCAGCAGGACAGCGGCCCTCGAGGCCTGGAGTTGCCCACTGCTGCTCTACAGCATGAGAGAAACTCACCCAGGAGCATTTGGTGACAGTGGGAAGGAAGAACTCTGTTTTAATCTGGTCTTTAAGTGGTGACGTGATGAAACCTGCTTCCAGGCCCAAACTACTCTGCATTTAATAAGGCTGTTGTGTTTTTAACATGTTTTGTATCTTGTTCTATTTAATCTCAAAAAGCCCCTAAAAACAGTCAGTGATCCCTGTTTTTATTGCCGCTAATCGTTTTAAAGCTCAGTGTTTAAAACCTTACGATGTAACTGCAGCCCATGCAGCAGTATATGAACGACTAACCTCGTACTGTGGATGGATGATCTCAGTTGTTCTCCTGACTGAAGTTTGGTCCGTTTACAGCATCCTGCCATGCGATTGCATTTGTCTCTAACCATCAGGAACCTTCACGTTAACTTTCATCGAGTGGAAAAGTGTTAGCGTTCGTCCTCCAGCATTTATGTTGGAAGTGACAGCAGAGCTGTACGTTTGAATTTTCAGAAGTCTCTGTCAGAACATGCTACATCATGCTTAGGTGGAAGCTAGCGAGCTAACCTCCTGCTAACTTCTAACTCTGTTAAATGTCATAAATCCTGTTCTCATGGATGTTAAACTCAATTGTTACACCTGGTAAAGCGGCAACACTGATCATTTTATTGAAGATGAAAGACAGTTTGTAACTCTCAGTGATGCCGCACTGTTCATTTGACTTTGGGCCCAGACACGGCTAATAACGTCAGACTTAAAGACCGGATAGGATGGAAACTATTAAAAGAAACCAGGATGAGGGAGTGGAGGATCCAGGGTCACCTGGTCCAGCCCTAACTATATGCTTTAGCAAAAAGGAAAGTTTGAAGCCTAATCTTGAAAGTAGAGATAGTGTCTGTCTCCTGAATCCAAACTGGAAGCTGGTTCCACAGAAGAGGGACCTGAAAACTGAAGGCTCTGCCTCCCATTCTACTTTTAAATACTCTAGGAACAACAAGTAGGCCTGCAGAGCGAGAGCGAAGTGCTCTAATAGGGTGATATGGTACTACAAGGTCATTGAGATAAGATGGGGCCTGATTATTCGTCCATCAAAAAGACAACTGCTCCGTCTCCGGGTGTGACTCCTCCTCCTCGCTCTCCGTTTCAGCTTTACCTCCTAAACCTGTGAAGTCTTCGGCTCCGGCTCCTTCCACCAGTTTCAACAACAGCATGGTTCTGCAGGACGCCGAGTGGTACTGGGGAGACATTTCCAGGTAACTAACACACACACACACACACACACACACACACACACACACACACACACACACACACACACACCGTGGGAGGACATGCAGGATGTACGGAGTGATGCAGAGTCTGTTTTTGCCGTTTTAGGGAGGAGGTGAACGAGAAGCTGAGGGACACGGCCGACGGTACGTTTCTGGTCCGAGACGCCTCCACCAAGATGCACGGAGATTACACTCTGACTCTGAGGTAAAGCTCTCAGTGCATCACCGGCTTTTCAAACACAGGTTTAAAATCCAGTGAGCAGAAATGAAGCGTTTAAATAATGTGTAAATGTAAAGACTGACTGAATGATCTACAGGTGTGAAGGGTGGAAGAGCCAAAACAAAGCTGAGAGAAACGTTCAGCTGAAAGTCGGCATTAACAGTTGAATAGAACGTGGAACAGGATGAAACCTTTGCTAATCTTGTAAGAATAAAACATTCATACAAAGATAAACAACTTTATACTCATTAATTCACATTTTTGAAATCCTATAAAAATAATTTACTGTCAGTGATCTGTGGCTGCTCACCTGCAGCGCCCTCACTGTCCACCAGGGGGCCAAGGCTCTACGTCTTCCAGCTGATTTACAGATTTCGTGGTTTGCACAGTTACAGTCTTGTTATTTGTGCAGTAAACGTCCGCAGCACGACTGTCTGCTTTGTGTCTGGACGATGCCGCGGGCTCAGAGTTGACCAGCTCTCCGTTCTCTCGTCACCTGCAGGAAAGGAGGCAACAACAAGCTGATAAAGATCTTCCATCGGGAGGGGAAGTACGGCTTCTCCGACCCCCTGACCTTCAGCTCGGTGGTGGAGCTGATCAACCATTACAGACACGAGTCTCTGGCCCAGTACAACCCCAAACTGGACGTCAAGCTGCTCTACCCGGTCTCCAAGCACCAGCAGGTGGGTCGCGCTCTCTGAGAGTCTGCGTTTGGTTAACGACGGCGTCTGACCGCTGCGTTGTTGTCGTTCAGGATCAGGTGGTGAAGGAGGACAGCATCGAGGCGGTGGGGAAGAAGCTGCACGAGTATCACCTGCAGTACCAGGAGAAGAACCGAGAGTACGACAGGCTGTACGAGGAGTACACCAGAACGTCGCAGGTACGCTCGGAGGAAGTTCTCTGATAAAACTACAGATTTGTCAAACAGAACTACAAACAGTGATGATCAGGATACTTACAGGCTTTTTAAGAAAGAGCTGATTCTTTTAGTGCTTGATCATTTAAGGGTGTTAACGGGGAACTCTGAGTACTGGAGTAGAAGAGGACAGAGATTTGAGGCCTACAGTTAATTAAAATGATTACATTTAAATTATGGTAAATAAAACATTCCTCCTCCTCCTCCTCATCAGGAGATCCAGATGAAGAGGACGGCCATCGAGGCGTTCAATGAGACCATAAAGATCTTCGAGGAGCAGTGTCAGACTCAGGAGCGCTTCAGCAAAGAGTACATCGAGAAGTTTCGCCGGGAGGGAAACGACAAGGAGATCCAGAGGTAAGCCGCTACCATGGCAACTGTGACGGAGCTCGTTGAGGGGAAAAGCACATCTACACACACTAAAAGGAAGCCGGTTGCCATGGCAGCAGAGACTGCAGGAAGAAAGCCACCTGCTGGTAAACGAAGTTTGGAGTCAGAAATGAGCTTCAGCTCAGTTTGATCTGAATGTTTTTATATCGAAACGACAAACAGACGACGAGTCTGCGCGCTCGCCGTGCAGCGGCGTGTTTGTCACGTGAGAGTGAACTCCCGCTGCGTCTCCGCAGGATCATGGAGAACTACGACAAGCTCAAGTCCCGCATCAGCGAGATCGTGGACAGCAAGCGCCACCTGGAGGTGGACCTGAAGAAGCAGGCGGCCGACTACCGAGAGATCGACAAGAAGATGAACAGCATCAAACCGGACCTGATCCAGCTCCGCAAGACCAGGGACCAGTACCTGATGTAGGTGACGCCCAGAGCGCAGCACGGCTGTGACGCCCGGTGTGATAGACTAATGACTGTGTGTGCGTTCACAGGTGGCTGACTCAGAAAGGCGTTCGGCAGAGGAGGCTGAACGAGTGGCTCGGCCTGAAGAACGAAACCACAGAGGAGTAAGTACCGACCGCACCAGCGGCTCAAACTGTTTGTTTTAGTGCCCAAAGCCTCCGTCAGCTGCTCCACCCAAAGGAGGAGGAGTCACAAATAAGTCCAGCCTTTAGCATTCAGTGTGACTGTAAAACGATGATGGCAGGTCACGCTGTGTAGCCACAGAAACCTCGTTAAATTTACCTGAAAGGTCAAAGGTCACACAAGGGGGCACCAGCCCACACAGTGCAGGCAGCTCTCAGCCTGAGCAGAAAGTAGAAGTACTCGAGTAAAGCAGCTTCCTCACAGTCCTCTGTCTCCGCCCTCTCAGCGAGTACAGCATGGTGGAGGATGAGGAGGACCTTCCTCATCACGACGAGCGTCTGTGGCGCCTCGGAAACATCAACCGCAGCCAGGCGGAGTCTCTGCTGCGAGGGAAGAGGGACGGCACCTTCCTGGTCCGGGACAGCAGCAAGCCGGGCTGCTACGCCTGCTCCGTGGTGTAAGCAACACTCCATCTTCCTCCTGCTCCTCTTCTTCACCCGTTTACTGCACATCAGCCTGCTTCAGTGTTTATCGCCTCAGTCTCACCTCTCTCTCTCTCCCCCCTCCCACAGGGTGGATGGCGAGGTGAAGCACTGCGTCATCAACAAGACGAGCACCGGCTACGGCTTCGCCGAGCCCTACAACCTGTACGGCTCGCTGAAGGAGCTGGTGCTGCACTACCAGCACACGTCGCTGGTCCAGCACAACGACTCGCTCAACGTCACGCTGGCCTTCCCCGTCTACAGCCAGCAGAGACGGTGACCCGCCCCCCGACATCGTTTACACGCCCCCCTCCCCGCCTCTCCTCGTTTCCCTCCTCAGACACAGATCAGCGTCTGGATGAAGCTTTTTGTTCAGGCTGACGCGCCGATAAACGTTTTCCTGTGAAAGGCGACGTGAAGCTTGAACTTCCTGCGAGGAACACGTTACAGACGTGCCCGTTTCACGCTTTCCCTTCTGTCAGCATGCTCAAGGTGCTCCGGGCTGTTTGTCTGTTATGTATCGATGTCGCCGAGGAACAGAAGCGAGGCGGGGACGCCGTGTTTCAGCGGGCGGTGTTTCACGGGCGGGGCTGCTGTCGCCTAAAACCTGGTGTGACCAAAATCTACAGACTTGGTGATTTATTCAGTATGACCCAAAATGAGCAGAGGTCAGAGGTCATTGGTCCCTCAGACTTCTGTAGGACTGGAAGTATTTGTCGCCCTCTGGTGGCGTTCAGGTAGAATGCAGGTGTTTCCTGACTGACCCTGCAGCTGCGTCCATGTTTCCCTGCCTGTGTTTAACTTTGTGCGACAGTTTCCTGTCCTTCGTGCAAACTCGACATGTAAACATTAATACGTTTGATTTAAAACGTTCAAAAATCATTCTGACTCTTTGATTTCAGCCTTTTGTTCTCTGTGATGTGGATCAGAGTCACAGCAGGTCGTGCGCTGGCGTTGTTGAAGAACATGTTTCAGTCTGAGGGGGAAACGAAGCTCAGCCCGACGCGTCTGATCCGGCGTGATACGGGCACGTGTTCGGCCTGAGCGCAGCGGGCACGTCGGGATCATGAACGCTTTAATCATGGCGCTGATCCGGCTGCAGCTCGGCCGATGAGCAGGACGATGATGAAGAGGCGTCGGTGTGAACACTGTGACTCTGGACGAGGGCTAAACCCGACCGAGCGAGGACTCGTCCCCGCCTCCCTCCCGTGTTTCAGTTCCTCAGTTTGTGCATCCTGGACTTCGCCGCTCTTTAATTCTTCTTTTCTTTACGCGCCCGTCAGCAGAAGTCCGAGGTCTGGATCAGAACCGAGGTCGATCATAAACGAGCGGTGGAAGGTTTCAGTCGTGGAATCGAGTTTCCTGAACTTCGGACTAAACAGCCGCTGAACACCGGTTTGCTCAGTTCGACCACTGACGAGGTTTTTATGGCTTATTATTATTTTCCTGTGTGGCTCGTTAGAGGACACGCCCCACTGTGACGCTCAGTACGGAGGCGTGGCCTGGACTCCCGCTGAGACGTTTGAAAGGTGGATGCTTCAGGTTTGTGGACTTTGTGACGCCTGTTACTAAAAAACCAAAACTGTAAAATGTTTGAGATGAACTGTTTGGAAGCTGGAATAAACAAAAATGTCGGCCTTTACGCTGAAACATTGACGCGTCTGTTTGTCGTCAGTCTGTGCTCCGTTTAGCGTCAGCATCACGTGTCAGTGCTCGCTGTAAATCAGCTGATTGATTGATTTGTACAGTAAACTCAGCTGATGTAACAGCTGCAGGTTCTCCGGCTACGTGGAGGTGTTAACCCTGACCGACACGCGAGCAGGAACGAGCATCGCCGTTTGATCGATTTGATTCACCGGAGAAAACTTCACAAAGTGCATTCTGGGTAAAATTTGAAGGTTCATATTGGGCTGCTTAGAACAGGCCACAGCAGAGGGAAGGTCTCCCTGCTGGATCAGGATCAACACGGCTCAGCTGGTCGAGGCTTCAGATCGACGCCCAAAGATGCTTTTCAGCGTTTGAAAGTAAACATTTCCACATCTTCTTAAAGTTACTGCACAAAACAGCTGAATGTGATGGAGTCACTGCTCCATGACGTGATCTCAAGTTGTAAAAATATTTACTGCCGAGCAAGAAGGACAAACTTGTAACCTGTTTAAATAAGCGAATCTTTGTTTTTAAACACTAAGTTTTTGGTTTTAAATGAACGTTTAGGCTTGTAGATGAAAAGTGAAGCTGCGATTTTAAGGAGGCTGAAACCAGCAGCACTGCTTTGGTCATCGTAACATTAAACAGGTTTATAAGTTTTAACTGTTTTATTCTAAAGTAAGAAGGTTTTTTTATTGTACATCAGAGGATTTTAACAGCTGTAAATGTGTAATTATGTTACAATAGGTTTGAGTATGAAACAGCTGACACGTCAAACACAACCTGCACATCCATCAAATCATGTGACTGTGGACGCTGCATAATACCAACAACACTGATTCATTTCATTAGTCTCACAAGAAATTAAAGGTTTTCAGTACTAATTGTATCTGTACTATTCCCCACTAAATTATTCCAGAAGTATTACTACAACAACAACCATGTTTTTTTAAATAGTTTTTAAAATATTTAAAAATACCAAAAAATATTTAATATTTTTAAAGTACTAGAAATGGGGAAAAAAAGCTTCCTGTCAGGTTGACGTGTTTAAACGTGTCCGTGAATGACGTTAAAGCCGCAGCTCTGTGTCGAGTCAGGCACCACCTCGTGCTTCGGTTTATCTCAAACATGCTTTTTAATCTGCAGCTTAACCAGCTGATACCACCAAATGACCACCAGGGGGCAGGGCTCGACCTGAGTCGTCGCCTCCATCTCGATTGGTCCATTCAGCCTCATCGTCTCCTCTGGGTACACAGCTTTGACCCCACACAGAAGTGTACTTCATTTACATTTGAGAACAGGAAGCAGTCGTGTACGATCAGAAACAGGATTCACATTAAAGTTGTTTTGGTCAATAAATGTTTTTAGATCTGAGTAAAATGATTGTATTTCTCTTTTGAGCTCCACAAAACTTCTTCTCAGAAGATGTTTTTTAAGCACAGCGAGCCAACGAACGCAGGAGGCAGAAAAGGTTGTTGATGAGGTGAATCAGCCGCTGCAGAGGTGAAGGCGGCTCAATTTTGAAATCTCGAGTTTCTCAGTTTCAGACAGCAGCACAGCAGCTGGAGGCTGCAGCTGGCACCTGGACTCGTCTGCTACGAAGTCCTGCTGCGTGTGGTTTAACATCGTCCTTTTCCGCACATATCTGCTGAGTGTCTACGTTATCTCTGAGCTCCTAGACGCACACTGGCGTTTATTATTTTACAAGCTGTCGTTTTTGTCCCTTTACGTCAGACTCCACCACCAGGGTGATGGAGAAACGACATGAGTAGACGGTCCAGGCGTGTCAAGGTTTGCGCTCATTTTTTCTTAAGATGGTGCATTTTCCAGTTTAAACCGTTTACAGGATAAATGAACAAAATATTTATTTATGAGAAAATTGAGCTCTGTTTTTATTGACATATTTACACACAGCGCGGCCACATGTTTGTACTTTCACTTTCTAAATGTCTGCCCTGCTTCAAGTCCCTGCATGTTATCTACACGTAGTGTTCAGACGTGTTCGGGCACATCAGCTCAGCCATCTGCTCCACAGGTCTCAGTGCTGCTACGACTCAAAGCTTCATTCTGTGATATCTCAGGTGTTTACAGAGACACAGGTAAGTTTGTTAGTATCTGAATAACGACACTGTGTTGATGACTCTGTTCGTCACCGCAGAGGATTTTAAACCAAAGTTTTTATTCATGTTTAAAAAAAAAACAAAGTCGAGCCAATGATCTGACGGAAACCACGTCATGTGACCAACATGGTGGAGCCAGTGTTGCAGTGCAGATGGATAATGACCCAAAAAGCTTCCACGTAGATCGTTCACCTGATGAAACTGGTTCAGCTGTTTTAATCTGACTGTTGTCCTGATGAATGTTTCTGATTGTCAGACTCTTCCTGTGTTGGTGCTACTGCAGCTACAAACAGCAGCAGGCTAGAACAGGCCCTGCAATCTTTGTGCGTGCAGAGTCGGTCGCCTCGGACAAACAGATCGTCTTCACACTCTCAGCTTCTCACAAGATCACAAATGCATGCTGCGTTCAAGTGACAGTGGACAAATGATTATTAATGTTTATTTTAATGAGAAAATGAACAGGCAGAGGAGGAACAACAGTCAGATGACAGCCAGATATCAGACATTAACCTGCACTGATGCAGATGGTTGAAGGAGAGCGATCGACATACACGATCTGTGTAACATGATTCTGTATCAGTGATTTGGTGGCTCAGTGATGGTCTGGGAGTCAAATCCATGGAGGGAAGTACAGACAGATCTCTACAGGCTAGATACCACGGAGATGAAATCCTCCACTCACTGCAGACTCTACGTTGGTGCACACTAACGCCCGGCCTCATGTGGACAGAGTTTGCAGGCACTTCCTGGAGGATAAATGAATATCACTGACTGGCCCCAAAGCTCGCCTGACCTAAATCCAACAGAGCACCTCATTATGTTTCTGTCCACCTGACACCTTCAGGTTGGACCTCAGACTGTCCAGGAACTCAGTGATGCCTTGTCCAGACCTGGGAGGAGCCCCCAGGACACCACAGGTCGTCTCATTAGAAGCAGGCCCTGGTGTCATCGGGCACACACACCATCACGTGGGGGCCAAACAAACGATAGAGAACCGTTTTGAGTTGGTCACATGACATTTCAGTGAAATAAACGAGCCAATTTTTTTCTCTTTGGTCTTCGGCGTGTCGTGAATTCAGCTCCTTGTATCTGATCTGACGTGTTTGTAAAGTGAACAGTGCAGATTTTAAACTTCAGCTTCACAGATCTTTCAGATTGTTTTGAGCTATGATGGTAGATCCCGTTATCCCTCCCGATGACCATGATCATGACTGTCATTCATTCTCTATATGCGCCATATGCTCGCATTGGTTACTGCTATAGCGTAGGACTCAGACCACTGACACAGTATAGTCTCTGTCATAGTGCGTAGACTGTTCACTACTATAGTCTGTTCAGTAACTTCCACTACTGTAGATATGTTCATAGGACTCTGTAGACCTGTTTACCTCACACCGCTACATCTGTACGTTGTCTCTAGTACATCCAAGTACATCTAGTACATTCCATTGAAAACACGACGTCCAGATGAACAGAATCTGTATAGTTACCCCTATCTGTACAGAATCGGTTCTTATTGCACCTACTGCTCTTGCAGTTCTGATCAGATGCAAACTGTATTTTGTTACCCTGTATTTATACATGTGTAATGACAAAGTTGAATCCTCAACCACTCAAACAGCGGGGCCTGACCTAACCCATGAAAAGCAAAGATGAGCTGTGCAGTTCTTAGCTTCTGATTGGCTGTACAGCCCATCCTCACGAGCACTTTCTTATCGTCAGAGGGACAAAGAGACAAGAAGCAGACGCTGTGTGTGTCAGAGCGAGCAGAGCTGCTCACTTGTGAACAGGAAACAGGTAAAGTTCCTTTGTGTCTGTTTTACCTTTGAGCTGCGTTTGTGTTGTGATTCTCTTTATTACAACAGATTGATTTTGGTCATTACTTCCTTTAAATACAGCAGATTTGCAGAGTGCAGAGCGAGAAACTGCTACTGTGTGTTAACTTTTTCCATTTGATGTGCGTGATGATGCTGATTCGTGGTCTATAATGTTCATATGTAATGACTGCAGTGAATGAGCAGCGACATAAAAATAAGGTTATTACATAATGAACTCTTTGTCCTCTGAAGACATAATATGACAGATTTGATTTAAACTGATTTGATGAAAATAATTTTTACACACTGATTATTTTTCATATTTTTACTGAAACTATATAGTTTTGGTATATTGGTATTTTTCTGAGGAGTGTGTGTGTGTGTGTGTGTGTGTGTGTGTGTGTGTGTGTGTGTGTGAGAGAGACAGAATACAAGTACAGATGTGGATTCTTGCTGTTCTTCATCCTGTACAGATCATCATACAGCAGAATAATATTAGTTTCAGCCTGTGGGCTTCAGAGCCGGCTGTTGTGAAATTCTCTGTCACGTATGATTTGTCGCTGCCCATCGTTGCACAGCAGGCTGGAACAGGTCCTGGTCTTCACTTTAATTTACTGTCGATTGTATCGCATGATATGCAAAGATCATGTTTCACTTTGTGGAGACATCTCTTCAGGGTCTCGACTCGTCATCACTGCCTGAAATAAAAGCTAGATGATGTAATCAGCATGTGAACACAGTTATAATCCAGGTGATGCAGCAGTCTGTAGTTGTGTTCTAGGCTACGTCCACACCAATGCGTTTTTGCTGAAGCAGCGTTTTAAAAATGCTCACGAAAATGCATACATTTTAAAACGGTTGCAGTGTGGACAGCGAAAACAGAGACTTTTGAAAACAATGACACATTTTAGTCATGTGATGCAGTCATGTGACCTATTACACTGAGATAGCGGAGGGCATTACACAGCAGTTGTTTTGTTTGACAGCCCTATTAAAGATTAATATCAGCCTGTAGATGCTCCTGAGAGCTTTTCTTCAAATTCTTTAATTCTCACTCGCTTTTGCAACTTTGTACCTTTGTGTTACTCGCAGCAACAACTCCACCTCATTGTGAGTCCATTTAAAAAACTCGGTGCTTTTTCTCAAACTTTTGCCGCAAATTTTCAGTGAGCCAGAAAGTAAATAAACGGCAGATAGAAATGAGGCAGGTCGAATCTTCTTGCGTTTCACGTAATATGAAAATGATCAGGTACAAAGACTGGACCGAAAGCAGCCAGTGTCAAAGAAGAACTTCAGAAAGCTGGAGAGCTTCTGACTCCTCTGCAGCAACGTAGAAAGAAATGAGAGGGGGCTCAAGACTTTTGCACAATGCTGTACATTATTAACAAAATGAAAACATGACAAATTCTTGTGAAAAATTTTCTTCAGTAATGTTTTTTGTATGGTTTGTTTTTCCACCAATGAGACACGCCCCTTTTTGGATGCCATCTTGGTTTTATTGCAGCTTTGACCATCAGAGATTGAAAATGTGACGTCATTCAGGGGTAAAACCGCAAAGGATTCTGGGAACTCGTGACAAGCGGTACTAGCGCACGCAGGCTTTCAACTGAAATCAGTTACACCGCGGTAAAAAGAAACACAGAAATGGCAAGAAGCTGTTGTATTATTAACTGCAATAGCCGGTCACATGACAGCCACGGGAAGCCGACGGGTAAAGAGATCGGTTGTTATCGGATTACGTCGTTGAAGAGAAATTGTTCGAGCCATATTTCCGAAGTAACAAAGACGCGACGGATGGCCTGGATATACCAAATATAACGTCTCAGAACACTCCAGCTCACAGGTTAGTCTGCTCCAAGCATTCCCACAAAGGTCAGAGTTTTGTAGTAGTTAATGCGTCATTTTCTTAACATAATTGGTGATATAGGTTACAAGCAAGTCTGGCGCTGAACAGAAATTGTCCTATGCTCCTTTGTTTATTGTGCATAAATAGTGAATTGTCCTGACACAATATTGTGTTTCGCTTCTGTTATTATGGTACATTGACAAAAACATATACTTTTATTCACAGGATGAAACAGTTGTTTTGTATCACTAATTGCCCAGTACGATTACAGCATACAATATTATTGTCACTGCTACATTTCTGTGATGCTACCAGAAATTATTTCCACTACTAATTAATTACCGTTGAGCTCAAAGGTCCTATTATTAAATGGTTAACGAATGTGTATTTATGACGACAATTTGTGAGACTGGTAAACTTACCTTTGTTCGTACGATGGTCTTTCGTTCGGTGCATTTCAAGGTCCTGCACCCATCCGTCGGTAAACTGTACCTGGGCTTGTTGCAGTGACCTGAAGTTACTAAACTTCATGAGTGTATGCACTCACTCCAAGAACCGTATAATTATAAATATGAGCGTGGTGAAAGTTGGGCAGCACGCTAACGTATTTTGTCCCTCTGTGTGCTCGTAAGGGTCTGACCCTTTCACTCCTTTGATTTTTTCCTCGTATCTTTTCTTTGACTTTTCATCAAGTCTGTCTTTGTACGGACCGGCATTGTTCTCCTTCGTTTTGTACATTCCTTTTTGGGGGGCAAAGAAAAAGTCACGTGGTCTGTCAATCTCTATAGAGATTGCCGGGAACTCGTGGCAAAACAATCCAAGTACTGCATCAAATGCAAGCATTTGCAGCACCGCAAAACATTCATTCTCCCGTTCCAATACCTTGCTTTTTCTTTGCCCCCCAAAAAGGTATGTACAAAACGAAGGAGAACAATGCCGGTCCGTACAAAGACAGACTTGATGAAAAGTCTAAGATACGAGGAAAAAATCAAAGGAGTGAAAGGCGTTCCCAGGCCAGCCGAGAGATATAATCTCTCCAGCGTGTCCTGGGTCTGCCCCGGGGCCTCCTGCCAGTGGGACATGCCTGGAACACCTCACGCAGGAGGCATCCTTGTCAGATGCCCGAACCACCTCAGCTGGCTCCTTTCGATGTGGAGGAGCAGCGGCTCTACTCTGAGCCCCTCCCAGATGGCCGAACTTCTCACCCTATCTCTAAGGGAGAGGCCAGCCGCCCTTCGGAGGAAGCTCATTTCCACCGCTTGTATCCACAATCTCGTTCTTATGGTCACTACCCACACTCAATTCAATTCAATTCAATTTTATTTATATAGCACCAAATCACAACAAAAGTCGCCTCAAGGCGCTTCATAGATACAGAGAAAAACCCAACAATCATATGACCCCCTATGAGCAAGCACTTTGGCGACAGTGGGAAGGAAAAACTTTACAGGAAGAAACCTCCAGCAGAACCAGGCTCAGGGAGGGGCGGAGCCATCTGCTGTGATTGGTTGGGGTGAGAGAAGGAAGACAGGAAAAAGACATGCTGTGGAAGAGAGACAGAGGTTAATAACAGATATGATTCAATGCAGAGAGGTCTGTTAACACATAGTGAGTGAGAAAGTGACTGGAAAGGAAAAACTCAATGCATCATGGGAATCCCCCGGCAGCCTACGTCTATTGCAGCATAACTAAGGGAGGATTCAGGGTCACCTGGTCCAGCCCTAACTATATGCTTTAGCAAAAAGGAAAGTTTGAAGCCTAATCTTGAAAGTAGAGATAGTGTCTGTCTCCTGAATCCAAACTGGAAGCTGGTTCCACAGAAGAGGGGCCTGAAAACTGAAGGCTCTGCCTCCCATTCTACTTTTAAATACTCTAGGAACAACAAGTAGGCCTGCAGAGCGAGAGCGAAGTGCTCTAATAGGGTGATATGGTACTACAAGGTCATTAAGATAAGATGGGGCCTGATTATTTAAGACCTTGTATGTGAGGAGCAGGATTTTGAATTCTGGATTTAACAGGAAGCCAAAACAGGAGAAATCTGCTCTCTTTCTAGTCCCTGTCAGGACTCTTGCTGCAGCATTTTGGATTAGCTGAAGGCTTTTCAGGGAGTTTTTAGGACTTCCTGATAATAATGAATCACAGTCGTCAAGCCTGGAAGTAATAAATGCATGAACTACTTTTTCAGCGTCACTCTGAGACAGGATATTTCTAACTTTAGAGATGTTGCACAAATGGAAGAAAGCAGTCTTACATATTTGTTTAATATGTGCAGAGAAGGACATGTCCTGGTCAAAAATGACTTCTACTTCTATGATTTCTAAGATTTTCAGGGCCGAGTACAATAACCTCAGTTTGATCTGAATTAAGAAGCAGAAAGTTAGCGGCCATCCAGGTCTTTATGTCTTTAAGACATTCCTGCAGTTTGACTAATTGGTGTGTGTTATCTGGCTTCATGGACAGATAGAGCTGGGTGTCATCTGCATAGCAGTGTACAGGGAGTGCAGAATTATTAGGCAAGTTGTATTTTTGAGGAATAATTTTATTATTGAACAACAACCATGTTCTCAATGAACCCAAAAAACTCATTAATATCAAAGCTGAATGTTTTTGGAAGTAGTTTTTAGTTTGTTTTTAGTTTTAGCTATTTTAGGGGGATATCTGTGTGTGCAGGTGACTATTACTGTGCATAATTATTAGGCAACTTAACAAAAAACAAATATATACCCATTTCAATTATTTATTTTTACCAGTGACACCAATATAACATCTCCACATTCACAAATATACATTTCTGACATTCAAAAACAAAACAAAAACAAACCAGCGACCAATATAGCCACCTTTCTTTGCAAGGACACTCAAAAGCCTGCCATCCATGGATTCTGTCAGTGTTTTGATCTGTTCACCATCAACATTGCGTGCAGCAGCAACCACAGCCTCCCAGACACTGTTCAGAGAGGTGTACTGTTTTCCCTCCTTGTAAATCTCACATTTGATGATGGACCACAGGTTCTCAATGGGGTTCAGATCAGGTGAACAAGGTGGCCATGTCATTAGTTTTTCTTCTTTTATAGCCTTTCTTGCAGCCACGCTGTGGAGTACTTGGACGCGTGTGATGGAGCATTGTCCTGCATGAAAATCATGTTTTTCTTGAAGGATGCAGACTTCTTCCTGTACCACTGCTTGAAGAAGGTGTCTTCCAGAAACTGGCAGTAGGACTGGGAGTTGAGCTTGACTCCATCCTCAACCCGAAAAGGCCCCACAAGCTCATCTTTGATGATACCAGCCCAAACCAGTACTCCACCTCCACCTTGCTGGCGTCTGAGTCGGACTGGAGCTCTCTGCCCTTTACCAATCCAGCCACGGGCCCATCCATCTGGCCCATCAAGACTCACTCTCATTTCATCAGTCCATAAAACCTTAGAAAAACCAGTCTTGAGATATTTCTTGGCCCAGTCTTGACGTTTCAGCTTGTGTGTCTTGTTCAGTGGTGGTCGTCTTTCAGCCTTTCTTACCTTGGCCATGTCTCTGAGTATTGCACACCTTGTGCTTTTGGGCACTCCAGTGATGTTGCAGCTCTGAAATATGGCCAAACTGGTGGCAAGTGGCATCTTGGCAGCTGCACGCTTGACTTTTCTCAGTTCATGGGCAGTTATTTTGCGCCTTGGTTTTTTCCACACGCTTCTTGCGACCCTGTTGACTATTTTGAATGAAACGCTTGATTGTTCGATGATCACGCTTCAGAAGCTTTGCAATTTTGAGACTGCTGCATCCCTCTGCAAGATATCTCACTATTTTAGACTTTTCTGAGCCTGTCAAGTCCTTCTTTTGACCCATTTTGCCAAAGGAAAGGACGTTGCCTAATAATTATGCACACCTGATATAGGGTGTTGATGTCATTAGACCACACCCCTTCTCATTACAGAGATGCACATCACCTAATATGCTTAATTGGTAGTAGGCTTTCGAGCCTATACAGCTTGGAGTAAGACAACATGCATGAAGAGGATGATGTGGACAAAATACTCATTTGCCTAATAATGCTGCACTCCCTGTATTTTCACCTGTAAAGCAGGAGTGGGTTAGGCAGAGGTTTACCCTGGTGCAGGTGAGCTGCAGCGGTCAGTGGAAGAATCCGCGAGTTTCTCTGTGAGTTTCCCATTACGTCGTTGTGCACGAGCTTGTTTAGGGTTTTTTTTCGGTGTAAAAAGAAGTTTTCTTCCCAACGGATGCTAATGTTTTTGTCA
Organism: Simochromis diagramma; assembly: GCF_900408965.1. Classification (NCBI taxonomy): domain Eukaryota; kingdom Metazoa; phylum Chordata; class Actinopteri; order Cichliformes; family Cichlidae; genus Simochromis; species Simochromis diagramma. The sequence continues at coordinate 223,923 of NW_024387438.1, read as the reverse complement.
CTTTTATGGAATCAAACTTAAAGTAAGGTCAGTACTTCCACGCTTTAAACGCTGCATGCTCATACAAATAAATTCTTTACAAATCCTACCATGTGAATTCATGGATTTTTTTTTTTTTTTTCACATTCTGTCTCTCACAGTTGAAGTGTACCTCTGGTGCAAATTACTGACCTCTGTCATCATTTTAAGTGGGGGAACTTGCACAATCGGTGGCTGACTAAATACTTTTTTGCCCCACTGTATCTTGTTTGGTTTTTATTTAAAAAAAGAATTTGTTCCAGTGTGCAATGACCGAGTCTGCTTGTTTTCTTGGAGATAATTTCTCCTGCCTTAGAGAAAATCCTCTCACATGGAACAGAAGAGGCTGGAGAGCACAGAAACTGCAACGCAGTTGGGTAGAGATGCAGGAGTACGGTCTTCCTGGGTCCCACAGACTATCAGCTAAAGAGAATAAACAAATTAAATTGCTGCACATTTAGTAGAATAACATTTTAAGATTATATTAAAAATAAAATATATTTTTATTCAATTTTCATTCAATTAAATTGAAAGAGTCAATTGGAAGTCTTTCTAAAGTTATTTAATGATTTTTATATTACGAAAAGCAGTGTTTTGACATTTTAAGTTTTTAATGTTTTCAGATAAAATAAACACACACAAAACAAAAGCAAATGAAAAGAACAGAATCCTAACAAACCCACACGATTGACCAAAATCAACTCAACATACTCACACACACAACAGAACTAGACATCACATGACTGTGGCCAAATGAATCAAGCCTCGACACAGTGCTTCTGAAGCAAAGGGGTATGTCTATCAAAGACTATTACTTCAGTTTTATTTTCATTCGATGCGAGAAAGTTTTGTGATAACCAAACTTTAACATCATGAAGACAGTTAAACAAAGGTTGCAGTGGGTCAGAGACATCCAAGTTCAGGGGGAAGTAAACTTGGATGCCATCAGCATAGCAGTGGAAAGAGATGTTAATATTTTTTGAAAGTAGAGTCCAAAGGCAGCATATACAGGAAGAACAAAGTAGGACCAAGAACAGGCCCCTGGGGCACACCACAGTAGATATGGGCAGAAGAGGAAAAGTATTGTCTCATAGCAACGGAGAAAGTCCTCTCTGAGAGATCTGATTTAAACTAAGATAGGACTATGCCTTTGAGACCAACAGCATGTTCTAGCCTCGATAATAAAATGTGGTGATCAACCGTATCGAAAGCAGAGGTCAAATCAACTCGAACTAAAACCACAGAGCAGCCTGAGTGGACGGTTAAAAGTAAATCAATGTTAGAACTCAGGAACACAGAAGTGCATGTAGCAACAGCTAATTACTATACATGAGATGAATTAGTTTTACTAGTCAGAAGCATATTTAATGTTGGTGTAATGACCTGTAGTTTAATGATGACATTGCTGAGACTGATGATCACTAATCAGTTTCTGTGGCTGTGATCTACAGCAGGTGTAAAACATGCACAACAACAAATCAGTGCTACTTTAAAGATTCTCTTATCTAAATGACAGAAAGAGAAGAACATCTGATGTTTCATTTCATAAAATGCTGCAGGCTGATGAGCTGCTGAGCTCTTCTCCCAAAATGTTTTTCATTAACTCATTTAGTTGATCTTTTTGTTTTTCCTGGAGGTCTTCTATGTACTCCTCATTAGTTTGATTCTTCATTTGTCTTTCATGTTTTTGCATTAAATTCTTGATCTTGTTCAAGTTTTCAGTCTTTTTGGTCACACGTCTCACTAAGTCATACATTTCCTTCTTATGTTCTTCCCTCTGTTTTGCTAATTCATCCATGTGTTTCTTCTGGGCTTGGTTGAACTCTTCAGCTTTCTTTCTGGCTTCCTCTTCATGTTTCTTCTTTAGATCATCCAGAGTTTTCTTATGAATTTCCTCCAATCCTTTTATTTCCTCTTCTCTTCTTCTTTGATCGTCTTCTTTATTGATTTTTTCACATTCCAGCTTTTCGTTATAATCTTCCTGTAGTTTTTCCATTTTTTCTTTCTCTTCCTCTCGTCTTTTGTCTTCGTCTTGTTGTTGTTTGTCCCACCATTCTTTCTGTTCTTTCTCCCACTCCTCTTGTTTTCTTCTCATCTCTTCTCTGGCTTCTTCCAGTTTTCTGTCCACATTTTCTTTTGCCTCTTTTTCTGACTGAATTTGTTTGTCCAGCTTTTCAAGTTCTTTTTCAAACTCTTGTCGACGTCTTTCTTCTTCAGCTTCCTTTTCCCTTTTCTCCTTTTCCCTGATTTCCTGTTCCTGCTTTCTCTTCTCTTCTTCTTCTCTAATTTTATTTCTCATTTTTTCGAGTTCTTTTTCTCTCTGTATTCTCTCCTTTTCTCTTTCTTCATCCATTCTTTTCTCCATGGCCTCCATTTCTTCTTTTATATCTTCTTTCCATTTCTTCCTTTTCTTTCTGCATCTCTTCTTCCTTCTCCTTTAAAATCTTCTGCATCTCCTTCCTTATCGCAGTTTCAGCCTCTTGCAGCATCTTGTTGGTGAAGCAGCGCCTTCCATTGTTCTTCATCGTGGTGTCAATCTTTGCTATCAGATCACTGACTTGTTTTTTATTTTGTTTGTCATTGTTATTGAACACATGGTATCTTCCTCCACAGTCAGAGATCAGCTTCTTAAAGGAAGGATCACAGTTGTTTTTGATGTAGTCCTCTGAGGACAATCTGCTACGCTCCAGTTCATCACCTCTGGTTAAAAGAACGATGGTGAACTTTTCAGAATTCTTCCCAAAGAATTGCTTGATGAGTTTCAGTGTCTCCTTCTCTTCTGCTGTGAATCTGCCAATATGAATCACCAACAGGAAGACATGCGGTCCTGGAGCCAAAAGACTGACACATTTCACCAGCTCTTCTAGAACCTCCTCATTGGACAAACTTGTGTCAAACAGACCAGGAGTGTCGACCACAAGAACGGGACGACCGTCCACCTCACCGTGTACTTTCCTACAACATTGGGTGACTGATATTTGACTTGATTCAGCTTTAAACTCATCTCTTCCTAAAATGGTGTTTCCTGTAGAGCTCTTTCCACAGCCGGTCTTCCCAATCAGCACAATCCTGAGACAGTCTGAGTCCTGTTCTCCAACTTCACCACCTAAAACATGAAAACAGTTGCATTTAACTTAGAGTTAGATCAGGACTCAGTGGGTCATTGGAAAAATATAAAATCTAAATTACTTACCAGTGACAAGTTTTAAGACTTTCTCCATTTGTGCGTGTAAAAATGTTGCAGTTGTATAACAGCACAGTTGTCCTGTAGGCTGACTAATTTTGTCCACAATCTCAAACATCTCTGGGATCTGCTGTTTTTTCTTGATGTTGAGAACAACTGATCTTCCTCCACAGCTCTCACAGAGCTCCTGGATGTCCTTGTCTTCCTTTAGAAAGCTTAAAACAGTTGGATCTGTCGGATCTGACTTGACAGTGAACAGAATCATGGTGAAGTCATTGACTCGAGAGCCGAATGCATCCTGGATGGTCTCTAACTCTCCCTTGTCTTCATTAGTGATGGCAGCTGCAGGTAGGACCAGGATGAAGGCATGGACACCCTCAGGATCACAGAGGGAGATACACCTGAGTGATTCCTCCATCACTGCCTCCTGAGGTTTTCCATACAAGGCAGGCAGCTCCACCAGGGAAACCCAACGTCCACACACCTCTCCCTGATGTTTAACACACTCTGATGAGTTGGAGGCTGAATGAAGCTCAGTCTGACCTAAAATGGCCTTGGCTGCTGACGTCTTCCCTGCTCCTCTCCTCCCACACAGAACCAGGTTCAGATTGGACTTCAGATTGGGTTTAGCTTCTTTTAATGTTAGATATTTTCCCCAGTTTTTACTCACTATCTCATTCATTTCTTCCATCAACTCTGAGGAATCTGAGAAGGAGTCTTTCCTGTCAAAGTTAATGAACTGCTGCCTTTGTTTGGATTCTTCAATGAGTTTATCCACTGAGTTATTCCCTTCCTCATTATGCGTTCGGATGACGATGGAGTGATTAAAAGCATCTTGACCAAACAAGCTCAGGACCAAATTCAGAGTCTGTCTGTTCTCCTCAGTGAAATCAGAAGGTTTGACCAACAGCAGCAGAACGTTTGGTCCAGGAGGACAGAGACTCACACAGCTCTTCATCACTTTAAACAGCTCATTCACAGGCAGACTGAAGATGTTGGGAGTCTTTACAACTGTGGGAGGTTTCCTGTTCCTCTCTCCAGAGGCAGCACCAGATTGCTTTCCTCCAAAACCTTTAGACTCTTTTTTCCCAACGAGGAGCTTTTCCAGGGCTGATTTCTTGTCATTACTTTTTCCAAACAGCATTATCCTGAGTTCACGTGCTGCAATTAGAAAAAAGTTATTTTACATCAAAAATTATGAAACACATATTTACGTCACATTCCATTACATAGTTTGCAATTGTTAATCATATCACTTGAGAAATAATCACTTATAACTTTGTCTTAAAACAGGTTGCTTAGTGATAGCGCTGGCAGTTTCACTTTCAAATATGGTTTCTTGATGACGGGCCGGGCTAAGTTTGAACAGCCATGTCAGCTCTCTATTAAGGAGGATAAGCTTCTGGGCAGGTTTTAAAGGCACTGGCCTGATATTGTTGGACAGAGGTGGCAAAGGTGCAAACTTTCTTTACTTAAGTAGAAGAAATTAAGAAACTTCTTTACTCAAGTAAAAGTCCAAAAGTACAGGCTCTGAAATGGACTCAGTGTAAGAAAGTAAAAAGTAACTTGTTGAAGAACATTTCTATGAACAATTTCCAGACAAAGGTAACTGAACCTTGTGCTAAACTAATATAACAATGAAATAATGTTAGTGCATAAATCTAAATTCTAATGAATGTACTCAGTTTGAATCTGTTATCTCGGACACCTGCATTGAATGATAGCTTTAAAAAAATAACTATTTTCTGTTGCCTGTTGTAAATGGTAACAGTGAAATGAGTACAGTCAAGGGTTATAGTGGGCGGGTGGGAAACCCTAAGAGGGAAAAATATCACAACTCACAAAAATCTTTAATATGAGCTTCAGTAGATTTTCTTGACTGATGTCTATCCTCTACACTGATACTAAACTGTTTATACTGTCTTTACACTAGACAGTATAGAGTTGGGACAAAGTTGGAATTTAGTTAATGAATCATCAGCTTAAACGCAAATTATGAGCACATCAGCCACTGTGCACCAGTCCAACACAATTCTAAGCTAACCTGTTTACACTGGCAGTACCTCTGGATTGGCAGCCCGGGCTGGTGGCTCCCATCTTTAAGAAGGGGGACCAGCGGGTGTGCTCCAAGTATAGGGGGCACACACACCTTACCCCGGGAAAGTGTATGCCAGGGTGCTGGAAAGGAGAGTCCTTTCATTAGTCTGACCTTGAATACAGGGAGGAACAATGTGGTTTTTGTCCTGGTCTTGGAACACTGGACCAGCTCTTTACCCTCTAGAGGACACTTCAAGGTGCATGGGAGTTTGCAAAACCAGTCTAGATGTGTTTTGTGAACATGGAGTATGGGGAGTCTGCTCCAGATCGGTCCACAGTTCTGGAGCTGCTACAGCGAAAGCACGATCTCCTCTAAGTTTACGCCCAGTCCTGGGTACATTCAGGTGCAGCTGATCAGCTGACCTGACAGAGTGGATAGGTGTGTAAAGCTGTAGCAGCCCAGAGAGATAAGATCGTGCTAGGCCATGGAGAGCTTTAAAAGGAAATAAAAGAATTTTAAAATGAATCCTAAAATGAATGGGCAGCCAGTGAAGTGAAGCTAAAACAGGGGAAATGTGCTGAAACGTTCGAGTGCCAGTTAAAAGATGAGCTGCAGCATTTTGCACCCTCTGTAGATGGGTAGTATATGATGCGCTGACCCCAATATAAAGTGCATTACAGTAATCCAACTTAGCGCTAACAAAGGCGTGGATCACTGTCTCAAAGTGCTGCTGTGAAAGAATTGGCTTTATTTTAGTTAGCTGAGTTAATCTGACTGTCAAGCTTCAGATCACAGTCCACTTTCACCCCCAGGTTTGTGACAGCTCATTTAACATATTGGGCCAAGGTATCTAAATACACATCGGGGTGTCAGTGGGGCTACCAAAAAACATCACCTCTGTCTTTTTATCATTGAATTTTAAAAAGTTAACAGACATCCAAGCCTTAATGTCATCGAGACACTGAAGTAATGGCTTTGTGGCGTATGTGCCTTTTTCCTTTAGAGGGACATAGATCTGACAGTCATCAGCATAAAAGGGAAAAGGATGGCCGCTGTGTTTGCTTCGGACTACTCCTCACCCCCTACCCAACCCCGTGGCTTGTCACGTGCTCCGTAATGTTGTGCTGTGGACATTTATGTGTAATGTCTGTGTTGTGTGTGTATAGTGGGGCAACCTGCATGTGGCGAATAAAGCCTTGATTGATTGATTGATTGATTGAAATGCAATGTTTTCTCAGTATAGTACCAAGAGGAAGCAGTATAAAGATAAGAGGAGGGGGCCTAGAACTGAGCCCTGTGGGACACCACACAAGAGAGGAGCAGAGGACGACACATGGTCACAGAGACTGACACAGGAACGTTCGCCCCGCCAAGTAGGACCTGAACCACTCCAGTGCTGTGCCCCTAATGCCCACCCAAAACCTTTAAAAGGGCTGATTCAGAGCTATGAAAGGGTTTAAAACCAGACTGGAAAACCTCTAAAACATTTTGCTTTTCCAGGAAGGTCATTAATTGGCTGTGAACCATCTTTTCAAGAATTTTGGAAAGAAAATGTAATTTGGAGATAGGCCTGTAATTTACAAGAACTGTAGGATCAAGAGCAGGGTTTTTAATCAGGGGTTTGACTACTGCATGTTGAAAATCTTTAGGGACTACACCTGACATCAAACTGGTTTACCAGCTCAAGAACCAAAGGCCCAACTGTAGGTAGCATCTCTTTTAAGAGTCGAGGAGGGACAGCATCATTTGCCCTGCAGGCTTAAAACAACCAACGGTCTTCTTTAAAGTGACTGAGAGGTCACGAGCACAAGGAAACATGTGAGCCCTGGTGGAGGAGACCTCAATAAAAAGGGGAAAAAATTTCACAGGCTGCAGACGAGGGCTCGATGCATTCAGTATGTGGTGCACCAAGAACAGAGTTAATGGTTTTAAATAAAACAAGCGGGTTGTGACAGTTTGACAGAATAATGTCAGATAAGTGTTTTCTGACAGCTCGGGTTGTGCTGTTCAGCCAGGACTTAGATTTAGTTTTAGGCAGTCTGGTTTTTAATGGAGCCACAGTGTCCAAAGCAGTCCGACAAGTGGAATAAAACCATGAGCTCAGGTTCTCAGTCTGTGTGCATGAACACTCCAGGATTTTAAAGTTTTAGTTTTAACTAAACTGTTGAAAACTGCTCAGCAGAGGAGGAGTTAAACATGCGACAGTGCTGAGCAGCAGTGCGATGTTTGACCCAACATCTGCGGGGAATTAAAACAGCAGCAATATTTAACATATTGTATTCTTAAATAGTCTAGTCTGTTTCTGTTACTGTACTGGAGCAACTGTAACCCACATAATTACCTTAGGGATTAATAAAGTATGCTGATTCTGCTGATTCTGCTTAAGAAAGAAAGAAAGTGTACTTTATTGGTCCCCGTGGGGAAATTCCTCTCTGCATTTAACCCATTCACTCAGTGAAGCAGTGGGCAGCCATTGGGCGCCCGGGGAGCAGTGTGTAGGGATTGTACCTTGCTCAGGGGTACCTCAGGGTAGCTGTTCAGGGGAATCGAACCCCCGAACTTCCGATCATGGAATCATGGACCACTCTACCTACTGAGCTAATATATTTTTTAATATAGTTTGTGTGTTTCTGTACTGTGTCCTGTTTTTTTTGCTGCTGTTAGAACCAAATTCTGCCCTGTGGGACCATTAAAGGATTATTCTATTCTATTCTATTGCCAGTCTCCTTTATGAAACTAGCCTCTGATGGGATCCAGATATTTGGGACACATTTCAATTCTTGCAACCTGATTCCAACTGTGTGATTTTTGGGCCGAGGCATCGTGGTCAAACTGTTGATACTGATGCTTAGTGAATAATAATAATGGATTGGATTTATATAGCGCTTTTCAAGGCACCCAAAGCGCTTTACAATACCACTATTCATTCACTCTCACATTCACACACTGGTGGAGGCAAGCTACAGTTGTAGCCACAGCTGCCCTGGGGCAGACTGACAGAAGCGAGGCTGCCATATCGCGCCATCGGCCCCTCTGGCCAACACCAGTAGGCAAGTAGGGTAAAGTGTCTTGCCCAAGGACACTAGGTCAACAATCCTGATTTCCAAGCATTAAACCTTTGGTAAGTACAGATAGTGTTACACTGGATTATCTTGTAAGTTGTTATTGTTGGCAGAACTGTGAGCATGTTGGATATGTTTATCAGCCAACGTTGCTCCTAAAACCAGCAGCACAGTGTGATCATGGCAGTTGGATCCTGCTCCACCCTGCTGCTGCACCTGTTTGTTGCTTACTTTCACTTCCAATACCTGAACAGATGTTACAGTTACTCTCTAAATCTACTCTCTGTGGACGGTGTGAGTGCAAAATCCTCACTGCTGATCAATAACATGTGAGTGGACTCACCAGCTGTTTTGGTTGCCATGATGTCGATTTTCTGAAAAGACCAGGGGATGAACTGGAAGGAAAAAAAAAGTATTTTAGGTTCTTTGAATCACACGACATGTGATGGTAGGTGGACAAAGGGGCTGTAAGCATGAATGGTTCGAATGGAACGGCAGAAAAAAAAGAGTGTAACACAAGTTACATTTAGACATGGTAAATAGTATTTGTATAGCGCTTTACTTAGTCCCTGAGGACCCCAAAGTGCTTTATGCTACATTCAGTCATTCACACACAGATGATGGCAGCTACATTGTAGCCACAGCTGCCCTGGGGCCACTGGTGCCACCGGGCCCTCTGACCACCACCAGTAGACAACGGGTGAAGCGTCTTGCCCAAGGACACAACGACCGAGACTGTCTGTTCGAGCCCCGGCTTGAACCGACAACCTTCCGATTACAAGACGAACTGCCAACTCTTGAGCCCACGGTCGCCCACATCATGAGTAATGGCTGAAAGAGGGATCATATCTTTCACCATTAATAAGTGAAATTGAAGTCTTTTTAAAGGCCAAGACTGATCAACCAGATTGAAGAATCAGGGGACCTCAGTCTGAACACATGTAAAGTGTTTTATACACATGGATGATTTATTTCACGTTCTCAACCTCAGAGGTCATTTATGCTTTCAGGAAGCCTACTGTGCACAAGAAGATATTACTTGAATGAGTTTTAATTAAAGAATATTATGATGGATCCATTTGATCCACTCATGTGTGCTGCATTCAAGTGCATAATTGGACTAAGATTAGATCCAAACAGTCGGACAGAAACGACCAACTATAGAGCACATCACCTGGATCATAATCACATTCACATCTTACTACAAGGATTAATTTAGAAAATGCTTCTGAGAACGATGATTAGATGAGATCACGAGAGTCTAAAAACTCCAGTAAGTGAAACACGATCTGAGTGTGGGCGGTACATCTGCAACAAAGAGAATACCAGGACCTGTTCCAGCCTGCTGGGTACAGGTGAGCAGCTGTAAATAAGGTGTGTGTGTGTGTGTGTGTGAGGGGGGAGTTGTAGCAGTTTAAAAGAGATTAAAAGTTTCATATAGATAAAATATTAAAATATTCCTCTTCACTCAACTGTCTCACCCTCCAGTTTATATGCAATCTTTCTGTCTACTCAGAGGAAATTATTGATGTCATCATATGTTATATAACAAATAACCTAAGTTTCATGTTTCTGCTCATTCTGTGCAGTAATTTGATAAAAGCACAAAACAAATATTAGGAATTATAGTTCTGCATCATATCACACAGGTTCACTCTCTGCAGCCATAAAGAAAAGATGTAAATGAGGAAAAATCAAAAGTATATTAAAGGCAGTAACGATCAAAGTGAAACTACCATTAACAAAGAGAATCACGACGCACCTCACAGCACAAACACAGCTAACAAAGGTGCAGCAGACCTGCAGAGAATCCAAAGCATGAAAAAACATTTAGTGATGAGTTTCACTGTTCAGAAAAAAACAGCAGATAAATTTGTGCTTTACCTGTTTGTCGTCCTCCGAGTTCACAGGTGAGACATGGCGCCTGCTTCTTTGTTTGGTTTCACCTCTGACGACGGTATGAAGGCGGGCTTAACGCTGCCCACCCAATCAGAAGTTAGAAACACTGCTCATGTTTTCTCTGAGCCTTCTTTTCTTCACTTTTGATTGGGTGGGAACACCCACCCACCCATACTCTGTGTGCTGGTGTTTGGGTGGGGTGAGTCTACTTGACACAAATTTATGCTTTATATTTGTATATTTGTACAGATTTGTGTCGACGTTCAGAGGCTGGATCCATGCAGAACAGATGACAAAACATCTGCATCGGTGCGCCTTCATGTTTGTCGTCTGGTTGCACCGATGTTCTGTACGACATCCTGATGTGTTGTCGGTCTGATGTTCGTTGTTTAAAGTTTAAAAGAATACATTTGCCCTCTGTCACTTTAATGCAGCGTGCATTGTGGTTGTGTGAGAAGCCGAGAGCATGAAATTTAATAACTCCACAGACTACAGCTAATCTGTCAGAAAGCAAAGGAATGCAGGGCCTGTTCCAGCCTGCTGTGTTAGGAACGACGGTTACAAATAAAAGTGTGAGACAAAGATCGTCACAACAAAAATGTGAGTGTGCGTGCCTGTTACTGTTGCTCCTGCTTTTTCTCTTCAGCTTAACCTTTTCTCAAGATGACTCTCAATTTTGATGAACAAATTGGAGTCTATTAGACACCACAAGTGTGATTTGTAAATACTGAACATAATTTTTGAACAGAAGGGTGACTGACTGAACACTAGAGCGTAGGTGAAGAATCAGATTCCATGGTTATTGCTTTGGAATCAGGGTTATGACGTATCATGTGTATCAGTGGGGGCTGTTAGTTTTGGTTCAAAGACTTTACTGTCATTACTCAACACGTTCTCACTCCCAAAATGTAACAATTTATACTAGGTGACAAATCTTCAGTATGTTACGCTTTCGGCCACCCAACACGTCTGCTTTTTTCTGTTTCTGTTTCTTATATTTTGGTGGTTTTCTAGATTATGATTTATGTTCTGATTCTTGACTTGTGCTGGTTTGATTTTGTATTACGGGTTATATTTTCTGTCAAATCTGTCTTTGTAAATTGTTTCCTGTTTTATTTTGATAGTTCCAGTCCTATGTCAGTGTATTCAGTTTTACTTCCCCGTCTCGTTAGCCCTAATTTCTCCGAGCTGTGTCTCCCTCCTGTTTTCCATTCCGTGATTACTCAACGGTGTATTTAATCCCTGTGTTTGCCTTTGTAGTGTTGTGTCCTCTGTATGCTGTTTGTTTGGCATGGTCTAGTGGGCCTGTCTTCAAGCTTCTCTGTTCGGCATTGAGTTTTGTTTTTGTGAGTTTATCTATGAGAAGTGTTTTTCCAGCAATAAAAGCTGCGCCTTAAGTTTAACCCTCCTGGTTTTGAGTCTTGCTCTTGGGTCCACCTTTGTGGCCTGCCTGCCACACAGCCCATCATGACAACATCCCTATATTACGAGTTTGGAAAAATGAGGCGCTGTCAGTTTGTGTTCGCTGTCTCTGCGGTACAGTATCACTTCCTGTTCCTGTTCCAAGTGGTGTTTCCGAGTAGCTTATCTGCTTAGCAATTTAATTGAAAACTGTTAAATACATTCTTTTTTTCATAGTATAATCTTCACGTGCTTCATCCAAAACACACTTTCTGTGTACTCACTACCGAACTTATAGCCAAAGTATTCACTCACTGTGTTTTTACTGTTTCGCTAGCTTAGCTTAGCTCGTAGCCGACTTGTTAGCACCATGGCCTCTTCACCTGTCCCTCCTGCACTTTCTTGCTCATTGTGTCAGATGTTTAGTTACTCCTCTGCCTCCTTTAGCAGTAATGATATCTGTAACAAATGTAGCATATTTGCAGCTCTGGAGGCCAGGATTACTGAATTGGAGACTCTGCTTCGCACCCTTCATTCACCCGTACCTAGCCAGGCCCCTGTAGCTGGTGCAGCCGAAGATAGCGTAGGCCCCGCTAGCTGTTCCCCGGCAGACCCCAAGCAGCTGGGGAAAGAGGGCGGCTGGGTGACGTTGAGGAGGAAGCATAGTCTTAAACAGAAGCCCCAGGTACACCACCAACCCGTTCATGTGTCTAACCGGTGATTCTGTTCTCAGACATGTGAAGCTAGAGACACCGGCAACCATAGTCAATTGTCTTCCTGGGGCCAGAGCAGGCGACATTGAGGGAAATTTAAAACTGCTGGCTAAGGGTAAACGTAAATTCAGTAAATCATAATTCACATCGGCAGTAATGACACCCGGTTACGCCAATCGGAGGTCACTAAAATCAATATTGAATTGTTGTGTAACTTTGCCAAAACAATGTGGGACTTTGTAGTTTTCTCTGGTCCCCTCCCCAATCAGACCAGGAGTGACATGTTTAGCCGCATATTCTCCTTAAATTGCTGGCTGTCTGAGTGGTGTCCCAGAAACGATGTGGGCTTCATAGATAATTGGCAAACCTTCTGGAGGAAACATACTTAGAAAACAGGAAATACTTTTTAGCAATAGGTAACTTCACATCTGAGCAGAAGAGTATTACATGTGGAGTTCCCCAAGGTTCTATCTTGGGACCTCTTCTGTTTAACATTTACATGCTCCCACTGGCACAGACTATAAAGAACAACCAAATAAACTATCACAGCTATGCAGATGACACACAAATATATATCACAATGTCACCAGGAGACCAAGGCCCTGTACAGGCTCTTGGTAAATGCATTGAGGAAATTAATGACTGGTTGTGCCACAATTTTCTCCAGCTAAACAAAAACAAAACTGAAGTAATAGTCTTTGGTGCCAAAGAAAAACTGATTACTGTAACAGCATCTTTACAGGTCTACCCAAAAAATCAGTCAGACAACTACAGCTCATTCAGACCTCTGCTGCTCGAGTCCTCACTAAGACCAAAAAAGTGGACCACGTCAGTCCAGCTCTGAGGTCTTTACACTGGCTGCCTGTCCATCAGAGGATGGACTCTAACGTTCTGATGCTGGTTTATAAAGCTCTGAATGGTTTAGGACCAAAATACATCAGTGGCCTCCTGACCCAGTATGAACCTTCCAGATCCCTCAGGTCATCTGGATCCGGTTTTTTTTTTTTATCACTTCCCAGAGTCAGAACCAGACACGGAGAAGCTGCATTCAGCTTTTATGCTCCTTATATGTGGAACAAAGTCCCAGAAAACCTCAGATCAGCTGAAACACTCAGTTTATTTAAGTCCGTTTTGAAGACTCACCTGTTCTCAGCTGCTTTCGAGGAAAACACGAAATCCACACTTTTAAGCTTAAATTTTAAAACTTACATTTTAATTGCTGATTTTATCTACTGTTTTTTAAAATAAATTTTAAATCATGCTTTCTATTCGTTTTTGTTTTTAATGTCTCTGTAAAGCACTTTGAACCACCTTGTTGTTGAATTGTGCTATATAAATAAACTTGCCTTGCTTCTTGTTAGGAGAGACAGCATCCATCCCACTTTGGATGGAGCAGCTCTCATTTCTAGAAATATGGACAAATTTATTAAACCCCCCAAAATATGACTATCCAGAGTTGGGACCAGGAAGCAGAGTTGCAGTCTTACACGCCTCTCTGCAGCTTCTCTCCTCCTGCTACCCCCCCCCAAAAACCCATCTCCATAGAGACTGTGTCAGCTTCCAAAAAGACAAAAAACAAACTAAAAACCATCAACAAACAACTTAAACATAAACAATCACAAAGAAAGAACAATACAGTATCCACATCCGAACCAAAGAGTAAAACAGTGAAATGTGGATTATTAAATATTAGGTCTCTCTCCTCCAAGTCTTTGTTAGTACATGACTTAATAATTGATCAACAAATTGATTTACTCTGCCTTACAGAAACCTGGTTACAGCAGGATGATTATGTTAGTTTAAATGAATCAACACCCCCGAGTCATTCTAACTACCAGAAATCTCGAAGCACAGGCCGAGGGGGAGGTGTGGCAGCAATTTTTCACACCAGCCTATTAATCAACCAAAGACCCAGACAGACTTTTAATTCATTTGAAAGCCTGATGCTTAGCCTCGTCCACCCCAGCTGTGAAACTCAGAAACCAGTCTTACTTGTTATCATCTATCGTCCACCTGGGCCTTACACAGAGTTTCTGTCTGATTTCTCAGACTTTTTATCTGATTTAGTTCTGAGCTCAGATAAAATAATTATTGTGGGTTATTTTAACATCCATGTAGATGCTAAAAATGACAGCCTCAACATGGCATTTAGTCTGTTATTAGACTCAATTGGTTTCTCTCAAAATGTAAAAGAACCCACCCACCACTTTAATCACACTCTATGGACAGGGCTGTGGCTCCCCACACTCCCTAGCAGATCATTACATGGAGAAACCTTTGGAATGCAAGCATGCTGATCCACACAGGTATGCACACAGGTGTACACATGGGTATTCACAGACGCGGACTACAGCTTTCTTGGCTGCTGCCTCAAAGCACATTGTGCGCTGTCTATCTTGCGTGCTGCACAATATCGTTTATTATTTAGTAACTATTGATATCTACTGCTAGCTAGTTTATTGTGATGGTGCTTTTTTTTTATTATGTTGCTCTTTGTTGTTTGCTTTCTCCTCTGTTTTTTTTTTCTCCATACAGGTGACCCAGGTGTTTTGTTTTTTTTGTTTTTTTTTTTTTTTTTCTTTCTTCCCCCCCTTCTCACCGTCTCTTCTCCCCTTTGGTTTTCTTTCTCTCCCTCTCTTTCTTTCATTCTTTCTCCCTGTCCTATCCCCCAGTCATGTCTGTCCCGTTTGTAGCAACTGAAAATAAAATAAATTCATAATTATAATAAAGGTCAATCAAATGGACCAATATGGCAAGGCCATGATGATCCACTTGGTAAAATAAATCCGCTTGGCATCTTTCTTGGCCTTAAGACAACAATTCTGATGGCTATAGATCCAAACGGGACAAAAAAAAAAAAAAAAAAAAAAAAAAAAAAATCACACTCTATGTCACGCTGATCGGCCATTTCTGTCTTTTTTTCTCTCTCGTGCTCTCTCTCTCTCTCCTCCTCTCTGTCGCCGGGGTGGAAGTCACTGTGGGTTCACGCCCTCTGCCCACGCCCACGGAAAAGAACACATCTGATGCCCATCAAGGTGAACGGCATTTAAGCCAGGAGGTGACTGCTGGTCTTCGCTGGATTGTTGTCTGCCACACGTTAGTGAAAGTCAAGTGCTTTCTGTGAATATCGTTCTCATTCCTCTCTCCTTATCTACAGACCCCCTGGATTACCCTTCCCGTGTGAATCTGTGTGTCAAGTGTGAAAGAAGAGGACTGCTGTCGTGAGTTGGAGAGCGAGTTATTCCCACCTTGGATTTCCCTGGAGCCCGTCCCTCACATGTAGCACTACCCCGCACTCTCTGTATATACACTTTGGTGAACTCTGTAAATAAATCCTTGTGTTCACCTCTGTCAGTGCGCCCCAGGGCGGCTGTGGCTATACTGTAGCTTGCCATCACCAGTGTGTGAATGTGTGTGTAAATGGGTGGATGATTGTGTATAGTGTAAAGAGCTTTGGGGTCCTTAGGATCAAGTAAAGCGCCATACAAATACAGACCATTTTCAGCTGATTCAGGAGTCCTGCGTTTGAATCCCCTGCATTGAACCTTAACACTCTAGATCTTGTTTTAACATATGGCATAGAAACTGAACATTTAAGAGTGTTTCCTGAAAACTCTCTCCTGTCTGATCATTTGCTGATAACATTTACATTTACAATAATTGATTACACAGCAGTGGGGAGTAGACAAGACCCACTGCAGGGATGAGAAGGGAATTCTTTTTATTTATTTATTTTTAAAATATGTGTGTGTATAAAGATATCTAGATATAGAGACGTAAATATATTCTTTTAAATATAGTTGAACTCTCATCATGTTGTCTGTGAAATTTCTGCTCTTGGTGCTGTTTGATAAAGAAAGCACCACTCACCTGCTGTTCCTCATATCTTAAATAACTCTGTAACCAACTTCTAACTAGCATTCAAAGGTGGTGTCCACATATTTTTCTGCATCACTGAGTTACAAACAAAAATAATTCCAACATTGTGGTTTCTTCCATTTACGTCATTCATTCTTCAGTCCCGTCAGTTCAGCTGTAGGACTTTGTATTTTGGAGCCAAAGATCAAAGTGTATTGAAATGAAGATAGTATTTAGAAACAATGTCCAATTAAAACAGATGAACTTGCACAGAGAACAATGACAGATGTGTTACTATGACTACTGCTTTCCTGAAGTGCTGTAAACGTATAAATCAACAATAAAACCTTCTCTGGAATTTCAGTTATCCAGCTATTACTGCAAAAATTCCAGCACTGTTTGGGGAAGAGTTTCAACAAATACATTTTGTTTGATGCCAGAAATGTCCACAATGAAAACTTGTGCAGTGTGTGTTACGTGCATTTATTTCTTTATAGCACAAGCTGTCAGACCTGTTTGTCTATGGTTGGTTCAGCTGTCATAAGGTACAGAAATGGAAATCATTTAGACATTTGTGTCGTATAGAGTGGCATCTGGATATAGTATAAGCCCTGAGGCGGCATCAGATAATATGTTGTGACAGTTTTACTAAAGCCTGCAAGTTCCCCCATATATACTGGAGAGCAAAGAAAAGTTAGATAATCACTTTACCCATGAAAACCACATAAACAGACATGAAAAAAATGTGTTTGTAAAACTAACAGTAACCTCTGAGAAGTATAAGACAGACTGTTTCTGCTATCAGAACAGTTTGTGTTGTTAATCCTGAATGATTCTTGGTCAGGACATTTACATCATCAGTGAAAAGTCATTTTGCTCCACACACATTTGGAAAATCACATCTAGTTTAAGGTGTGAGAAGTAAATGCATCACAGAAGCTAAAAAGGAGCTGCTTCTCCCTACATTTGTTCAAATAAAGTACACAAGGCTGATGCATAAAACAAGAAAGAAGATCCATGAGATGCTTCACATCATCTAAGCAAGACTCGAACGCAAGCTCCAATGTTAAAGTTCACTTCTTCTCACGATTGTATTTTTATTTTCTGAGCTGATGTGGATGCTGTAAATCCACCCTGACTGAAAAAGAAGTGCACATTTGGAGAAATTGTGCTTTAATTTGACATATTGTGAAGTTTTTTGACTCTTGAGTTTTTTCTTTGAGTAAAGAAAAACAGACTCCTTGATATGTTGATATTATGCAAGTAATTCACAGACATCATGTGTTTAAAAAGTAAAGGTTAAAAATTTAAAGTACGGCCCTCCGTAAAGTCTGTACACATTTTGTCATAGATATAAAAGGACTGGAAAAGGGTGTAATAATAAATAAAACCATAAATGTTAATCAAATCATTTAATGTTTCCTAAATTTGAAAATTACTTTTTCCACCATTTGTGTGCCTAACAGTCTCACTACCAGGTGACTGTTGTTGTAATTTGGTGATTTGTAGATAAAACTGATCTGAGACGTCTGCTGTACAGCGTGCTCAGGGGTCCTGCGATGCGCAGTGTGCAATCACACAAAAGAACAACTTAGATTTAACCACAACCCTGACTGGAGAAAAAGCAGGTTGCAAATATAAATGACATTACAGTTGTTGCACATTACTCTAAAATCAGTGCTGTGAGAGTTTAAGATCACAGCCTGATTTAAAACTGAATCTAACATCAACATTCATGCCCATGAAAATAGCTCTACGATATTAAGAGAATTTGGCAAATGAGATCACAGGATGGCAAAAAATGTACTTTAAAATTTGATCATCTTGTTTCACTGGAACTGTGAAGTACCATAATGAAGAGTAAGTGCACCTATGTAAGAACAAGTATCATTGCTGTAGCGTTTTCATGTTTTACATACAGACTCAGGGCTCCAAGTCTCCTCTTGGCATTTTCTTATTTAAATGTTGGAATCTCAAAGTTTAGCAGCACAACACTGTGTTTCCTTTTTCCATCAAATATTTCTTTCAGTCGTCTGTGTTTATCAGTGTCTAAGTTTTATTCAATAACAATAAAGTACACAAATATAAGATTAAATAAACAGGTGCATCAGCACAAAGACCCACAGACTCAAGAACAGTTTCTTCCTAAAGGCCATAACCTTTTTATCTACTTTTTACTTTTTTACTATGTACAGCACTTTGGTCAACCTGTGTTGTTTTTAAAAGTGCTTATAAATAAATTGATTGATAACCACCGTGAACTCATACCGGCACCAATAACACAGTCCCACCCCATCATTTTTCCCATTTCCCTCTATCAACCACCACTGTACAATACAAATTCTATGTGCAATAACCCAAACTGGATATACATAACACTATTTATTTACATATTTACTTTTTTACACTGGATTGTATATTTGTACATTTTATACATTTTCTTCTGTTAATACTTTTCATATGTATATAGAGCTGCAAAACTGTGCAAACCCCCCACCACGCACAAACACACACACGTTTACACTGTGTTGGAGATGATCTGTATCTCATTGTACAACTGTATAGTGAAAATAAAGGCATTCTAATCTATTCTATATTTTCTATATGACCATATTTTTTGGGGCATTTGATTATTATTTAGTTATGAAATATCATAGTTCTATGACTGACATTAACTTTTATTACTTATTTTATTACGTCCTAAGTCACAAATCATTTGATGGGGGGGGGCATTAATCATTAGTTTGACACATGAAGGACCCAGGCTGCGATTGCTAGAAGGGGCAGTCCTGGCCTTGTTGGTGTCCTGGGCAAGCATACACCTCTTTCAATTAATGGCTTAATTAATATTGTGCTGAACACAGTCCAAAAGATTCAATAAGCCACATCAGTGTCTACTGTTTACTATCATAGCCAAGAGGCTAGCAAAGGTAAACAGAAGTTTTTACTATCCCTGCTAATGAATGTGATCTTGTTTCTTGTTTGACCTTTTCTTGTCCATCTTCCATCAGTAATTTTGCACTCCAGAATCAAGACCCAACCTCACAACATAAACTAATAGACCTTGTATAGAGATGTTTTTCTCAGATTTCACACAACCAAGGAAAAATAATTCATTCAATTTTAATACAATTCAATTTTATTTACACAGCACCAAATCACAACAGAAGTCACCTCAAGGCGCTTTATATTTGTAACCCGGGTTAAAAAGATGCATAAATAGTAAAAGATAAGTGAAGTCTGAGAATATTAATATCAAAGAGTTCATTTATTTAAATTAAAATTCTTGTGTATTAGAAAGATCAAAGTTCATGTCAAATGATTAAAAACATGTTTGCATTGTTTAAAATAAGTTATCTTTCTTTTATTGTGGCTTGCTTGTGAGAACTGTAATTTCCAGGAGGTTGTTATCAGTCGAATCCGAACGGGCCACTGCTTTTTAAATGGTACTCTTTTTAGGATAGGGAAACATCCGACTGGGTTGTGTGATGGGTGCACTGATATGGAGACGGTTGAGCATGTACTCCTTAGTTGTAGGAAGTATGCAAGTCACAGGAGGGTGATGTGGGGTGAAATGAGTGGTGGAAGGGAACTTACATTGGAACAAGTGGTTAATAAGTTAAGTCATGGTGAAGGGAAGGTGGTGGTTTTTCGTTTTTTGAGAAATACTGGTCTCATCAAGAGGATCTGAGGATTCAGGAGTGACGGACGGTTGACAGCCAGGAGATGGCAGTAATGCAACAGTTTTGGATGCAAGCTGCCGTTAAACTTGACCGAAGAAGAAGAAGAAGAACTGTAATTTCCTACGGGGATATGGTCTGTGAAGGTAACACAGGGTGGAGAAGGAAAAAGAGAAAAAAAGAGACCGCGAGGAGAGAGGGCGGGGGTGCGTGAGTTACACGGAGCATCCGGAGAAGTTAGCTTGTTTTTATGTAGTATCAGTAAGTGTGTTTTGACTTCTCGGAAAGATAAGTCACTGTGTCGGTAAGTTAGTGACATGACGTAAAGTTTCGGCGTGAAGCTGCTGGACTGTGTGTTTTGTTTACTGCGGCCATGCACGCATTGAGTTAAAGTGAGGCTAACCCAGCCGTTCGCTAATAAGGACTACTGTAGGCTGCCGTTTCGCTAAAGTTGTGGAACGTAACAAGCTGCAGAGGATCGTTACCGAACTGGATAACGACGGACACACCCCAGATAGTCACTCTGAGTGCCCGCGTCACTCAGAGTACCTCTGGCAACGTGGGAAGCTAAAACAGGTAGCTTGTGGAGCACGTGGAGATCACGGACCTTCCTCATCTTTGTGCTACTGCATTCAGAGCGGAGTGTTTCTGAAAGAGCTGAAGACAACTTGTTGCCTGGATTAATCTGGTGGGAATTGCACGTTTCACAAGGTACTGAATTTACTTATTTATATTTTGCTCGTTGAGTGAAGAACTTCCGGTTGGGAGATCGTTTTGGTTTTATACTGGAGCAATTGACTATGTGCACGTTAGCATATGCTACTTCCGGTGCGGAAACTCCTGTGGGGAGCTTTGTTTCCGGTGTCGTATTCGCGCCTTGTTTACGGCCTAAAACAAGTTAAGCAAATGAATGAATCAAGCGGCGATTTACATTTCTATAGATGTCTCGGGCATTTACCCGTTCATCGGCTTGTCGATATTTTAAAGGGATTCAGATGTTATATTTCTCAGCGGTCCCTCGTTTATCGCGGGTGTTATGTTCTAAAAATAACCAGCGAGAGGTGAAATCAAGCAGCCAATTGTATTTTTTGACGGTGCAAAACGTTTGGTGGACATCGTGGACATACAGCACTGCACTGCAGAGTCACACTGCTAACATCGATGCAGCGATTCTGTACTGTACAGGAGAGACGTCACGGAGGAGATCGTCTGCAGCGATCAGGACGCAGGACACAATGTGACGTAAAAAAAAAAAAAAGCAGCAAACTTGCACTAAAAAATCTGAAACAGCAAGGTGAAAGGTGAAGCGCGTTATAGCGAGGGACCGCTGTAATTTTGAAGGTAAGTCACAACATACCCTTCGTACATACTAATGTATAGAAACCCTTACAATCATTCATTTTTGTGTGGCTTTTTTCACGGTTTGTTAACATGCTGTGTAGGTGTGTACTTGACGAGCTGATCTCGACATAACGGGGAAACATCTGGTTTGACTATTCTTCACCTGTAGTTTGAATGCTGAACCATTTGCCTGTTTGAATCACGAGACCAGTCACTATACAGAGATGCTTCTGCATGTGGACGATGTGTCTTCTGCTGCAGTGCTGCAGTTCTGCTTGTGTTGAGTGATGTAAACAGCTGATCGATCTAAACGCTTTAAACGTCAAAATTGATCATTAGATTTTTTATGACACAACAGCGCTGAGTGTTCCCACCTTCTCTTTGTAACTTAACACCATCTTTCCGTTTTAGAGTTTTGGACATGATTGTGGAGGATATATCTTTGCAGTAGCGATTGACTGCAAAGTAAAGTTACCGGAAATGCACAACCCCACATCCGGTCTCAAACCAGGAATTTAGCATTTTCTCGTGCACAGGGTCAATACAGGTCTGCAACGTAGGGTTTATCTCTGCCGGCTTTAGGTTTAGTTTGGGACTATAATTGTTTTATCACTGGCGGTTTACACTGTATAGGTGGAGATTCTGTGTACAGCTGGTAAATTGCTGCGTGCGTTTTGCTTTGCCTGAATACAGAAACCTGCCATTTTATCATTTTACTGTTTTCATTGTTTGGTAAATTAAAGGAGGGTTACATTGCTCTACTTTACATGGTGTATGATATGATTTACTGCACTGTAGCTTCATTGATCCCAGAAACAAAAGAGAAGTTAACTTAAGAATATCGTACGAGAGTACACTAGAAAAAGAACCCAAAGCCCATTTATTTAATGGTATTGAGTAAATGAGGGCTACATATTGTACAGTATACCCTATAGATATAGAGAAAACCCAACAGTCATATGACCCCCTATGAGCAAGCACTTTGGTGACAGTGGGAAGGAAAAACTCCCTTTTAACAGGAAGAAACCTCCGGCAGAACCAGGCTCAGGGAGGGGCGGGGCCATCTGCTGTGACTGGTTGAGAGAAGGAAGACAGGATAAAGACATGCTGTGGAAGAGAGACAGAGATTAATAACAGATATGATTCAGTGCAGAGAGGTCTGTTAACACATAGTGAGTGAGAAAGGTGACTGGAAAGGAAAAACTCAATGCATCATGGGAATCCCCCAGCAGCCTACGTCTATTGCAGCGTAACTAAGGGACTAATTTCAGGGTCACCTGGTCCAGCCCTAACTATATGCTTTATCAAAAAGGAAAGTTTGAAGCCTGATCTTGAAAGTAGAGATAGTGTCTGTCTCCTTAATCCAAACTGGAAGCTGGTTCCACAGAAGAGGGGCCTGAAAACTGAAGGCTCTGCCTCCCATTCTACTTTTAAATACTCTAGGAACAACAAGTAGGCCTGCAGAGCGAGAGCGAAGCGCTCTAATAGGGTGATATGGTACTACAAGGTCATTAAGATAAGATGGTAAATGGCCTGCATTTGTATAGCGTTTTTCTAGTCCCTAAGGACCCCAAAGCGCGTCACACTACATTCAGTCATTCACCCATTCACACACACACATTCACACACTGGCGATGGTAAGTAATTGTAGCCACAGCTGCCCTGGGGCGCACTGACAGAGGCCAGGCTGCCGGACACTGGCGCCACCGGGCCCTCTGACCACCACCAGTAGGCAAACATGGGGTTAGTATCTTGCCCAAGGATATTTGGCAATGCAGCCAGGAAGCAGCCTGGGATCGAACCACCGACCTTCTGATTAGTGGCTGACCTGCTCTTCCACCTGAGCTACAGCCACCCAGATGGGGCCTGATTATTTAAGACCTTGTATGTGAAGAGCCGGATTTTGAATTCTGGATTTAACAGGAAGCCAATGAAGGGAAGCCAATACAGGAGAAATCTGCTCTGTCTTTCTAGTCCCTGTCAGGACTCTTGCTGCAGCATTTTGGATTAACTGAAGGCTTTTCAGGGAGTTTTTAGGACTTCCTGATAATAATGAATTACAGTCGTCAGCCTGGAAGTAATAAATGCATGAACTAGTTTTTCAGCGTCACTCTGAGACAGGATATTTCTAATTTTAGAGATGTTGCACAAATGGAAGAAAGCAGTCTTACATATTTGTTTAATATGTGCGTTGAAGGACATGTCCTGGTCAAACATGACTCCAAGGTTCCTCACAGTGTTACTGGAGGCCAAGGTAATGCCATCCAGAGTAAGAATCTGGTTAGATACCATATTTCTAAGCTTTTCAGGGCCGAGTACAATAACCTCAGTTTGATCTGAATTAAGAAGCAGAAAGTTAGCGGCCATCCAGGTCTTTATGTCTTTAAGACATTCCTGCAGTTTAACTCATTGGTGTGTGTTATCTGGCTTCATGGACAGATAGAGCTGGGTGTCATCTGCATAGCAGTGTAAATGTATGCTATGTCTTCTAATGATGCTGCCTAAGGGAAGCATGTATAATGTAAACAGAATTGGTCCTAGCACTGAACCCTGTGGAACTCCATAATTAACCTCAGTGTGTGAAGAGGACTCTCCATTTACATGCACAAACTGGAGTCTATTAGATAGATATGATACAAACCACTGCAGCGCAGTACCTGTAATACCTACAGCATGTTCTAATCGCTCTAATAGGATATTATGGTCGACAGTATCGAACGCTGCACTGAGGTCTAACAGGAGAGGCACAGAGATGAGTCCACTGTCAGAGGCCATAAGAAGATCATTTGTAACCTTCACTAAAGCTGTTTCTGTGCTGTGATGAGCTCTGAAACCTGACTGAAACTCTTCAAATAAACCATTCCTCTGCAGATGATCTGTTAGCTGTTTGACAACTGCTCTTTCAAGGATGTTTGATATGAAAGGAAGGTTGGAGATTGGCCTATAATTAGCTAAGACTGCTGGGTCTAGAGATGCTTTTTGAGTAAAGGTTTAACTACAGCCAGCTTGAAGGCCTGTGGTACATAGCCGATCATTAGAGATAGGTTGATCATATTTAAGATCGAAGCATTAATTAATGGCAGGACTTCTTTGAGCAGTTTTGTAGGAATGGGGTCTAAAAGACACGTTGATGGTTTGGAGGAAGTAATTATTGAAGTTAACTCAGAAAGATCAACTGGAGAAAAAGAGTCTAACTTAACATCAATGGTACTAAGAGTTAGGGCTGCTCAATTAATCGAATTTTAATCACGATTACGATCTGGGCTTTCAACGATCATTAAAAATGACTGAGCCGACTATTAGCCCCTCCCTCATTTATCCGCGACACATTAAAGGCCGGTCCGTGAAAATATTGTCGGGCATAAACCGGTCCGTGGCGCAAAAAAGGTTGGAGACCGCTGATTAAGAGGACCCGAGGGAAGCTCGGAAAGCTAAGCAGAAGTTATTTGAAGAGGAGAGTGACTGCTGTTGGTTGAAAAGAGAGGTAAAAAAAAAACTTCAGTGGTGTTGCACACTATTTTATATTATTTTTTAAAGTTATTGTTAACCCTTTAAATCCGGTCAGAGCAGCATGCTCCGTTTTGTGTAACTATTTTTAAATCCCTGTAGAACCTGAACCGTGTAAGCTAGCGCAATAATTTGTTTTGCATATGAAACCAGAGGAGTTGTACTTACATCTTATGCCATCAGCTTGTCCTCGGTCATGGTTTCCTTCCACATATAGCTTTGCAAAAATTGCATAAAAAGCGCTTGCAGGAACAAAAACATAATATTCCAGAAACACGCTTTGCCGATCCGATCAGCTGTTCGTAACACTTCCCACATTGAAAAAGTCGTCAGCGCGAACTATCACATGTCCGCCATTTCCTGGCCGAAACCGGAAGTGACGTCATTTTTGCGGAAATGTAGTTTTTTACTTGTAGGCCTTAAAAACCTATACTGGTCATGTTTGACTTTTCTGAATAGTTTCTGGGATGCTTAGAACTCGAATTGCACTGCTGGAAATAGTTTATTTTGATGCACCTGCTGTTTTCTTTGCAAATTTGCATCATAGGATTGTTTTTTTGTTTTTCCTGCAGTGTATATAAAAATTGGTGTATCTCCAAAATAAAACTATGAAGACACTCAAAATAAATTTCCTGTTCTTCTAAACTATTTTTTGCAACTTTTTTGTATTTAAAGTTTTGAGGGATAAGCCTCTTAAATTTCTCCAAGTAGAAATATATGTGTAAAAAAAAAAAAAAAAAAAAAAGATTTTCAATTTTCTTGTAGTTTATTGCACTTTTTTGCAATTAATGTAGTTACTATGGACTTAATGCATACATATTATTAAAATATGGGCTATAACAGTTGTATAGCAACTTGAAATGCTCCCACAAATGGCACTACAGCATGTAAAAATATAATATAAGCTCTGGCGGACTTGGTTCTATAGTAGGTCTTAAAGGGTTAAATAAATATCGTCAAATAATCGAGATCTCAATTTCAGTGAAAATAATCGTGATTATCATTTTTGCTATAATCGAGCAGCCCTACTAAGAGTAGCTGTAGATAATATTACATCTGTGGGATGATTATTGGTAATTTTTTCTCTAATGATAAAAATTTTATTTGTGAAGAAGTTCATGAAGTCATTACTAGTTAACGTTAAAGGGATGGTTGGCTCAAAAGAGCTCTGACTGTTTGTCAGCCTGGCTACAGTGCTGAAGAGAAACCTGGGGTTGTTCTTATTTTCTTCAATCAGTGATGAATAGTAAGATGTTCTGGCTTTGCGGAGGGCTTTCTTATAAAGCAGCAAACTATTTCTCCAGGCTAAATGATGATCCTCTAAATTTGTGACACGCCATTTCCTCTCCAGATTACGAGTCATCTGCTTTAGACTATGTGTTTGAGAATTATACCACGGAGTCAGGTACTTCTGATTTGAGACCTTAGTTTTCACAGGAGCTACAGTATCCGGAGTCGTACGTAGTGAGGAGGTGAAATTATTAACAAGATGATCGACCTCTGTTGGAGTAGCGTTCAGGTAGCTGCTCTGCTCTGTGTTGGTACAGGGCATTGAAAATGAGAATGAGAATCAGAAGACTTTAATGATCCCTGGGGGAAATTATTTTTTTGTTACAGTGCTCCATTATAAACCAACATGAAGACAAGACAGACAATACACTAACTAAGAATAGTACTATATATATATATATATATATATATATATATATATATATATATATATGTATATGGTGGTAGACAAACAGAAGAAGATGGCCGTAGTGATCGATGTAGCGGTTCCGAATGACAGCAATATCAGGAAGAAGGAACACGAGAAGCTGGAGAAATACCAAGGGCTCAGAGAAGAGCTCGAGAGGATGTGGAGGGTGAAGGTAACGGTGGTCCCCGTGGTAATCGGAGCACTAGGTGCGGTGACTCCCAAGCTAGGCGAGTGGCTCCAGCAGATCCCGGGAATAACATCGGAGATCTCTGTCCAGAAGAGCGCAGTCCTGGGAACAGCTAAGATACTGCGCAGGACCCTCAAGCTCCCAGGCCTCTGGTAGAGGACCCGAGCTTGAAGGATAAACCGCCCGCAGGGGCGTGCTGGGTGTTTTTTATATATATATATATATATATATATATATATATATATATATATATTTATTAGGGGTGCAACGATACACAAAATTCACGGTTCGGTTCGGTTCGATACTTTGGTGTCACGGTTCGATATTTTTTCGATACAAAAAATGTTCATGCCTTTTTAATTTGTCATTTATTAAAATTATAAATATATATTTTAACTCAAAAGTACAGTTTTTAAATTTAACCCTAACCCTTGTGCGTGTTTTTTATTTTGACAGCGAATGCGCACCTGCGGACCACTTATGTGCAGCCCTGGTTATTTAGCTCATCATATTGCAGCCACAGAAATTCTTTTGTCCATGAAACCATAAAGCTGCACTTTCTTTTTGCCTTATAGTCTGATTTGTCATAACTTCTCCGTTTTGTGGTAAGCTTTTCTTTGGCTGTCACTTCTTCACCCTGACCTGTCTTATTTGGCTCAGCAGAACTGAAATGCTTTTACACGCTCACTCACATAAGCTCAGCGATTCTCTGCGCGATCAACCTCTCACATGTTTAAGCTTGCTGCGGGAGATTTCACTTGTCATGTTTGCATAGTAAGCTAACGATTAATAAGACCATGTCAGAGGAATTGGTGCACAAATTATCATCACTCACAGATCAGTGCTGTCGCTCTCTATACATAGTTCGCACGATTGCAAAGTGAAAGCAAAAAAACAAGCGCAAATTCAAACGCGACTTCAATATGTCACATATTGACAGTGGCTCACCGATGCCAATGACATAATTACCCAGCTACATTTCTGAAAGAATGCAAAAGTATTGACATATATTTTTCCTACAATAGCCCGACGGGCAGGGAAGAGATAGATTTTGGTAGCCCGACTGAAAAAATCGCTAGCTCCGGGACGTCGGGCTAGCGATATTGCAAGCCCTGTATCTGATTGAGGAATCACTCATCTTTGGAAAAGAGAGTTTATTACAGAGAAATGGCTCTTTCCAAAATAAAAGCTATACTATACGCTTCTTCTGGGCTATATTCTCAGCAGCATAAGGAGAATCATGTGCTAACAGCTGTCTAAATGACTCGGCTAAAGTTAGTAGCATGCTTGTTGTTTTTGTCTTTGCACTAGGATGATGTCGGCGTAAATGTGCAGTCATATTCGTTGTGTTCCCACTAGTGCTTTCAGGTTAATCTCGTTGAAATGACCTTAACGCCACAACACGGCAAATCTCCGTTAACGAGCTACCGCCGATCGCTCCGTGCATGGGGCTAGACGGCAAACATGTTAACGAGCTAACTGCGCTAACACACTAGTTCACACCAGTGTAATTGAGCATTGCATAGCACATCCAACATACTGTTTTACTTTAGTCCATGACTCGCTTACCTTCAGGGTCATACGTCACATGAAAACCAAAATAATTCCAAACGCCAGATCTGAATGTTGCAAGTAGAGCTTAACTTCTGTCTCGCTAGCTTGCCCTGCGCTCTTCCTTCTGACTATGCTGTCTGTGTTGAGCGCTCAGTGGATCTGCGCTCGACAGTGCAGCCTAGGCGGAGTAGTCGAACACAGATTCACTGAGCGCTCAACACAGACAGCATCGTCAGAAGGAAAATTGATAAAATAAATTACAAATGTTGTATTGTTCGATACATATGCGTACCGAACCGAAAGCACTGTATCGAACGGTTCAATATCGATACGAATATCGTTGCACCCCTAATAAATATATATATATATATATATATATATATATATAATATATAATGTATAATGTATGTGCTGGTTCTGTGGAGAACAGCTGGTTTATTCTCCTGCCTTCTATCTCTCTGGTGTACCTCCTCAAGCGGCTGGCCAAGGCTGTGAGTCTTTGCTTGGCAGTTTCCAAGGCCTCAGGTATGGACAGCTTGCTGTATTTCTTATGCACCTTCCTTGTCGCACCTTTCTGCAACTCCGTTAGTTGGCTAACCTCCCTCCGTGCTACTTTGATCTTGCCCTCTAGCCTCCTTCTCCATGGAGGGTACTGCCCCTTGTGGCTGTTCAACTTGTAGCCAAGCATCTCACTGATCACTGCTGCCGTATTGTAGATCAGTTTGTTAGTGTCGGTAATCGTGGTTGTAGGTATTGTCCGTAGTGCTGCATTAACATCATCTAGCAGACCTTCTGAGGGTACTTCACGTAATCTTGGTAACCAGCTACGGGGGATCCAGGTTTCAAGCTTGGCCATTATCCTATTTTTCAGGTCAGTTCCTCTCGCACTCAACGATCCTTCTCCTATCGCACTTGGGGCTATGTACCCAATCTCGGGTGGGGGTGATGATATCTCCCCCCTGACCTGGCGTCCTGACTCCTCCTTGCCGTAGCATTTGTGTTGTACCTCGTCAATCTCTAGCTGTGAGAGCAGTCCCTTCTTTCGAATGTTGGAACACTGAGCTACTAGTTGTTTCGCCGTCATTGTGGATGTTGGGTATCGAAGAATCCATAGGTCCGTCATCCTATTCATGTAGCCCCTTCCGGCAGGGTTACTTGCGTAGTAGCATTCCAACAACGCCCTGTTTTCGTCTTTTGCCCACCGATGCCTTCTTGTTCCAGTAGCCCATTTTTCGTCAGGGTGCCCTGGGTGTACTCTCAGTGGCAAGGGAACAATAATAAGAGAACAGCACCACCAAGGCTGGAGACGGAGCAATACTGGAAGAGCATATGGGAGAAGGACGCAACCCATAACGGCAATGCTCAGTGGCTAGTGGATCTGAGGGCAGACCACAGCGACCTCCCTGAACAGGGTCCAGTAACCATCACAGTGGCAGATATCCACAGCTGGATACTGGAATGCCTAGAATTGTACAAGATCAATGGGACCCTAAGAGCCTTCATCAGGAACTCAATGGGGATGTGGCGTACAACACTAGAGGCCAACTCCAAGCCCATAGCACAAGTCACCATCAAGTGCAGGATCTACCAAGGAGATGCTCTGTCCCCACTGCTGTTCTGCATAGGCCTGAACCCCCTCAGTGAGATCATTAACAAGACTGGCTACGGATACCAACTACGGAATGGAGCAGTTGTCAGCCACCTCCTGTACATGGATGACATCAAGCTGTATGCCAAGAGTGAACGAGACATCGATTCACTGATCCACACTACCAGGCTATACAGCAATGACATTGGAATGTCGTTCGGACTGGAGAAGTGTAGTCGGATGGTAACAAAGAGAGGGAAGGTAGTCAGAACTGAGGGGATTGAACTACCAGAAGGCAACATTGCAGACATAGAGGACAGTTACAAGTACCTGGGGATCCCGCAGGCGAATGGGAACCATGAAGAAGCCGCTAGGAAAGCTGCAACCACCAAGTACCTGCAGAGGGTCAGGCAAGTCCTGAGGAGTCAGCTGAATGGTAAGAACAAGATCCGGGCCATCAACACGTACGCCCTGCCCGTGATCAGGTACCCTGCTGGGGTAATAGGCTGGCCAAAGGAGGAGATAGAAGCCACTGACATAAAGACAAGAAAGCTCCTTACCATGCATGGAGGGTTTCACCCCAAGTCCAGCACCCTGAGGCTGTACGCTAAGCGGAAGGAAGGGGGCCGGGGACTGGTGAGTGTCAGCACCACAGTCCAGGATGAGACGACGAACATCCAAGAATACATTGGGAAGATGGCCCCAACTGACCGAGTGCTCAGTGAATACCTCAGGCAGCAGAAACCCAAGAAAGAGGAGGGAGACGAGGAACCATCATGGAAGGACAGGCCCCTGCACGGTATGTACCACCGGCAGATAGAGGAGGTGGCTGATATCCAGAAATCCTACCAGTGGCTGGACAAAGCTGGACTGAAAGACAGCACAGAGGCACTAATCATGGCAGCACAAGAACAAGCTCTGAGTACAAGATCCATAGAGGCTGGGGTCTATCACACCAGGCAAGACCCCAGGTGCAGGCTGTGTAAAGATGCCCCAGAGACAATCCAGCACATAACAGCAGGGTGCAAGATGCTAGCAGGCAAGGCATACATGGAACGCCATAACCAAGTGGCCGGCATAGTGTACAGGAACATCTGTGCCGAGTATAACCTGGAAGTCCCGAGGTCAAAATGGGAGATGCCCCCAAGGGTGGTGGAGAATGACCGAGCTAAGATCCTGTGGGACTTCCAGATACAGACGGACAAAATGGTGGTGGCTAACCAACCGGACATAGTGGTGGTAGACAAACAGAAGAAGACGGCCGTAGTGATCGATGTAGCGGTTCCGAATGACAGCAATATCAGGAAGAAGGAACACGAGAAGCTGGAGAAATACCAAGGGCTCAGAGAAGAGCTCGAGAGGATGTGGAGGGTGAAGGTAACGGTGGTCCCCGTGGTAATCGGAGCACTAGGTGCGGTGACTCCCAAGCTAGGCGAGTGGCTCCAGCAGATCCCGGGAACAACATCGGAGATCTCTGTCCAGAAGAGCGCAGTCCTGGGAACAGCTAAGATACTGCGCAGGACCCTCAAGCTCCCAGGCCTCTGGTAGAGGACCCGAGCTTGAAGGATAAACCGCCCGCAGGGGCGTGCTGGGTGGGTTTTTTATATATATATATATATATTAGGGGTGCAACGATACACAAAATTCACGGTTCGGTTCGATACTTTGGTGTCACGGTTCGATATTTTTTCGATACAAAAAAAATGTTCATGCCTTTTTAATTTGTCATTTATTAAAATTATAAATATATATTTTAACTCAAAAGTACAGTTTTTAAATTTAACCCTAACCCTTGTGCGTGTTTTTTATTTTGACAGCGAATGCGCACCTGCGGACCACTTATGTGCAGCCCTGGTTATTTAGCTCGTCATATTGCAGCCACAGAAATTATTTTGTCCATGAAACCATAAAGCTGCACTTTCTTTTTGCCTTATAGTCTGATTTGTCATTACTTTTCCGTTTTGTGGTAAGCTTTTCTTTGGCTGTCACTTCTTCACCCTGACCTGTCTTATTTGGCTCAGCAGAACTAAAATATATATCCTGCTGCTTTTACACACTCACTCACATAAGCTCAGCGATTCTCTGCGCGATCAACCTCTCACATGTTTAAGCTTGCTGCGGGAGATTTCACTCGTCATGTTTGCGTAGTAAGCTAACGATTAATAAGACCATGTCAGAGGAATTGGTGCACAAATTATCATCACTCACAGATCAGTGCTGTCGCTCTCTATACACAGTTCGCGCGATTGCAAAGTGAAAGCAAAAAAACAAGCGCAAATTCAAACGCGACTTCAATATGTCACATATTGACAGTGGCTCACCGATGCCAATGACATAATTACCCAGCTACATTTCTGAAAGAATGCAAAAGCATTGACATATATTTTTCCTTCCTACAATAGCCCGACGGGCAGGGAAGAGATAGATTTTGGTAGCCCGACTGAAAAAATCGCTAGCCCCAGGACGTCGGGCTAGCGATTTTGCGAGCCCTGTATCTGATTGAGGAATCACTCATCTTTGTCTTTGCACTAGGATGATGTCGGCATAAATGTGCAGTCATATTCGTTGTGTTCCCACTAGTGCTTTCAGGTTAATCTCGTTGAAATGACCTTAACGCCACAACACGGCAAATCTCCCCCAGCATGCAACAGCATAGAGGATCGCACTGGCCACAACAGACTCGTAGAAAATCCTGAGCATTTTCTGGCAGATGTTGAAGGACCTCAGTCGCCTCAAAAAATAGAGACGACTCTGGCCCTTTCTGTAAAGTGGTGTTTTTAGCCCAGTCCAGTTTATTGTCAATGTGAACTCCAAGGTATTTATAGTCCTCCACAATGTCAGCACTGACCCCCTGGATTGAAACAGGGGTCAAGTGTTTCCTGGTCTTCCTGAAGTCCACGATCAGTTCCTTGGTCTTTGCCACGTTGAGCTGCAGATGATTCTGCTCACACCACGTGACAAAGGAGTCGACCACAGCCCGGTACTCTGTCTCATCATCCCTGCTGATGCATCCAACCACCGCAGAGTCATCAGGAAACTTCTGAAGATGGAGGTCTCTGTGCAGTGGCTGAAGTCTGTGGTGTAGAGGGTGAAGAGGAAGGGGGAGAGGACAGTCCCCTGTGGTGCCCCTGTGTTGCTGATCACCTTGTCAGACACACACTGTGGGAGACGCACATATTGTGGTCTTCCTGTCAGGTAATCAACAATCCAGGACACCAGAGAAGCATCCACCTGCATCGCTGCTAACTTATCACCCAGGAGGGTCGGCCTGATGGTGTTGAAAGCACTGGAAAAGTAAAAGAACATGATCCTCACAGTGCTCGCCGGCTGGTCCAGATGGGTGTAGACACGATTGAGCAGGTAGATGATGGCGTCCTCAGTTCCGAGACGAGGCTGATAAGCGAACTGAAGGGGATCCAGATGTGGTCTTACTATGGGTCGCAGCTGGTCCAGGATGAGCCTTTCCAGGGTCTTCATGATGTGGGAGGTCAGTGCCACGGGCCTGTAATCCTGGGGGCCACTGGGACGTGGCGTCTTTGGTACAGGGACGAGGCATGATGTCTTCCACATCACTGGGACCCTCTGCAGACTCAGACTCAGCATAAACAGTTTATGAAAGACTCCACACAGCTGGGGGGCACAGGTCTTGAGGACGAGGAGACTTCACTCAGGCAAGTCTGCTGGACCAGACGGAGTGAGTCCCCCCCCCTCTGCTACTGCAGAGTTAGGGTCCTGTGGAGGTGGCTCTTTTATGTTGTGCCATGGGTTTATGAAGTGGCTGTTTGGTCTCTCCAATGTAGAGGTCTGGGCATTCCTTGCTGCACTGTACAGCATACACCACATTGTTAAGTTTATTTATTTATTTAATATTTTGTACTATTGTAAGGTGACCTTGAGGGTCTTTAAAGGCGCTTATAAATAAAATGTTATTATTATTATTGTAAAGAACATCTCCAGAGTCCAGTCAGTGGTCCCAGACTCTGCAATGTCTAAATCATCTTGTGCCTAAACTTTTGTAACTCAAATCCTGGACACGTTCCAGTATATTCAGAACTCAGCAGAGTTTGGAGCAACACAAGACCGGACAGTCACAGGGTTCAATATGGCTTGGATGGGGAAGAAATAAGCCAGAGGCTGTTCTCTAAAAATGAACGAACATTGTGTTAAGAACCCCCGGCTCTTATCCAGATCCCCACTAAACTTCTCAGGGGCCGGCAGCGGGTGCTCGCGCTGCGGGGGGAAGGAGGCAGAGGAGAAGCCGCGGCTGTGCTGAGAGACGGCCCGGGCGACGGAGCATCGGCTCCAGCCCCAGGGGGAGTTAGCAAAATCCCTTTTAATTCAGCGACCAGCTGCCGTAACACAGTTTGTTCTTCAACAACATGTTTCATCATTTTTTCATGGCGGTCCAACATCTCATCTTGAATCGAGAGTTCCCGCACAACCGGGACGGCGTCCGCTGTTAATGGCTGGAGTATTCTGTTAAGGGTTAGTTAGTTAGTGAATCCAGACGTGGACCTCTCGTTAAAGTTGAACAGTGTCTGTGCTACTATCATCTAGTTCTGATTCTGGTTCTGTCTTGGTTAAGTTCTAAGTAGTCCTGATTTTGAACTGTTGTAGTCCTGTTTTAATTCCGGATCAGTTCTGGGTCTGGTTGAATTGGGGTTTAGTCCCTGTGTCTTGATGCAGCCCCGACTTTGTTCTGCTTTGCTGCTTAATCAAAAAACTAGTTTAAGGTGTCCTTGATATGTGATACATATTTTTTCCCTATATGAAGTCATTCTTTTTTGAACAAAACTCAAAACGGAGCCAATTAATCTTTCAGTCATTTCTAACCCACATGCATACTACCCTTTAGGGCTAAGCCCCGGGTGTATCAAATCTCTGCCTCTGCCTCTGTTGTATAGTGTATGTATATTAAAGGTGTTGTATAAAAAATCTGCAGGTTTTCAGATACTCAGGTGGAATACCTTTTCAGATTTGACTGTTATATGAACCTCAGCATATTACATATTAGGGCTGCACGATTAATCGTTAGAAAATCGCGATCTCGATTCATACGTATGTGCGATCTCATTTCCAAATGACAACGATTTAAAAAAAAAAAAAAAAAAAAGATGACGACGACGATTGTACCGCATTTTGATCCGGGACGTAATCTGCATGAAAACAAGCGCTCACTCTTCCTGCTCAACAAATGACAAGGGCGGAGCCTTATACCACGTGATACAGATGCTGTGCCGTGTGATGCTAAAATTAGCAGGGAAAAAACAACGGAGAGCACGTCAGGGATGACGAGAAAGTGACAGGAGAAAATCCGTCCCGGTCAACCACCGAAACATCAATAACGGGAACCTTATACAGCACTTCCCTAAACACGTCGACCTCCCGCAGGCACAAAGAAATCACGGAGGCTATCACTTATCACCTGACCAAAGATATGGCTCCATCAACACTGTGCAAAACGAGGGATTTAGGAAAACGATCAACACCCTAGACAAACGCTACACAGTGCCGTCCCGCAACTATTTTTCTATTGTTGCACTACCTGCTCTATACACGCAGCGTCGAGCAACGGTGGGGACGGAATTTCAAGCAGTACAACATTTTGTGGCAACAACAAAACGTGAGACATTTGTTGTTTTTATGTTTATTTATTGTTTTTATGTTCAGTTTCAACTGTTACGAAGTTGATGTGCAGTTAATAAGTGCAATAAATATTTATACTGGAAAAGAGAATCGTGAGAGAATCGTGATCTCAATTCTAAGCCAAAAAATCGTGATTCTCATTTTATGCAAAATCGTGCAGCCCTATTACATATAGAACAAAAATCCTTACAGTAGCTCATGAAAACAAGACAAAGTGATTCAAATTAATGACTTCACCGCATGTTTCACCTGCCACCTGCAATTATAATCTCTTCATCTCTTCAGGAGAAAAATAAAAATATTCTTTACATGTGGAGCTTATTTTAATGTTGCTGCTCGTTTACTGCAGTCATCCTATAAAAGCAACATTATAAAGGAAAAGGAAGAAAACATTAACAGAAGCCCAGTTGCAAGTTCTCTCCCAGAAACAAAAAAAAACGCAAATGAAGGCAAAGTCACAGAGAAGATCAAAACAAAGGTGCACTGGTTTTACCAAACGAACCAGAAAGGGAGACACGCCGTACCAAAATCAGCTTCAGCTGGACCTGCACAGATCGTTAGATTATATGGCAGATACCACACACAGGTGCTCACAGACACAAACTGTATCTTCCTTGACTTCCAACTTAAAGCATTTCACATGCTGTCAGTCTTGCGTGCTGCTCAATAACATTCAATATTTAATATTTATTGTTACTTACGCTTAGTGCTGTCAAGAGATTAAAAAAAAAATAGAGATTAATTAATTATGATTTTTAATTAATTGATCTAATTAATCTCTTTTTTAATCTCACCTAAAAATAGCTGAGGAAAGCCCTCAACTTATTGTGGCAGACCAAAAGACTGATATATAACAAAGAAAGTGACTTTATAAAGTCATTTATTGTTTAACAAATGTTAAACAGATGCAACCATTTACATACTGTTGTATTCTTTTGTAAAATAAGTGGAAAAATAAATACAAATAAAATCAAATAAATTAAGTGCTGCAAGTTAGCACATCAGAGTTGCTCTTTTCTGAGCAATACAGCACTGAAATTCCTCTGCTTCAGATAATGAAAAATAAAACTGACATTGCAGTGCTGCAAGTTAGCACATCAAAGTATTCTTCCATCACAAAAAAAAGTGCTGAACATCAAGCAATCTATTCTAGTAGGCTACAAATGACACAGCAGCTATGCTGACCACATGTGTCTCATTTCTTCTTCCTCAGCCAGTCGCTAAGACACACCAGCCTGGTAACATTTTCTGGAAGCAAGGCTGCCCTTTTCTTTTGCACTATGTGGCCTGCAAGGCTAAAGAGTCTCTCACAGGGTACAGAGGTAGCTGGGGAGGCCAGGTACTTTTGTGCTAGGACTGACAGCTTTTCATAGACTCCTGAGTGAGCATACCACCACTGCAGAGGACAGTCATCAATACTGATGCTGGGTTCTGCTCTGTAGCGCTGCAGCTCTCCAGACTCAATTCCATCTTCTGAGTCAGAGTCAGACCCCAGAAGGAGTTCGCTCCTCCTCTTCTTCTGAGCTGGTCCATCATCCTCTGTGGAGGGCTGGAGACTATCTGCTCTTCTGGGCTCTGCTGCCTGGAGCATATTCTCCAGAATGGTCCACACCTGAATGAATGAATGAATGAATGATTGTGATTTAAAACTAAGTGCTTTTTTAAAAAATTTTATTTAATCTTGTAAAGAACTTTGTGTTCCATATAATAAATAAAAGTTTGATTTGATAATGAATTGGACTCATTAGTCCAGCTTAACCTTATTGTCCTACCTGTTCCCTCTTTTCTCTTGGAAGACATTTCAAATCCTTAAACCGTGGATCCAATGCTGTGGCCACCTCGAACCATATCTCATTGCCATTAGCTCGTCGTGCTGCCAGATCCTTCTGGAAGGCATTCTTGAACTTCACCACGTAGGCAGGATCATCATCAGTAATGTCCATGACACGGTACAGATGGCGAAAAGCAGGCAGCACTACAGAGCAAGAGACGTAGGCCTCACCACCCAGCAGCTCTGTCACATACCTGCAGAGGTGGAGAGGTTTGCTAAATAAACCTAGCTGGATTCATTTAAATCAAAGTGTAACTGATTCCCAATTTAATTGTCCTTAAAAGTTCCTTGTTATGTTCATTAATTTTGATTTTACACATGTAACAGTAGTTTATATAATTAAAATGGGAAGGTGTTTATTTGAACTTACTTGCATGGTTCAAGCAGGAGCTCCAGCCTCTGCAGTTTCGCCCACTCAGCTTCGGTTGGCAAGACCAACCTGTGGTTCTGTTGGTCCAACGTAGCCTGGACAGCCTCTCGGTTACATAGGAGGCGTGAGACCATTGCGAGAGTCGAGTTCCACCTGGTGGGTACATCCTGTATAAGTTGATCGCTCTTCTTTCCGAGTGCTACTTGTTGTTGGTTAAGTTCTGTGGTACTCGCAGGGCTTTGTTTAAAATGACCAACAATCTTGCAGCACTTTGCCAGTACACCGACAAAACCACTGCTATCGAGACATACCGTGATGGTCCTCTGGAGAATGTGAGCATTGCAGGCGATGTGCTCATATGGAAGTGCTCTCATAGCAGCCAGCATGTTTGCTGCGCTGTCTGTGCCAATGGTGGATATCTTGTTTTCAATACCCCAGTCATTTGCTACCTTGAGGAACTGTTCGGCGCATTTATCAGCAAAGTGCCTGGTTTCTGTTCTCATGACGGTCAGTGCAAATGAGTTGAGGTTCCACTCACTATCAATAAAGTGTCCAGTCACCCCAAAATAGCTGTGGTTGCCAGCTGAGGTCCAGTGATCTCCGGTTATAGCAACACAGTTGGGAGAATCCTCCGCCAAAATCTCAAGTTTGTTTTTCTTTTCGCCGTCGTACATTTTGCTGATTTTGGTCGTTACTGTAGTCCTGCACGGCGGCTTGTATGACGGGTCATTGGACGCAATTTGCAACACCTCTGTCAATCCTTCGTCCTCTACTATATTTATCGGCCTACAGTTCATCGCTATCCACTTGGCAATAACATTAGTCAGCCTGTCGGTCGCAGACTTGCTCATACGAGGGGTATTCTCTAGTTTTGTTTGGCGAAAAGCTTTGCTCTGGCTTGCTATATTGCTAACGTCTTCACTGCTAGCTGTTGCTGCACTCGCGGCTGGGTGCTTTGCGTTGAGGTGATAGGCCAAACTTGAGCTGCTTCGGTGGTAAGCAAACTCCTTCTTACACTCTAGGCAGACCACTTTACCTTTGTCAATGGTGCCGTCGGGGCGTTTATGAAATACAAATTTCCCGTTCATTGGGCCAACAACTCTCAGATGCGCCTCCATATCCACACTGTAAGCTAATCGCCACTTCTCACCTTGACCTCACGACGTGACTCCACCCCCAACAAGTCAAGCACAAGGAGCCCAGCACATAAAAACGGATTTTATAACATAGCAACTCTCATACAAAATCAATGACGTCAAGAGATTAAAAATTAGATTAACGAGATTAAAAAACATAACG
The DNA here is from genome assembly GCF_900408965.1 of Simochromis diagramma. Lineage (NCBI taxonomy): Eukaryota > Metazoa > Chordata > Actinopteri > Cichliformes > Cichlidae > Simochromis > Simochromis diagramma. The sequence goes on along the minus strand of NW_024387438.1, from coordinate 185,048 downwards.
CGCTAAATAGCATTGTAATTAATTAATCGCAATTAACGCGATAATTTGACACCCCTACTTACGCTTATCTAGGTTGGTGCTGTGATCTCTGTATTGTGTTCTCTTGTTGTTTGTTTTCTTTTTTCTTCTTTTAACAGGTGATCTAACAGAATTTCTCAGTGTCTTCCCTTCCTGTTTCCCCCTCCCCTCTGCTTCTCTTTCTCCCTTTCTATCTAGTTATCTGTCCAATTTGTAATAACTTAAAAAATGATAATGATTAATAATAATATAGATCAATCAAGTGGAACAATATGCCAGTTCCATATTGTTCCACTTGAAAAAAACTAAAGCTGTTGGGCATCTTTCCTGGTCTTCAGACAACAGTTCTCATTGCTAAAGTACCGAACGGGACAGGAAAAAACACTCAGCTCTATGAGCTTAAGCTTTCCATCATATTATGTGCGTTTGCTTTTTGAATCTTTTAAATAATAACAGCAAACATACACCGTGTACGTGTTTTTCCAGTTGGACACTAGAAGCTCTGACAGACATCGGCCAATTAATTCTCCTCATGTCTGAGCAGGTGTGCCCTGAAAAACAAATTAGAAGCTGTATTTGTGTTTTTCGTGCTGCCTGAATAAAAATTAAATTGTTATTCTTGTGATTGTGTAGGAAGGACGGATCTCTCTACAGGTATTAAAAATGTAAACAAAAACCCAAAATTAGGTTTTTTTAGACATTATTGGCACAGGAAGCTTTTAAAAGTGGAAAGGATCCGATCTGTTGAAGATTCAAATGAGTGAGTAAATGATCTCTGATCATTTTTGATGTGTGTGTGTTTGAACAATAGTTGTACAGTTACACATAAGTTATTGCACACGTTTGTGAATCATTGCTTGTCAATCATTTCTACCCTTAAACCTTCAGCTCAGTAGGTGACTGTTGTGAATGTAGTTTGTGTTGTGTACCTGTAGCTGTCAAACATCACACAGCAAACTGGGCCAGAGATCATTTTAGGTCTTTGTACAGTGGCTTGCAAAAGTATTCGCCCCCCTTGAACTTTCCCACATTTTGTCACATTACAGCCACAAACATGAATCAGTTTTATTGGAATTCCAGGTGAAAGACCAACACAAAGTGGTGCACACGTGAGAAGTGGAACGAAAATCATACATGATTCCAAACATTTTTTACAAACAAATAACTGCAAAGTGGGGTGTGTGTAATTATTCAGCCCCCTGAGTCAATACTTTGTAGAACCACCTTTTGCTGCAGTTCCAGCTGCCAGTCTTTTAGGGTCTGTCTCTACCAGCTTTGCACATCTACAGACTGAAATCTTTGCCCATTCTTCTTTGCACAACAGCTCCAGCTCAGTCAGATTAGATGGACGGCGTTTGTGAACAGCAGTTTTCAGATCTTGCCACAGATTCTGGATTGGATTTAGATCTGGACTTTGACTGGGCCGTTCTAACACATGGATATGTTTTGTTGTAAACCATCCCATTGTTGCCCTGGCTTTATGTTTAGGGTGGTTGTCCTGCTGGAAGGTGAACCTCCGCCCCAGTCTCAAGTCTTTTGCAGACTCCAAGAGGTTTTCTTCCAAGGTTGCCCTGTATTTGGCTCCATCCATCGTCCCATCAACTCTGACCAGCTTCCCTGTCCCTGCTGAAGAGAAGCAGCCCCAGAGCATGATGCTGCCACCACCATATCTGATAGTGGGGATGGTGTGTTCAGAGTGATGTGCAGTGTTAGTTTTCCGCCACACATAGCGTTTTGCATTTTGGTCTCATCTGACCAGAGCAGCTTCTTCCACATGTTTGCTGTGTCCCCACATGGCTTGTGGCAAACTGCAAACGGGACTTCTTATGGTTTTCTGTTAACAATGGCTTTCTTCTTGCCACTCTTCCATAAAGGCCAACTTTGTGCAGTGCACGACTAATAGTTGTCCTGTGGACAGATTCCCCACCTGAGCTGTAGATCTCTGCAGCTCGTCCAGAGTCACCATGGGCCTCTTGGCTGCATTTCTGATCAGCGCTCTCCTTGTTCGGCCTGTGAGTTTAGGTGGACGGCCCTGTCTTGGCAGGTTTACAGTTGTGCCATACTCCTTCCATTTCTGAATGATGGCTTGAACAGTGCTCCGTGGGATGTTCAAGGCTTGGGAAATCTTTTTGTAGCCTAAGCCTGCTTTAAATTTCTCAATAACTTTATCCCTGACCTGTCTGGTGTGTTCTTTGGACTTCATGGTGTTGTTGCTCCCAATATTCTCTTAGACAACCTCTGAGGCCGTCACAGAGCAGCTGTATTTGTACTGACATTACACACAGATGCACTTTATTTAGTCATTAGCACTCATCAGGCAACGTCTATGGGCAACTGACTGCACTCAGACCAAAGGGGCTGAATAATTACACACACCCCACTTTGCAGTTATTTGTAAAAAATGTTTGGAATCATGTCTGATTTTTGTTCCACTTCTCACGTGTGCACCACTTTGTGTTGGTCTTTCACCTGGAAGTCCAATAAAACTGATTCATGTTTGTGGCTGTAATGTGACAAAATGTGGGAAAGTTCAAGGGGGCCGAATACTTTTGCAAGCCACTGTATCAGCTGATATCCACAGACCGTGGTCAGAAGTTGCCATCCACTCTTCATGGGCATGAGTGTCAAGGGTTGTGAGTGTGAGTGTTGTTTGATGATTTTGTTTTGTGTGTTTCAGAATCAGAATACTTTATTAATCCCAAAGGAAATTATATGGATCACAGTTGCACCTAGACAGTAACAGACTAAACAATTTAAATAATTCAATATAAAGAGTTCAACACTCCAACTATAAAGCAAAAGACAAAGAAATGAGTAAGTAAAAGTTAAGCTGAAGAGAAAAAGCAGGAGCAACAGTAACAGGCACGCACACTCACATTTTTGTTGTGACGATCTTTGTCTCACACTTTTATTTGTAACCGTCGTTCCTAACACAGCAGGCTGGAACAGGCCCTGCATTCCTTTGCTTTCTGACAGATTAGCTGTAGTCTGTGGAGTTATTAAATTTCATGCTCTCGGCTTCTCACACAACCACAATGCACGCTGCATTAAAGTGACAGAGGGCAAATGTATTCTTTTAAACTTTAAACAACGAACATCAGACCGACAACACATCAGGATGTCGTACAGAACATCGGTGCAACCAGACGACAAACATGAAGGCGCACCGATGCAGATGTTTTGTCATCTGTTCTGCATGGATCCAGCCTCTGAACGTCGACACAAATCTGTACAAATATACAAATATAAAGCATAAATTTGTGTCAAGTAGACTCACCCCACCCAAACACCAGCACACAGAGTATGGGTGGGTGGGTGTTCCCACCCAATCAAAAGTGAAGAAAAGAAGGCTCAGAGAAAACATGAGCAGTGTTTCTAACTTCTGATTGGGTGGGCAGCGTTAAGCCCGCCTTCATACCGTCGTCAGAGGTGAAACCAAACAAAGAAGCAGGCGCCATGTCTCACCTGTGAACTCGGAGGACGACAAACAGGTAAAGCACAAATTTATCTGCGGTTTTTTCTGAACAGTTAAACTCATCACTAAATGTTTTTTCATGCTTTGGATTCTCTGCAGGTCTGCTGCACCTTTGTTAGCTGTGTTTGTGCTGTGAGGTGCGTCGTGATTCTCTTTGTTAATGGTAGTTTCACTTTGATCGTTACTGCCTTTAATATACTTTTGATTTTTCCTCATTTACATCTTTTCTTTATGGCTGCAGAGAGTGAACCTGTGTGATATGATGCAGAACTATAATTCCTAATATTTGTTTTGTGCTTTTATCAAATGACTGCACAGAATGAGCAGAAACATGAAAATTGGGTTATTTGTTATATAACATATGATGACATAAATAATTTCCTCTGAGTAGACCGAAAGATTGCATATAAACTGGAGGGTGAGACAGTTGAGTGAAGAGGAATATTTTAATATTTTATCTATATGAAAATTTTAATCTCTCTACTGAAACTGCTACAACTCCCCCCTCACACACACACACACACACACACACACACACACACACCTTATTTGCGGCTGCTCACCTGTACCCAGCAGGCTGGAACAGGTCCTGGTATTCTCTTTGTTGCAGATGTACCGCCCACACTCAGATCGTGTTTCACTTACTGGAGTTTTTAGACTCTCGTGATCTCATCTAATCATCGTTCTCAGAAGCGTTTGCTAAATTAATCCTTGTAGTAAGATGTGAATGTGATTATGATCCAGGTGATGTGGTCTATAGTTGGTCGTTTCTGTCCGACTGTTTGGAATAATCTTAGTCCAATTATGCACTTGAATGCAGCACACATGAGTGGATCAAATGGATCCATCATAATATTCTTTAATTAAAACTCATTCAAGTAATATCTTCTTGTGCACAGTAGGCTTCCTGAAAGCATAAATGACCTCTGAGGTTGAGAACGTGAAATAAATCATCCATGTGTATAAAACACTTCTACATGTGTTCAGACTGAGGTCCCCTGATTCTTCAATCTGGTTGATCAGTCTATACAAAGACTTTAATTTCTTTGAAAACTGAAATTGAAAGTGAAAGATGTAAACCTTCTTTCTGCAGTTACTCATGATGTCTTAATGGTCTAAATGTAATTGGTTGCACTTGACCCCCCAGTTTGTATAAAACATTCTCTACATGGTGACCAACCGGAGACCAACTGAAGTACTGCATAAAACGACCAACATCACAATAACAACTTCTCCCTTTTTTGTGCCGTTCCATTCGAACCATTCATGCTTACAGCCCCTTTGTCCACCTACCATCACATGTCGTGTGACTCAAAGAACCTAAAATACTTTTTTTTTCCTTCCAGTTCATCCCCAGGTCTTTTCAGAAAATCGACATCATGGCAACCAAAACAGCTGGTGAGTCCAGTCATATGTTATTGATCAGCAGTGAGGATTTTGCACTCACTCTGTACACAGAGAGTAGATTTAGAGAGTAACTGTGACATCTGTTCAGGTATTGGAAGTGAAAGCACATAACAAACAGGTGCAGCAGCAGCAGGGTGGAGCAGGATCCAACTGCCATGATCACACTGTGCTGCTGGTGTTAGAAGCAACGTTGGCTGATAAACATATCCAACATGCTCACAGTACATGTTGCCCTGTTCTGCCAATATAGTTACTCGTTCATTTCCAGTCGCTTCACTTGCTGAAAGAATGAATGTAAATAAAAAATAAATAACTGAAAGCTGCTTGAAGGCACCTTAAATAGCTCCCTGATCTACCAGGCAATCAGGAACAGGTGGATTATCACAGACACACACTCCAGGGTGAATTGTATAATTAGTCCACCCACACGAAGTACGAAAAGAAAGCAGGATAACAAAAACCCCTGACAAAATGGCTTCTTGCCCACAACAAGAAACACAAAGAAGCTGGATTAAGGAAGCCATGCTTGTAAATACTTCACTCAGAGACAGTGATCTGCTGAGATACTTTCTTGGTTTGTTTTGGAATCCAAATTCGGATTTCTTTAGTTTCTCCAGTGACCACTTAGGAACAAGAAATAGATTCATGGTATTGTTAGTGATACTGGGATGTGCAGAAAAAAGATGTTATATGTGGAATATTGCTCCATCTTTGAAGATGATCAGAACTTTTTAAAATTGGGGTCAAGTTGATACGAAACATGAAACCACCAAAAACAACTTGGGATAAAATCTCTGCTTCTAGTCTTTTCTCACCAACTCAGGGTCCAAACTTTAAATTTAATTGAGATGGTATGAATTGTTTTCAGTCAATTACACTAATTACTTGGCATATCAGAAGTAGAGACCTCATGACACATTCCTGTAACACAAAGTAATTTTCCACATTTAAGTGTTGAAGGATAACTTGAGTTCTTTATGTTTTTGCAGAGGATTTCCAAAAACCAGAAGATAGCAGCTATGACATCAAGGACTGTAAGTTGAACTAACAACATTGATGTATCATGAGTAAAACAAAAATCATTTCATTTAAAGTATTAGTTATAATGCCAAAAGCTATATAATTTAGGAAGGGAGGGATAAAGCTCTACTAATCCTACAATGACATTTCCCTCCTGTGTTGTCAGGCATCAGCCAACCAGATTTTAATCTGAAAATCTTAGAAATATGGTATCTAACCAGATTCTGACTCTGGTAAGAACAACAGTCAACAACAGTCGCCTCAAGGCGCTTTATATTGTAGAGTAGATACAGAGAAAAACCCAACAATCATATGACCTGAAAACTGAAGGCTCTGCCTCCCATTCTACTTTTAAATACTCTAGGAACAACAAGTAGGCCTGCAGAGCGAGAGCAAAGTGCTCTAATAGGGTGATATGGTACTACAAGGTCATTAAGATAAGATGGGGCCTGATTATTTAAGACCTTGTATGTGAGGAGCAGGATTTTGAATTCTGGATTTAACAGGAAGCCAATACAGGAGAAATCTGCTCTGTCTTTCTAGTCCCTGTCAGGACTCTTGCTGCAGCATTTTGGATCAGCTGAAGGCTTTTCAGGGAGTTTTTAGGACATCCTGATAATAATGAATTACAGTCGTCCAGCCTGGAAGTAATAAATGCATGAACTAGTTTTTCAGCGTCACTCTGAGACAGGATATTTCTAATTTTAGAGATGTTGCACAAATGGAAGAAAGCAGTCTTACATATTTGTTTAATATGAGCGTTGAAGGACATATCCTGGTCAACAATGACTCCAAGGTTCCTCACAGCGTTACTGGAGGCCAAGGTAATGCCATCCAGAGTAAGAATCTGGTTAGCCACCATATTTCTAAGATTTTAAGGCCGAGTACAATAACCTCAGTTTGATCTGAATGAAGAAGCAGAAAGTATCATGAACCAACAGGTTTGCCCAGGAAAGTGGACCCAAAACCTCAGACAAACATGGGCGTGGAATGCTTACAGTGATTATTTATTTGAAAAGGTGGCCAAAAGTGACGAGGGGGGCCCAAAAGGCTAGTGGCAGGAACGCGGAAGAGGTCAGAGAGGCGAGGGGATATTCTGTAACAGAGGCAGAGGTAGTTAAAATCGAAAGAGAAAACTAGAGCTTGATAACTAGAAACTGGAGAATAGTTCGCCTTACTGTGCCAGTCATGGTTAGTTTCACTGAGGGGAGGGGAGGGGAGAGAGGTCTGTGGGAAGCTTCTGGAGGGTCTCAAGCTGAAGCGTGGAGGTTAGAGGGCAGGCGGGCGAGCCGGCTGGGAGACAGGGACTGTCCCAGTAAGGTGAAGCCAGGGTTGAAACTCCGCTGAATGAAGGGAAGACAGGAATTACTCCAACAGATAAATTGGAAAAGGAAGGAAAACCACGAAGGGAAACGTAATTTACCACCAAGAAGAGTAGAACAAACTGGCAAGGAGGGGCCGGTTGAGTCAGCTGAAGTAGGTCTCCCGCTGATTGCTCGCAGCTGAGGCTCACTTGAAGCACTGAAGTCCCAGCCCCAAAGGGATGGCTCAGCAGCCACACAAGGAAAACCCCCTCCTGGCACTCCCACCGACCATGACAAAAAGTTTGTGGCCATCCCAATCTTTATGTCTTATGACATTCTTGACATTTCAGACTTGGAAGTGCTAATTCTCATCCTAACTGTGTCACACCACACTAGTGCAAACTGGAAGTCAGTCCCTTGCAAAATCAACAAAATCAAAAAACAGATAAGATAAAACTTTATTAATCCCTCGGGTGGATTACTCTGGGAAATTCGGTAAGATCAGAGGTAAAATCAGAGATTATACCCTGAGACCATTGATCCCAGCACCTAATAAGTGTGTAGCCCTTGAATGCACCTAAATATTCTGTCCAAAAAATTATAAACAGAATCATTGACAAAGGACAGTCCGGTGCCAATCTGTGGGGCCAACAACCCTTGGAGAGGAACCTTTTTTGTGGGGGGGGTTCTCTGATAAAAAGGTCCTAATCTCTGGTCCTATGGGTCTTACCCAGCTGCACCCCTGCACCAGCTGGAGTACTAACTACCTAGAAATTGTCCAGGTGTCTTTCCTCGTAACCCTGATAAGATAAACCAAACCTGAATAGCCTTGTAGGTCAAGTCATATCAGTCCCACCTGTTAATGGTAGGTCCCCTATTGACTGAGCCACTTGTAGTTTCTGGGTGTATTTCAGAGGCTCCAAAGCAAGGTTATCATATGTTATAATATAAAGGGCTAGCGTTAACATCCTGTACGTTTCCACTTTTACTTGAGTAAAGAAGTTGTTTCATTTCTTCTACTTAAGTAAATAAAGTTTGTACTTTTGCCACCTCTGCCCAACAAAATCACGGTAGTGCCTTTAAAACATCTGCATGAGCTTATCCTCCTAAATAGAGAGCTGATATGGCTTTTCAACTAATTAAGAAACCATATCGGAAAGTGTAACTGCCAGCGCTATCACTAAGCAATCTGTTTTAAGACAAATTTGTAAATGATTATTTCTCAAGTGATATGATTAACAATTACAAACTATTTAATAGAATGTGACATAAATATGTGTTTCATAATTTTTGAGGCAATTTACATTGTTTTTTGCAGCACGTGAACTCAGGATAATGCTGTTTGGAAAAAGTAATGACAAGAAATCAGCCCTGGAAAAGCTCCTCGTTGGGAAAAAAGAGTCTAAAGGTTTTGGAGGAAAACAATCTGGTTCTGCTTCTGGAGAGAGGAACAGGAAACCTCCCACAGTTGTAAAAACTCCCAACATCTTCAGTCTGCCTGTGGAAGCACTGTTTAAAGAGATGAAGAGCTGTGTGAGTCTCTGTCCTCCTGGACCAAACGTTCTGCTGCTGTTAGTCAAACCTTCTGATTTCACTGAGGAGAACAGACAGACTCTGAATTTGGTCCTGAGCTTGTTTGGTCAAGATGCTTTCAATCACTCCATCATCATCCGAACGCATAACGAGGAAGGGAATAACTCAGTGGATAAACTCATTGAAGAATCCAAACAAAGGCAGCAGTTCATTAACTTTGACAGGAAAGACTCCTTCTCAGATTCCTCAGAGTTGATGGAAGAAATGAATGAGATAGTGAGTAAAAACTGGGGAGAGTATCTCATGTTAAAAGAAGAGGCTAAACCCAATCTGAAGTCCAGTCTGAACCTGGTTCTGTGTGGGAGGAGAGGAGCAGAGAAGACGTCAGCAGCCAAGGCCATTTTAGGTCAGACTGAGCTTCATTCAGCCTCCAACTCATCAGAGTGTGTTAAACATCAGGGAGAGGTGTGTGGACGTTGGGTTTCCCTGGTGGAGCTGCCTGCCTTGTATGGAAAACCTCAGGAGGCAGTGATGGAGGAATCATTCAAGTGTATCTCCCTCTGTGATCCTGAGGGTGTCCATGCCTTCATCCTGGTCCTACCTGTGGCTCCCCTCACTGATGAAGACAAGGGAGAGTTAGAGACCATCCAGGACACATTCAGCTCTCGAGTCAATGACTTCACCATGATTCTGTTCACTGTGGACTCAGATCTTACAGATCCAGCTGCTGAAAATATTTTAAATACAGACCAAGACATCCAGAAGCTTCTTCAGACGTTCAGACAAAGGCATGTGGTTCTCAACATCAAAGACAAACAGCAGATTACAAAGATGTTTGAGGTTGTGGACAAAATTAGTGATGCCACAAACAAACCACACTGTTATACAAAGACAACATTTCTACATGCACAGATGGACAAAGTCTTACAACAAGATAAATCCATACAGATGCAACATGATGAACTTGAGAAGCTCAAGACGAACATGATGACTTGTAAGTACTTCAGATTTTAATATTGTTCTGTGTTCAGTGACCCAAAGAGTTTTAATCCAGCAGTATTCAAGTGTTAACTCTGATTGTTTTCATGTTTTAGGTGATGAAGTTGAAGGAAAAAGACTCAGACTGTCTCAGGATTGTGCTGATTGGGAAGACTGGCTGTGGAAAGAGCTCTACAGGAAATACGATTTTAGGAAAAGACAAGTTTATAGCTGCATCAAGTCAAATATCAGTCACACAATATTGTAAGAAGGCAGAGGGCGAGGTGGACGGTCGTCCTGTTGTTGTGGTCGACACTCCTGGTCTGTTTGACACCAGTTTGTCCAATGAAGAAGTTCGGGAGGAGTTGGTGAAATCTATCAGCCAGCTGGCTCCAGGACCGCATGTCTTCTTGGTGGTGATAGGGGTTGGTAGATTCACAGCAGAGGAGAGAGAGACGATCAAGTTCACTAAAAGATTCTTTGGGAAGAACTCAGAAAAGTTCACCATCATCCTTTTCACCAGAGGAGACGATCTGGAGCATCAGGGAGAGTCTATTGATGATTACATCAAGAACAAATGTCATGATTCCCTTAAGAAACTGATCTCTAACTGTGGAGGAAGATACCATGTGTTCAATAACTCTGACAAACAAAACTGCACACAAGTCAGTGAGCTGATAAAAAAGATTGACACCATGGTGAAGAACAATGGAGGAAGCTTCTACACGAATGAGATGCTGCAAGAGGCTGAAGCTGCGATAAAGAAGGAAACGCTGAGGATCCTGAAGGAGAAGGAAGAAGAGATGCAGAAGGAAAAGGAAGAGATCGAAAGAAAACATGAGCAAGAAATGAAAGCAATGAAAAGAAGAATGGCAGAAGAGAGAGAAAAATCAGAAAAGGAGAGAAAACAGAAAGCTGAAGAACTCAAGGAAATGAAGAACAAAATTGAGGAAGAACAAGAGAAGAAAAAAAAAGAAGAAGAAATGAGAGAAAAGGAGGAAAAGGAAAAGAACACTGGAGAAGAAAGATATCGACAACAATTCAAAGAAGAACTTGAAAAGTTGGACAGACAAATTCATTTGGAAAAAGAGGCAAAGGAAAGTGTCGACAGACATCTGGAAGAGACCAGAGAAGAGATGCAACGAAAACAAGAAGCCTGGGAGAAAGAACGAAGAGAAGAGCGAGAGAAACAAAGACAAGAAGATGGAAAAGAGACGACAGGAGGAGGAAGAAAGAATCGACAAACTGCTGGAAAGTTACAAACAAGAAAAAATAAAATATGAAAACAACAAATTACAAGAGGAACAAATAAGAAGAGAAATGGAAATAACAGAGAACAATCATCAGAAAACACTGGAGGACCTAAAGAAGAGCTATGAAAGAAAAGCCAGACAGAAAGCAGAAGAGTTCAACGAATCCCAAAAGAAACACATGGACGAATTAAATGCTCAGCGGGAAGAACACGTGAAGGAAATGAATGACTTAGTGAAACGTGTCACCAAGAAGAGTGAAAACCTGAGAAAGATCAAACATCTAGTGGAAAAACATGAAAAAGAAGTGAGGAATGCAAAAACTGAGGAGGACAAGGACGAACTACAGGAAGAACATGAACAACAAATAAGTGAATTGATGCAAAAAATCTTAAGTAAGGAGGTCAGTGACGCGTCAGGCTGCAGCATTTTGTGACGAGAAATGAATGATCTCAGTTGCTTTTCTTTCATTTGTACTGGGAAAAAATGTTAAAGAGGCACCGATGTGTTGTTCTGCATGTTTTAAATGTTTGGGATTTCCTCGCAACAGCAAATAATTCTGACTGGGTGTCATCGAACCTGCCTTAAACACAGTGTCGGACTCCAGTCTCACCATTAAACCACAAGTCACTATCCCAACATTACCAAAGCTTCTGACTGGTTAAACTAACTCCAAAGACTGAATAGGTATTAGTTACTAAAAGACCCACGTGGAACCAGCATGTTCCACTCTGTCTCAGCTCATTAATCTCCCACCTGGCAGAGTTGAAGCTATGGTCAGTGTTTTTCCAGCAAATAAATGTTTTTATCATAATTTACTTCAAAATAGAAACAGAGTATAAGTTGCAATGATGCAGGAAAAACAAATTATTTTCAAATAAGTAAAGAACAGAACAGTTATCAGTGTGACTTTGTCATTCTAATGTAATCATTGTGTGTATGTTTGTGTGGGTGGGGGTATTAAATGTTTGATCACAAAGAAAGACGACACACATTTGGTGATCAGGTACCTTTATTCTTGTCTTTTTTTGAAGTTATGAATCAAATAATTTTTCCTGGGCTGAGCTCTTTAAGTACCAGGATTTTCATTTAAGTTGTTAGTTTTGCTCTGTACTGCACTGTAAGTTGAATCAGTCATTTTAATCTTTTCTGATTTGTTGTTTTCTGTAATGTTTGGTAAAAATCTGGAGAGTGTGTGATTTGATTTCTTGTATTTTATTGGGAATAGTTCTATTTTTATTGTGTTTATTTGTTTTGGGTTTTTTCATACATGTTGTGTAATCAGTAATTATCGAGTTTTATTATAAAATCTCTCATTATTTTTTATTAAATAGTCAGATATATGACTGTAAAGTTTAGATATTATTTATGCCTCTGCAATATCTAATTATAACAACATTTACTCAATTATCATTGAACATAATCAGATACAGTAGATAATATTTGACTTTATTTTGATAAATGTCAAATATAAATTCTTTGCTTCATAATTAGTGACATAACGAAGAATAACAGTATTTTATGCATCTGTTGATTTTCCAAATACTGAGTGTTTCCCTGTGATTCGTGTGGATGGTACTTAAATGATGAAACAAAGCATCTTCATTCAGATTTTGATTTCATGTTTTCTTTAATTTCATTGAAGATCCTGTCAAATCAAACTGAGCTTCCTAATCCCCACACCCACTCTGACACATGTGTTTTGCAGCAGTTTAATTTCTGTCTGTCAGCAGCATTAGCATGGAACGTAATGCAGAACAGGAAGAGAAAGGAAGATTGCAGTTATCACAGATCCATAAAACTTTAGAATTTGTAACCGGTGCTCTGGACTTGGTGGGAAATGTGCTTTTTGAGTGGATTTTTTTTTTTTTTTTTTTTTTGAAGAGTTACAAAACCAGTTTAAGACCTAAAACAATTTGAAATCCTTTGAATGTGTAGCTGCATTTGCATCCTGATGCTCTCAACTCAGCACTAAATGCGTGAGCAGCTCTCCACTTAGTCTATGCTGGCAGTAGTGCTAGATGGTCACATAGAGGAAGCATTAAGGCTATGAGCTGTGCAATGGCAAGGTCTATATAACACATAGAGGTTGTGCAGGTATATTAATATAAACACTGACATTGACTTGTGTGTGATATTTTAAATCTTTTTGAAACTATAATTTCATTCAGTGTCTTGATCTTCATCATATTTATGTGAGTCTTTGATTATTACCAAAGTCCTTAGGCCCAATCATACTGAAAGAAATAAGTCTTACAAGCTGCTGTACACTTTTGGCTATGACTATTTGTGTTTTGACACCTTTGTTGGGTATTTTCATAGGAATGATGAGGATGGATAATGAGGAAGGCCACAGATGGATTCCTTTGTTGGTGTATTATAATCTAAAAGTTAACTCCCTTTGCATGTGTAACCTGATAACAGGTCGCCCCTCCCCCAATTCAATTATCATTGCACTCTTTCTGCACTTGCTGTGCTTACACTACAGTCGGGAATATATTCCATTAAAGTTGTTGACTTTCAGAAACTGCTCTAAAACTGCTCTGAATTTAAGGATACTGACAGTGATGTACACTGTGTTGTTGGTATATATGTATCAATCTAATAAACTCAAACCTACACCATCCTCCCTATTCCGGTATTCTGACTGCTTGGTCGAGTTAACCTCCTGATCTATCTACAGCACATGGTGGAAACCTGAAATCAAGACAGAGAAGACTAGAGGTGAGATATGATCATTACTCAATATTAAAAATAATAAATGACAGATTTAGTGATATTTTCATAAATTATTTATCTACCACATCAATTAACAGCATGGCAGGGCAAAATATTTTTTCTAACATGGAAAAAGTGAAAGGAGACAGAAAGACTGGTGAGACTTAAATAGTCTCTTGGCTCTCGGAGGAGGCGGACACATCTTTCACCCTCTCCTTCCCTTATCTTCCCTGCTTGCTGCTTCTATCTCCTTATCTGGTGTCGTCTGACTCTAACCCCGAGAAAGCCTCTATCTCCCTCTTGTTCTCTGAAACCTAAAGAAGAGTTATGGATTTGATCAACTGGTCCCTTAATGCAATTGACACTCTATTCTTGATGAGAAGCCGAGGTTTGGGAGAGTGTCTTGGAGGGACGTTCCCTGCTGGATACACAATGGATGGGTGGCAGAAGTGCCACGTTGTGTGCCTGGCAGGACTGTCTACTGAGGACATTGAGAACATCTACCTATTTGGAACCATAATAACGGGGCTCTTGCTGATCGTAGCTGGCTCGGCCCTGGCTTATCTGAAATTGGAGAAAGCGGTGACTGCTGTTCAAACCGCCACAAAGCTGGCAGGTATGATCGAAAATGTGGGAAGAGCTGTGAGTACTCAGACTGTTCTTACTGAACGCAATATGGAAAACATCTTGGACGAGCTCACGGCTCTTTGTTAAGGGTTCAATATTGAGGAAGGGTACAAGAGGTGATCGAAGAATAACCACACTGATCTGGCCGGGTGAAGTCAAACGATGATTTTAATGAATACACGCGTGGGAAGACAACTCTGTACGCAGACAGCAATTGATCTTCGACTTACTAAAGCACAAACAATTATTTTATAACATCAGGGTTTGATTTAATGACGCCCCTTCATGCGTCACAGATACATTTTATACATACGTCAAATCAAAACAACACTGACTTTTACACAGTTCAAAAGAACATCATCTTCTATTTTCATGGCCGATTCCTCCGGTCAACCTTTCACTTCCTCTTTCTTGCCGAGAAAACAAGGAACGGTTCCTCTTTTACCGAGACCCTTTCGCAGTTAGCACCAGACATGTCTAAACTCTTTCCTATAAATAAATCTAACTAATGTGTGTGTGTTGACCTCACTCAGCCTCTATGTCACCTCTCACTGACTGTCTCTTGTCCTCAAATGCTCTTTCTCAATTCACCTGTTGCACTTCTGACCTTTCACCAGGACAGAGGCTCACTGAGACTATGTGTATGTCTTCTACTAAATAAATGTTCTAATCAAAAACCTCTAATGAAACCTTAATATAAAATGACCTGATATAAGTGTTTTGTAAGCATGTACTGCAATTCCTTCTATGGCTCCAAGTCACTTCCACAATAGATTGTCCGGACATCGCGCCGAACAAAGCTTCCAACCTCCAATTAATTGACCGAGCTCCAACTCTTTAATAAGCACAGATATGCATTGTGTATAAAATAATTATAACTGCATCTGGAATACAAAGTTATCATCATCATAAACATCTTAAGGCCATCTTAAAGCTATCTGTTACATTGTTAAAGCAATGATCAATTTGAATAACCTAGTACTTAGCCTGCTGCTCAAAATAACTTTCACTTCTGCAAACTCTCTGCAACTTCCTGTCACTTAAGTCTTTCTGAAAGACACACACTGTTCAACCTCTAAACGCAATATAAACTACAGATTATATTATTAATGCAATGGTAATGATAATTTTATTTAACAATGGCAGTAAAATAATTTCCCTACTCCACATTCCCTCTCTCGACCTCTGGCACACCAGAGGTCGCAATACATTGTGTCCACACTCCATGTGTAAGCTTAGGTTTTCTTGGTCCCTCTCTTGTGGTCCATCAGGCCTCGGACCTCCAGGATCCTCACCCCCCTGTGGTCACCGAGATCTTCTGCAAAGGAAACAAAACACCTTTTCCTGCACCTCCCTAACTCATCCTATTTGGGACTTCTGTAATCAAAAGCCTGATCCTAATTATGTTCTTAACTTATTGACTTGTATTTATATATTCTTCAACGTTACTCATCACTTTAAAACTCTTTAAGCGCTGCTTTCACGTTCGGTTGCTCGCTCTATTTTTCCCTTATCTGATCATCAACTTCCTGTACACAAACAGTCGCTGCTGCCAGTTCCTCTATTCTAATCTGAAGTCACCTTTTTAACAAGAAAATCATTATAAGCGCCTATTCTACTAAAAGATCCAAAAGAAAACAACCACTTTAATCAATTAAGTTTAAGCATATAAGCAATTACTCCTGCATACATCTCATCATAGCTAAATGCTGCCCAGAAACAACTCCTGTGTATTACCCTAACTTCATTTTGAAACCTCACATTTTCTATGTTATAACCTGTTTTTTGGTATAGCCTTTTATTTCATTTTGCTCCTTTTAATGTAAAAATACCTTCTAATTCTAATTTATCAGACTTAACAAAAATATATGCTTTCCTTCCTCTTTGGTCCTTCTTTAAGTTCAGTTAAAAGCTAAACGAATTTGAGGCCTTTTTCCTGGAATCAATACTGTCATGTGTGTTTCTGGACTCTGTGTCTGTAAGCGTGTGCAATCCTTCAATGACTCATATCATCCTCACAGTAGATTGGCTAATCATAGCGCTAGCCAAAGGCTCGTGACCCTCCAGAGACGGATTGAGCCACAACTCCTTTAAAGGCACAAAATGCAATATGTATAAAAATCATTTCCACGTATAAGCTCTCCCCTTTATCCTAAAAATAAAGCTATGTAATATCTGTATGTGAGCCTACATTATAACCACTACTTCTAGAAATCAAAAAGAAATCAACCCTGTTCTCCTCCTTCAACCCTCACTAATTTTCCCTCTAAGATTTATTCACAGCTTTGAAAAACCGGCATTGTATCTTCTTAACCGGATTCAGTTCACTTTAATCCTTTAACCTTAACATAATAAGACCCAAAAAAGTCCTAAAATGATCCTAAATTATTAAACAATTAAATTATTACACCCTAAATCCCCCTTTATTTTCGACACATGAAATGTGTCAAAATACTATACAACCTTAAAATGCTCAGTTTTTCCCCCTCATGATCCAATCTATGTCATAAAAATAAACTTAAAACAGAACAATTATCAGTCATGTCTTTCTTCAGTTACTTGTAACATGAGTTATATCAAAAAATGTTTCCCCTTTAGCATATGGCCTTCCCCCAACAATATACTATAATCCCATAATCTAACCCCAGTCAACAAAACAGAAAGTTTCTCTGGTAAAAGCCAATTGTTTGTCCACATTTATTCATCCTCACCTTCATCCAGTCACACGTTCACTCTCATGCAGTCACACCATATATTTGCTGATAGTGGAGCCTCCCGTTCGACCAGATTCTCCACCCTCAGCAAAATGAGCTCATTTTTTTCCATAGGAAAATATTTCTTTATGCTTTTGGACTGGATTGACTCGCTACAATCCTTTTTTAGACAGGGACTTTAGACCTGATCAGGTCCCCACAGGTAGCTTTCTCCTCAGCCAGTTGTAATCTGGAAAGCCCACCTTATATTTGCTCTCCCCGAGAATTTGTCAGCGCTGTTGCAGGCCTGCTTAGAACAGAAATGAGAAAAAATAGAGCTGATTATTAGCTCACAAAACACAAAACAAAATCACCTGACAGGTTTTCTTTAAGTGCAGTGTAAATAATGGGCCCCTTTCAGACATGTCCATGGTTAATCAAACTCCCTTTATTAAAAACAAAAACAACAACCCAAACCTAACTGACAGAATCAACCCATCACCACATCAACCTCAACACACAAAAGTTTTGCCACCACATAATTTCACCTCCTCAATACACCGAAAGTCTCATTAAAACCACACAATTTGCACACAAAAATCACCCCCTTATGCTCTTTAACATACTCAAATTCAGCATAAGACCCCCTTACGACAACATATAATCACTAAACTATAAATTTCCTACCCAAATCTCTGCCATACTTCCTCTTCTGTCTGCTATGCTTCCTCTTCTGAAAGTCTCAGTCACACACACACACCAGCTAATTTGCATACTGAGTCATATCTCAAGAAGTTGCTGTAACAAGAAACACATGTTTAAACATTACCAACTTATTAAATTATTTTATTTCTTTCTACAGTGATCACTAGCGTTGATTACTCAGTACGAGAGCACTCCTAAGTCACTCTTTTAAAACTACTTTAATCACCGTTTCTTTTCATAACTCCCTTTGTCATATAGCTTCTTTTGAGTTATTCCTCAGCTTCAAACTCAAATGTATTCTATTAAACATTCACCCCATTCTACCACTCATACAAATAGCAAGCTGATCTTCATTGTGTATGTTTGTGTTCTAAGCCAGGTTTAATCAGTGTCTATGCATTAATCATCATGAGCTTATCTTGTCTTTGTAAGGTTAATGCATTTTCTGTTTGTGTGTGTGTGATTTTGCCTGTGTTGCTTTTCCAGTGTGTCAGACTCCTTCATAATTTTGCCTTTAAACAGTCAATTTTCTCCTTCCCAAATTTGCTAACCCAAATTTTGATTTCCCACCTGAAATAGCAGCATTCCTTGACCTCAGCCAGAAGGTAGGGCTCCACTTGCCACTTTCCACCTCCGCCTTAGCCCCGTCTTCTTCACCTCATCTCACCAGTGAGTCTGAGCTCACAGGGACTGAGTGGGGCCGAGTAATCGTGACTGTGCCTGCCTTAGGTTGTCCCAGGGTTTCGAGGTGGGATCTTACCCGTCATGGGCTATCCAGCCTTCCATACTCGCCTGATACGGGGGCCAAGTGGGCAGGGGAGGGAACACACTGGCTCTGGAAATTAAAGGAGTGTTAGCTGCTTCCTTCATTGCATCTTATATTAAACTATCTCACTTCTGATTCTTTCCTCGAATAATTTCACATATGGCACTTTGTGTATGTGTGTTTTCTATTCATTAATGTAATTGTCAGTTATTTTCTCTCTTTATTTTACTTTTTATCTGTTTGTTTGTAACGTTCTACTTTAGTTCTACTAAATCTTCATGTAAACAATACACCCTTATTTCACGCACACTCTGCAGTTTGCCTACGCACACACTTCTCTCTCAGACTTCCTCTGTTCACACACTTGCCTATGAGTTATTATTAGTTCTTTATTACTTTGTACAAATCACACAGAATCATTCAAATCGAGTACTCACAGCATTCACATCACAACCTTCAACGTGCTCACTTTCAATCCTGCAAGATGCAGAGATGGACATCTCCTTCACCTAACATAAAACTAAATTACCATATCAACATACAATTACTGAAATTCAAACTCAAATACACCGTCTGTTTTAATAAAGTCAAAGAGTAAACGGGTGTACCAAGTGTATGTACTTATGTGTTTTTGAACTGAAAGAAAAAGAAACTCAAACTTTTATAACATCACTCATGCATCACTTAAATTAAAAACACTTTCAAAGTTTAAAACATCCTACTTTACATCACCAAAGAAATACCTCTCACACCTTTATTCATCATTCAAAACCTTCTAGTCACCGCATTCACACACTTAAACTGTGACCAGAGTTGAGGAATATAACTCAAAACACGCTTTCCTAAGAGTATTTTAGACATGCCTTTCATAATCAGAAAGAGCAAGTAAACAAAAACAAAGAAAAAAATGATTGAAACCCCTATTAATTATCACCGCACACACAAGAAATTGAAAAAATAAAACACACCAGCAACTACTGCTACGGCAACTCAATACTTTATTTATAGTCCTCTAATAAACATAAATGGCATTTTAAACACACATTCAACAATGTTTGCAGCAGTATCTGTAAAACCAACTGTGGCTTAAACAGTTCACTGCTTACTCATTTGCATTTTCACTCACACACACACCGTCTAAAAATAGCAGCAAGCAGTCAGTGCATTACTGACTCGACACACAGCCTCCTCTCACTTTATATTACAAAGACGTCTTATATTTACAACTACTGCCAGATCTGTCAGCTTTAGCGCCTACACAATTTCGACAAATTTCAGTTAACGGTCTAACCGATAAAGTCCAACTTTTTTGTAATCAATTAACCAGTATCTGTCCAACAGTTTCTGGCCTCATCTCTAAAGTCCCTAACTCAATTTAAAAGCGTCAACCAACCCAAACTTTGCCTGAAGCTCCATTTTTTGGCGTTTTCACAGCCAAGGCTTACCCTGAAGTTTTAAGTTAAAGTTACACGCCCGAAGTCCAACTCCTCCTGTCCAAAAAAGCGCAGAGTACCGTTCCAAACGGTAAGGAGACTCTAACTCCTAGCTATTTTGAAGGTTCCCAAGTTCTTCCCGGTTGCCGACCGTACTAACCCTATTCGCCGATAGGTCAGGGCCAAGCGTCCTTGGCCGGGAGGGAGCGTTACCTCCGAGAACTGCACTTCCTAGCAGACTCTAACTGCCGTTCTAGAATAATTTATAATACTTTGAAACAACAATCAACACCCAACACAAGTGTATGACTGAGGCAGATCTAACCTGATGGACAATAGGGACTCTAACCCACAAAATGACCAACAAAGGTCTGACCTAATGACCAACCGGGACTTTAACCCACAAAATGACCAAATCCCCTACCAAACTACTTGAGACTCTAACTCAATTTCTTTGGGACTTCAACCCAGTATTTAAACTTTTCCTAGCAGACTCTAACTGCTTTTAAATCCTTTTCCTTGGGACTCCAACCCAATTTTCCTAGCAGACTTTAACTGCTTCAACTCATGAGATTTTTCATCAAAATCAAAACAGACATCCACCAGTAATTTCAGTGAGCGGACTTTTAATTTTCACAGCCCAATTTGACACACTTTGGAAATAATTCAACAGGTAGTGTCTTACCTTTTTAGATATGATACGCCGGCGTGCGTCCACTCACTTTTGACCACTGGTCAAGTCTGCCCGTCTGACCACCTTGGACCCCGGATTTCTCCGTCTAAACCTCCAACTCTCCCTCCTCAATAACCGGACGAGCCTCCAAAATGTTAAGGGTTCAATATTGAGGAAGGGTACAAGAGGTGATCGAAGAATAACCACACTGATCTGGCCGGGTGAAGTCAAACGATGATTTTAATGAATACACGCGTGGGAAGACAACTCTGTACGCAGACAGCAATTGATCTTCGACTTACTAAAGCACAAACAATTATTTTATAACATCAGGGTTTGATTTAATGACGCCCCTTCATGCGTCACAGATACATTTTATACATACGTCAAATCAAAACAACACTGACTTTTACACAGTTCAAAAGAACATCATCTTCTATTTTCATGGCCGATTCCTCCGGTCAACCTTTCACTTCCTCTTTCTTGCCGAGAAAACAAGGAACGGTTCCTCTTTTACCGAGACCCTTTCGCAGTTAGCACCAGACATGTCTAAACTCTTTCCTATAAATAAATCTAACTAATGTGTGTGTGTTGACCTCACTCAGCCTCTATGTCACCTCTCACTGACTGTCTCTTGTCCTCAAATGCTCTTTCTCAATTCACCTGTTGCACTTCTGACCTTTCACCAGGACAGAGGCTCACTGAGACTATGTGTATGTCTTCTACTAAATAAATGTTCTAATCAAAAACCTCTAATGAAACCTTAATATAAAATGACCTGATATAAGTGTTTTGTAAGCATGTACTGCAATTCCTTCTATGGCTCCAAGTCACTTCCACAATAGATTGTCCGGACATCGCGCCGAACAAAGCTTCCAACCTCCAATTAATTGACCGAGCTCCAACTCTTTAATAAGCACAGATATGCATTGTGTATAAAATAATTATAACTGCATCTGGAATACAAAGTTATCATCATCATAAACATCTTAAGGCCATCTTAAAGCTATCTGTTACATTGTTAAAGCAATGATCAATTTGAATAACCTAGTACTTAGCCTGCTGCTCAAAATAACTTTCACTTCTGCAAACT
Source organism: Simochromis diagramma (assembly GCF_900408965.1). NCBI lineage: Eukaryota > Metazoa > Chordata > Actinopteri > Cichliformes > Cichlidae > Simochromis > Simochromis diagramma. The sequence goes on along the minus strand of NW_024387438.1, from coordinate 163,355 downwards.
CTCTGCAACTTCCTGTCACTTAAGTCTTTCTGAAAGACACACACTGTTCAACCTCTAAACGCAATATAAACTACAGATTATATTATTAATGCAATGGTAATGATAATTTTATTTAACAATGGCAGTAAAATAATTTCCCTACTCCACATTCCCTCTCTCGACCTCTGGCACACCAGAGGTCGCAATACATTGTGTCCACACTCCATGTGTAAGCTTAGGTTTTCTTGGTCCCTCTCTTGTGGTCCATCAGGCCTCGGACCTCCAGGATCCTCACCCCCCTGTGGTCACCGAGATCTTCTGCAAAGGAAACAAAACACCTTTTCCTGCACCTCCCTAACTCATCCTATTTGGGACTTCTGTAATCAAAAGCCTGATCCTAATTATGTTCTTAACTTATTGACTTGTATTTATATATTCTTCAACGTTACTCATCACTTTAAAACTCTTTAAGCGCTGCTTTCACGTTCGGTTGCTCGCTCTATTTTTCCCTTATCTGATCATCAACTTCCTGTACACAAACAGTCGCTGCTGCCAGTTCCTCTATTCTAATCTGAAGTCACCTTTTTAACAAGAAAATCATTATAAGCGCCTATTCTACTAAAAGATCCAAAAGAAAACAACCACTTTAATCAATTAAGTTTAAGCATATAAGCAATTACTCCTGCATACATCTCATCATAGCTAAATGCTGCCCAGAAACAACTCCTGTGTATTACCCTAACTTCATTTTGAAACCTCACATTTTCTATGTTATAACCTGTTTTTTGGTATAACCTTTTATTTCATTTTGCTCCTTTTAATGTAAAAATACCTTCTAATTCTAATTTATCAGACTTAACAAAAATATATGCTTTCCTTCCTCTTTGGTCCTTCTTTAAGTTCAGTTAAAAGCTAAATGAATTTGAGGCCTTTTTCCTGGAATCAATACTGTCATGTGTGTTTCTGGACTCTGTGTCTGTAAGCGTGTGCAATCCTTCAATGACTCATATCATCCTCACAGTAGATTGGCTAATCATAGCGCTAGCCAAAGGCTCATGACCCTCAAGAGACGGATTGAGCCACAACTCCTTTAAAGGCACAAAATGCAATATGTATAAAAATCATTTCCACGTATAAGCTCTCCCCTTTATCCTAAAAATAAAGCTATGTAATATCTGTATGTGAGCCTACATTATAACCACTACTTCTAGAAATCAAAAGAAATCAACCCTGTTCTCCTCCTTCAACCCTCACTAATTTTCCCTCTAAGATTATTCACAGCTTTGAAAAACCGGCATTGTATCTTCTTAACCGGATTCAGTTCACTTTAATCCTTTAACCTTAACATAATAAGACCCAAAAAAGTCCTAAAATGATCCTAAATTATTAAACAATTAAATTATTACACCCTAAATCCCCCTTTATTTTCGACACATGAAATGTGTCAAAATACTATACAACCTTAAAATGCTCAGTTTTTCCCCCTCATGATCCAATCTATGTCATAAAAATAAACTTAAAACAGAACAATTATCAGTCATGTCTTTCTTCAGTTACTTGTAACATGAGTTATATCAAAAAATGTTTCCCCTTTAGCATATGGCCTTCCCCCAACAATATACTATAATCCCATAATCTAACCCCAGTCAACAAAACAGAAAGTTTCTCTGGTAAAAGCCAATTGTTTGTCCACATTTATTCATCCTCACCTTCATCCAGTCACACGTTCACTCTCATGCAGTCACACCATATATTTGCTGATAGTGGAGCCTCCCGTTCGACCAGATTCTCCACCCTCAGCAAAATGAGCTCATTTTTTTCCATAGGAAAATATTTCTTTATGCTTTTGGACTGGATTGACTCGCTACAATCCTTTTTTAGACAGGGACTTTAGACCTGATCAGGTCCCCACAGGTAGCTTTCTCCTCAGCCAGTTGTAATCTGGAAAGCCCACCTTATATTTGCTCTCCCCGAGAATTTGTCAGCGCTGTTGCAGGCCTGCTTAGAACAGAAATGAGAAAAAATAGAGCTGATTATTAGCTCACAAAACACAAAACAAAATCACCTGACAGGTTTTCTTTAAGTGCAGTGTAAATAATGGGCCCCTTTCAGACATGTCCATGGTTAATCAAACTCCCTTTATTAAAAACAAAAACAACAACCCAAACCTAACTGACAGAATCAACCCATCACCACATCAACCTCAACACACAAAAGTTTTGCCACCACATAATTTCACCTCCTCAATACACCGAAAGTCTCATTAAAAACCACACAATTTGCACACAAAAATCACCCCCTTATGCTCTTTAACATACTCAAATTCAGCATAAGACCCCCTTACGACAACATATAATCACTAAACTATAAATTTCCTACCCAAATCTCTGCCATACTTCCTCTTCTGTCTGCTATGCTTCCTCTTCTGAAAGTCTCAGTCACACACACACACCAGCTAATTTGCATACTGAGTCATATCTCAAGAAGTTGCTGTAACAAGAAACACATGTTTTAAACATTACCAACTTATTAAATTATTTTATTTCTTTCTACAGTGATCACTAGCGTTGATTACTCAGTACGAGAGCACTCCTAAGTCACTCTTTTAAAACTACTTTAATCACCGTTTCTTTTCATAACTCCCTTTGTCATATAGCTTCTTTTGAGTTATTCCTCAGCTTCAAACTCAAATGTATTCTATTAAACATTCACCCCATTCTACCACTCATACAAATAGCAAGCTGATCTTCATTGTGTATGTTTGTGTTCTAAGCCAGGTTTAATCAGTGTCTATGCATTAATCATCATGAGCTTATCTTGTCTTTGTAAGGTTAATGCATTTTCTGTTTGTGTGTGTGTGATTTTGCCTGTGTTGCTTTTCCAGTGTGTCAGACTCCTTCATAATTTTGCCTTTAAACAGTCAATTTTCTCCTTCCCAAATTTGCTAACCCAAATTTTGATTTCCCACCTGAAATAGCAGCATTCCTTGACCTCAGCCAGAAGGTAGGGCTCCACTTGCCACTTTCCACCTCCGCCTTAGCCCCGTCTTCTTCACCTCATCTCACCAGTGAGTCTGAGCTCACAGGGACTGAGTGGGGCCGAGTAATCGTGACTGTGCCTGCCTTAGGTTGTCCCAGGGTTTCGAGGTGGGATCTTACCCGTCATGGGCTATCCAGCCTTCCATACTCGCCTGATACGGGGGCCAAGTGGGCAGGGGAGGGAACACACTGGCTCTGGAAATTAAAGGAGTGTTAGCTGCTTCCTTCATTGCATCTTATATTAAACTATCTCACTTCTGATTCTTTCCTCGAATAATTTCACATATGGCACTTTGTGTATGTGTGTTTTCTATTCATTAATGTAATTGTCAGTTATTTTCTCTCTTTATTTTACTTTTTATCTGTTTGTTTGTAACGTTCTACTTTAGTTCTACTAAATCTTCATGTAAACAATACACCCTTATTTCACGCACACTCTGCAGTTTGCCTACGCACACACTTCTCTCTCAGACTTCCTCTGTTCACACACTTGCCTATGAGTTATTATTAGTTCTTTATTACTTTGTACAAATCACACAGAATCATTCAAATCGAGTACTCACAGCATTCACATCACAACCTTCAACGTGCTCACTTTCAATCCTGCAAGATGCAGAGATGGACATCTCCTTCACCTAACATAAAACTAAATTACCATATCAACATACAATTACTGAAATTCAAACTCAAATACACCGTCTGTTTTAATAAAGTCAAAGAGTAAACGGGTGTACCAAGTGTATGTACTTATGTGTTTTTGAACTGAAAGAAAAAGAAACTCAAACTTTTATAACATCACTCATGCATCACTTAAATTAAAAACACTTTCAAAGTTTAAAACATCCTACTTTACATCACCAAAGAAATACCTCTCACACCTTTATTCATCATTCAAAACCTTCTAGTCACCGCATTCACACACTTAAACTGTGACCAGAGTTGAGGAATATAACTCAAAACACGCTTTCCTAAGAGTATTTTAGACATGCCTTTCATAATCAGAAAGAGCAAGTAAACAAAAACAAAGAAAAAAATGATTGAAACCCCTATTAATTATCACCGCACACACAAGAAATTGAAAAAATAAAACACACCAGCAACTACTGCTACGGCAACTCAATACTTTATTTATAGTCCTCTAATAAACATAAATGGCATTTTAAACACACATTCAACAATGTTTGCAGCAGTATCTGTAAAACCAACTGTGGCTTAAACAGTTCACTGCTTACTCATTTGCATTTTCACTCACACACACACCGTCTAAAAATAGCAGCAAGCAGTCAGTGCATTACTGACTCGACACACAGCCTCCTCTCACTTTATATTACAAAGACGTCTTATATTTACAACTACTGCCAGATCTGTCAGCTTTAGCGCCTACACAATTTCGACAAATTTCAGTTAACGGTCTAACCGATAAAGTCCAACTTTTTTGTAATCAATTAACCAGTATCTGTCCAACAGTTTCTGGCCTCATCTCTAAAGTCCCTAACTCAATTTAAAAGCGTCAACCAACCCAAACTTTGCCTGAAGCTCTATTTTTTGGCGTTTCCCAGCCAAGGCTTACCCCGAAGTGTTAAGTTAAAGTTACACGCCCGAAGTCCAACTTCTGCTGACCAAAAAAGCGCAGACTACCGTTCCAAACGGTAAGGAGACTCTAACTCCTAGCTATTTTGAAGGTTCCCAAGTTCTTCCCGGTTGCCGACTGTACTAACCCTATTCGCCGATAGGTCAGGGCCAAGCGTCCTTGGCCGGGAGGGAGCGTTACCTCCGAGAACTGCGCTTCCTAGCAGACTCTAACTGCCATCCTATAATAATTTATAACACTTTGAAACAACAATCAACACCCAAAACAAGTGTATGACTGAGGCAGATCTACCCTGATGGACAATGGGGACTCCAACCCACAAAATGACCAACAAAGGTCTGACCTAATGACCAACCGGGACTTTAACCCACAAAATGATCAAATTCCCTACCAAACTACTTGAGACTCTAACTCAATTTCTTTGGGACTTCAACCCAGTATTTAAACTTTTCCTAGCAGACTCTAACTGCTTTTAAATCCTTTTCCTTGGGACTCCAACCCAATTTTCCTAGCAGACTTTAACTGCTTCAACTCATGAGATTTTTCATCAAAATCAAAACAGACACCCACCAGTAATTTCAGTGAGCGGACTTTTAATTTTCACAGCCCAATTTGACACACTTTGGAAATAATTCAACAGGTAGTGTCTTACCTTTTAGATATGATACGCCGGCGTGCGTCCACTCACTTTTGACCACTGGTCAAGTCTGCCCGTCTGACCACCTTGGACCCCGGATTTCTCCGTCTAAACCTCCAACTCTCCCTCCTCAATAACCGGACGAGCCTCCAAAATGTTAAGGGTTCAATATTGAGGAAGGGTACAAGAGGTGATCGAAGAATAACCACACTGATCTGGCCGGGTGAAGTCAAACGATGATTTTAATGAATACACGCGTGGGAAGACAACTCTGTACGCAGACAGCAATTGATCTTCGACTTACTAAAGCACAAACAATTATTTTATAACATCAGGGTTTGATTTAATGACGCCCCTTCATGCGTCACAGATACATTTTATACATACGTCAAATCAAAACAACACTGACTTTTACACAGTTCAAAAGAACATCATCTTCTATTTTCATGGCCGATTCCTCCGGTCAACCTTTCACTTCCTCTTTCTTGCCGAGAAAACAAGGAACGGTTCCTCTTTTACCGAGACCCTTTCGCAGTTAGCACCAGACATGTCTAAACTCTTTCCTATAAATAAATCTAACTAATGTGTGTGTGTTGACCTCACTCAGCCTCTATGTCACCTCTCACTGACTGTCTCTTGTCCTCAAATGCTCTTTCTCAATTCACCTGTTGCACTTCTGACCTTTCACCAGGACAGAGGCTCACTGAGACTATGTGTATGTCTTCTACTAAATAAATGTTCTAATCAAAAACCTCTAATGAAACCTTAATATAAAATGACCTGATATAAGTGTTTTGTAAGCATGTACTGCAATTCCTTCTATGGCTCCAAGTCACTTCCACAATAGATTGTCCGGACATCGCGCTGAACAAAGCTTCCAACCTCCAATTAATTGACCGAGCTCCAACTCTTTAATAAGCACAGATATGCATTGTGTATAAAATAATTATAACTGCATCTGGAATACAAAGTTATCATCATCATAAACATCTTAAGGCCATCTTAAAGCTATCTGTTACATTGTTAAAGCAATGATCAATTTGAATAACCTAGTACTTAGCCTGCTGCTCAAAATAACTTTCACTTCTGCAAACTCTCTGCAACTTCCTGTCACTTAAGTCTTTCTGAAAGACACACACTGTTCAACCTCTAAACGCAATATAAACTACAGATTATATTATTAATGCAATGGTAATGATAATTTTATTTAACAATGGCAGTAAAATAATTTCCCTACTCCACATCTTAAACAGATGATACAACAGGAGACCAGTGATGACATTAAGAATAACTGTAAAACTGATGCAGTTTGTTTGTCCCAAAACAACCTTTACAGCATCTCTCATGCGGCTACCCCCACACCTGCGTAGGCTGTGGACTGTTGATCTTTGACTAATAGGCAAAAGGACACTCTCTCAGGCTGAACACAAGATATACATTCCAACACACGTACACTGATACTGATACACCCACACCACCACCCTCCCTTGCCCGAATCCAACGCCTCCTTCCATGCTTTCCTCCCATCCAATGTGGACAGCGGCTCAGCCAGAAGCGCAATCACTAGATTGCAGCATCCCAGATGCAGCTGTTCCACCATACCCTTCATCATGGCACTATTGTGCTATGGTATCATGATGAAGGGTATGGTGGCGCATGTGTTTGGCTCTGCCGCTGCCGGGTGCAGTTTGCTCCACTACTTTTGTGTTATTTTTTTTCTGCTTTGCTGTTCTCATTTAGTTTTAACGATGTATTGGCTGCGTTGGTGTATGATCGTCTGGCTTTGCTATCTATCCCATCTTTTATGATGCCTCATGATGTCTCTTCGTCCTCCTTCGGCATTTTCCACCCTCTTCCATCAGCTGGATCCTCGTCAGGTGATTTTGGCGGATCCTCTAGACCACGGAGAAGGAGAGTGAGAAGAGGAGGCTTTCAGGTAAAGCTCAGGCTTTACTGGCTGCGGGGTTCGGCTGGGAAATGACACCGAGCGTGCCTTGTCTCCTGTGCTCAGAGAAGCTCCATGGAGGTGGACTTGTTTTCCACGTCCCTGTTTGGATACGCTGGGCCCGGCTCTTTGAGACTGGCCTGCCTGGGGAGGGTTTATCCAGACTCTTCTGCTGGCTGGCTTTTTCTTCCCTCGGATTCTATGAGCAAGATGGTTCAAACCCTGAGTATCTACGTCCTTTAACTTGAGCCTCCGCAAATACGGAGGCTTCTACTTCGCTGAATATGGCGCTTTTTTAACCTCGATCTCTGTCTAATAAATCATTCTTGTTGAATGATTTTATATTATCTAAAAAACTGGATTCTTTTATTCCAAACTGAGACCTGGCAGTGGGACGTAGACTATTCGTCATTTGTTGAACTCTGCCCGGATGGCTATACTTTTATTACCCAGCCTAGAGTTTTTGATCATTCAACCAATCTTTTTAATAATTATTGCCTTTCTATTTTAGCTGAAATTTATCCGGTTAAAACGAGGAAAGTTTCTGCTTGCAAATCTCCTCCTTGGCTAAATGACAGTATTCGTTGTCTAAAACATGATTGTCGTAAAGCAGAGCGCAGGTGGAGGAAAACTCACCTAACTGTTCATCTCCTCTACCTAAAGGACCTTTTAGCTTCTTTTAATAATGTGATCAGAGATGTGAGGGCTGCCTATTTCTCACACTTGGTTACAAAGAGCAGAGGTAATCCTAAGGTGCTATTCAACACCATTTGTGGCATTGTTACTCTTGCTCTACCTGTGGCCCCTATTTCATGCAGGGCTTTCTAAAAAAGCCTTAAAGTGGTGACGTCTCTCCCAGAGCTCCAGTTCAGTGACATCTACATGTATCTTGTAGAGAATCGCTCACTTTACACTGCTGCCAGCATGAGAGCTTACCTAGTACGGACAGCTACATTTGTTTTACATCTGGATGGAAACAAGAAGAACAAAAATAGTTAAAACAACGGTAGCTAGCTTGAACAAACTACCATAAGTAATTCTTGAACTATGTTGATTTGGACAAATACTACATGATAAAAGGGGCAACTGGTGTGATTTGGCCTGTAAGCCAGGGTTAGGAAAGGTGTGTTCACATGTTGGTGCCTTACTCTGAGCTCTTCTGTCACCTGTAAACAAACGCAACTAAGAGCACAACAGGTTTCTGGAAGTTAAACTAAAAGATGTTTAAAGGAAGGCTGGAGAGCAAATGGCCACATTACTGTTTTTGCCCGCCAAATGGGCGGGTCCCAGTAGCTCTGCCATCATGTGAAAATAATGGATAATTATAACTTCCACCTTAAAATTATGTAGTATGTAGTCCATTAATAGACATAGATTAATTAATTAATTAATGGCAGGACTTCTTTGAGGAGTCTTGAAGAGATGGGGTCTAAAAGTCACATTGATGGTTCGGAGGAAGTCATTACTGAAGCTAACTCAGAAAGATCAATTAAAGAGAAAGAGCCAAAGGAAATATTAATAGTTTTGAAGGTAGCTGTACATAATGTTTCATCTGTGAGATGGTTATGAGTATCGTTTTTGGCAAGAAGAAGAAGAATGTCCTTGGTTTGAAGCCAGTGTGGGCCTTTTTGTTTGGAGTTTGCATATTCTGCCCAATTCTACGTAGGTTCTCTCTAGGTATGCTGGGATATTCATACACACCAAAGACATGCTGGTGAATGTGAGTGTGAATGGTTGTCTGTCTCTATGTGTCTGGGATAGGCTCCAGCTCACATTATGGCCCATCCCCATGACGTTGAAGTGGACAAGTGGAAGAAATTGCCTGGATGGATATCATATAAAACATTTCTGTGACCACCACCAGAACTTATTATTCCAGGTTGGTTTTTGGATGTTTTGACCTTCAGTCTTTATCGCTTCCAAGCAGTACACATGTTGTGTGCCCATCTACAGGTGTACAATGTACAGCCCTGGCATTCTGTTTGATTTATTGAAGATTGTATTGCCTGATATGCTCATGTCATATTTTGCAAAGGGGAAGAGTCTCACTTCTAACAAAATCACACATACATGTTGCATCCAAGTAAAGTGAACAAGCTTTTTAGTTTTTTAACAAAAATCTCCAAATTTTGAGTAACATTTGAGCAACACATCAAGACATCATACAGAACAACACAGCCAAATGAGAGGAAGTGGAATAAGATTCAAGATACTGTTCTTGATGCATGAAACAGGCCTGTTTCATGCATTTATTTTTAAAATAATTCAGTTGAAGCATGGTTGAAAAGCTTTTGTCAGATGAAAGTTATTTCTGTGACCATTGTGGGTTTTTCTTTCATTGACCGAAGGGTACCAACAATTTTGTTCACGTCTGTATACATAGTTAGAATACATATACATAGATGTTGCCCACCTGTGGTAAACAGGAAGCTGTGGGTGGAAAGATTACTGTATCTATGTACCGCATGTATTATATTCTGTCTGCAGTGTGCTGCCGGCAGGAAATGAGACATAGTCAGACGTGGGAACGGTGGGTGAAGCAAGCAGTCTAGCTTTTAAAAATTCTGTTTCTGTTTCTGGCTCATTCTGTGTGATGTGCACTTTCTTTTCTAGATAGATTTAAATAAACAAGATTCAACAGCACTGTGTTTTAGTGTTAGTTAAGCTGGATCATTTTAACATTTTCAACTGTACAGAATGGAGAGAACTGACTTTAAAATAGTTGTAAATGTGTATTGCATGATCAGTGGAGGAATAAGAAAAACTATGTAAATGAATACTCACAAATCCATGTTCCACTTCACACAAACATGAAACTATTTGGACACAAATGTGCACAACTTGAATAAATTTAAATTCATACACAGATTTAGAATGCCCCTGATCCAGAAAACCACAACAACATGAAACATGACTATTACTCAGGTGAGCTTTTCAACAGTAATGTGGAAATGGCAGGTGCTCTATCAGTCATACACACCAACAGTAGAAAGATGCAGAAACTGCACAAAACAGGAATATTTATATCAGTTCATAGAGTTGAATGTTTTTTCTGTATCTGAGACTAATAACAAAGACTATGATGTGACTAGTTTAAAGTTAAAAGGACCAATAGAAATGGAGAAGCAGTTTCCCTGCCTGTTGGTGGAAAGCATGCCTCGCACCACAGAAAACATGTTTTTAACTGTAGAAACTGTTGATGAGAAATATCAAGTATATCTTTTTAGTTGTGTATCTAGAATGCCAGGTAGCTTCACTGATCCACTCAGTAACAAATTGATTGGTATGTTTGACAAAGCAAATAAAAACAAGGTGAAAACAATGTGTAGTAATTTTTATACTGACTTGGTAAATCCACACAAAGGGACCAATGATTTTATTAATACAGTGTACAGGAAAGCCCTTTTCTGTAGTTCTTAAACCAAACTGATTAACATCTGATTCGGCTACATGTAGAGTTCAATATAATCATGTTCACAGGAAGTAGTGAACATGATTAACTGAGACAGAGAAATGAATGTATTTGGTGATTAGACTCTGATGACCCATTGTGGCAGAACAGAATCCTGGTGGTGATTTAGGACAGGACCAACCCAGAGTCTAGGCGCCGGTGGTGATGAAGATGAAGACTGAGGCTTGGATGGAGGTCTGACTGAGGAGTCTGTGATGTGGAGATGGGGAGAAGGTGAGTGGCAAAAATGAGAGTTTGAAAATGAGGATGACGGAGAACACAGATTTAAACTATGCAACATGGAGGCTGATTGGCCCAAAGAAGGCAGGAAAGAAAATGATTGGACTAATGGAGTAATGATTGACAGCATGGAAAAGTGATAGCAGTGTAAAGAACAGAAAAGCAGCCAAACACTCAGGAAAGCAGGCAGATGACCGATTACAGACATTCACTACTGAACTTGTGCATAAGCTTCATAAAACACAGAGAGCAAAATAATAGCGGCTCTACTTATAAATGAACTTTTCCAAGTCCTTGTGTTTGTGGTCTGGTTCTTTTCCTTAGTATCTTGACACATTAGCTCTTAGTTGCATGTTCTGTCTGTATTGTATTTTTTGAGTTATTTGATTAGACCCTGTGTTAGGTCTAAACTTATAGACCTCGCTGACTCAGAGACTTATTCCCATGAACAAAGCAAGACAGAACAGCGATCGATCGGTTTTAACGTGCACAAGGGAAGCCTGGTCGGATTTTCAGAGCAGCACTCTGCCCTCGACCTCAAACGGCTCTGACCTTGGCTCCCTCTGCAGCCTTTTTGTTAAATACAGTTATAGTTTACACAAGCACCACCCATGGAAAAAACCCATGTGGCGTGTCAGGCACTGTGTGTGTGCGAGCATGTGTGTGTGTGGGTGTGTATGCACGTGTGAGTGTCTCTCTGTGTGCGTGACTTCCTGGTTACAACAGTATTAACTACATTCTTAACATGACTACAGCAAGAAAACTGTAGTTTTTCACCCAATCTACTTATTCATAAACGTGACAATTTGCAGTGTTTCGAAAGGAGCATTGCAAAAAAAATTGGCATTTAAAGGAAGATACAAACAATCAATTGCTACAGCAAGATAACTACATACTCGCCTCTGTCAGTGCGCCCCAGGGTGGCTGTGGCTACAATGTAGCTGCCATCACCAGTGTGTGAATGTGTGCGTTAATGGGTGGGTGACTGAATGTAGTGTGAAGCGCTTTGGGGTCCTTAGGGACTAGTAAAGCGCTATAGAAATACAAGCCATTTACCATTCTTGGTCATAAAAAAAGTGTCATCTCACCCCACCCCTACATACAGTTTAACCCCTCTAACGGTCCACCGTACACAAACACAGGTGAGGCCATAAACGGCAGGACGTTTACTAAACAAGGAAAAAGAAACCTCACATAGGATGTGCCTGCAATTAAACACTCTAACCTTCCCCACCACTCAACAGGCCGGGGAGGTGGATAGGAACAAAAGAAGGTCTTTGATCATACAGTTTGAAACAAGATCCACAGTTGTAAGCGCAAAAATGACAACATGTAACAATTCCCCCTAACACCCTGTTGTTTCTATTTAATCCTTGGTAATTCGGTTTGTTGTCCTAACACTTCGCAGTGTTCCTCTGTGTAAGCGTTCTGTTTTTTTTAACTTCCTGTTTTAATTTATTTGTTTCCCGTGCCTTAGTGTTCTGTGATAGTTTGATTCAGCTGTGTCTTGTTTTCCAGCCATAATGACTTCCCTGATTCTGATTGGAGTTTGTTACTCTCTGCCTGTGACCTTTAGTTAGTTTTTGCTGCATTGTTTGGGCCCTTATTCTTACCCGGGGCCGGGACAAGGAGCCCAGACCTCCCTCTCCCTGCCCACCTCCTTCAGGTTATCTGGCTCCTTACAGTTTAAATGAATGATGATTCTAGCAAAGCACACGAGGCTTTAAAATGAACAATACTTTGTAATAAAAACAATACAAACTATACAAATAAGTATAGGGTCTACCTTACAATATAAAGCACTTTGAGGTGACTGTTGTTGTGATTTCGCGCTGTATAAATAAAATTGAATTGAACCGAATTAACAAAGCTCTGAAGAGGATAATTAGATGCAGTATATATAAAAGGGGAGATAATCATCTGTGATCCAGTTACAGACCAATTTTTCTGCTTTCCCATAATAAAGAAAATCATTATCATTTAAAGCTTCTTCTTCAAAGATCTTTCAGCAAACTTCCTGTTTATGACTTTTCTTGCTGTAGTCATGTGCAGGGGAAGGCTAACACCACCCACACTGAACATCAAACCCACTCAATGAAAAGTTGTTATTTTTTGTTCGTTTAGGGAGTGTAAGTTCTGATTGGGCAGGCAGCTTACAGCCCACCTACAAAGTGTCCCACTCTCTCACCCACCAACATGAGAGACACAAACAGACAAAGGAAGAAGCAGTGCTGTCTGTCCGAGCGTGCAGAGGTGTTCAGCTGCGAACTCAGAGCAAAGCAAACAGGTAACACACACAAACACCTGCTGCTGCAAAGGAATCACTCGAACTATAACCTGCTTAAACTTGTACAGATGAGCCAATATGCTGTTCATGTCTGACTTACACCAACCTCGCACTGGGATGACACTCTGACACTTCTTTGTCTAATTTACATTTAACATTATCTGATTGAAGTTTAGTCTTCATTAACTTTAATACATGCAAGAGAGCCAAAGACAAACTGTTAAAATTGTCAAACCAATTTTTAGGAGCAGATATGCTATGTTTTTTAAACCAGTGCAAAACTTTTGTTTGGCTTTCAAAAGCTAATGTCACGATTTACTAAAAAGTAAAGTATCAGTTTTGTGACTGAAAGGTTTTGGCACGGCTGTTCTTACAGCTCTCCTCACTGCACTCTGCTACTTACAGGCTTAGCTTTACACCCCTGAAGGCTACTGTGTAATAAAGCTTAAGCTGTTTTTGATCACTTTTGTGTACTTTTATGGAATAACTGACTTAAATGAGTGGCACCATCTAAGTAGGGTAAAATAATCCACTTCAGCAACAAAGAGATTCTTAAATTTACATGTAAACTGGAAGTTGAAACATTTAGTAAAGACTTTCTGTTGGTACTGGTAACCTGTGATGCCACACATCAAGGTCTGGGTTTGAATGTTCTCTTTATGTGAGGAGTTTACTGAGATGGAAGTGATGTCCTTTGTGCTTTTAACCAAACTGAACACCAAGAGAATTTTTTTCAATCAGTCAAAAAGACACCGTTCATCTCTCTTTGAGAAGTCAGGTAAAAACATACTTCTGGTAAGCTTTAGATCTCTAAAGATCTCTGCCAAAATTCTGTATTCACAAAACACAGATTTTGTCTTTTAAATGTTGACCTGTACTTTATTCATCCAGAATGTTTTACAAACGGATGTCAGTGTAACTTTACTCTTATTGCATTGTTGTTGTACTTTCTCTCTTCTTCCTATCTCATTAAATTTGAGGGATTCCAGTTGTGTCGTTTGTCAGCTCTTCTTCCAAAGTTTTAGGTCTGTTTAGTTTATTTCCACTGATTCAACCAAAGTGTCGAATAACTGTACTAACTGGCTTTTCACAAATAAAAGCAAAAAAAGAAAAAAGTTTAAGGGTGCCATAAAGTTTTTATGACTTTTTAAATTATGTTTGTACAAAAAGGAGTTCTGTGTCATTCGATGTTTCCCCCCCTGCTTGTCTTGTTAATTCATGTTTCCCCAGTCTGTCATGTCTCTCTCTCACCCTCGCTCCCTCTCATCTGCCTCTTGTCCACTTGACATGTTTCTCAGTTTCCTGTTTTATTGTGAAAGTCTTGTGTTTGCATGTTCGGTGTGCTTCCCCGGTGGCGTCATGCTAATTCGTGTCAGCTGTGTTCCCCGTGTGTTCTCACTTCCCTCGTTATCCTTTTGTGCATTTATGCCAGCATCTCTCTCATACCTTACTGTCTGCCAGCCTGCATGCATGTCTAGTTTTTTTTTTGTATTCTCAGTTTAGTTAATGTTGGTTTTCCTTGTGTTCGCTGTTTTTTGAGTTTACTTTTTACTTGCTTGTCGAGTCTGGATTTGTGTCCCATCCTTCCTGCCGCACACAGTTTATGATATTCTGATGTCAGAGATAAGTTTTCCAACAGTGTCCATCACAAATGTTATATGGTAATAATAAATGTTATTTTGAACAAAAGATTTGTGAACAACTCAAAGAAATGTGTAATTTCTGAACAAAAATCAAAATGATCACACTAATGCTATGTAAATAATTTCTGTATTGCCATCTGAGCAAACCATCTTAATCTGCAGAGATCTGAGGACAAAGTACAGAGAAAGTATTGAGTATTCGCTGTTTGTCCAAAACTCTAATGCATGCCCTCTGTCTTTGGAAATATGTGTTTCTAAAAGCAGGTTTAGAACAAGAAAGACTAAAATCTTTTTCTTTCTTCCCTCCAGTTCAATCAGTCTGTGGGATTTTCAGCAGAGTGACATTATGGCAGCAGCAGCAGCACCTGGTGAGTCCAGCCAGACTTCACTGGTCTAGATAACACACTGTTTAAACACACTGTAGCCTGGTGAGATCAGATTCCGTGTTATACACTGTGAACTGACAGAAATGTGAAAACTGGTTGAAACTTTTTGGTTTTTGATCATTTCAAGACAAAGCAATGGTTCCAGTGTTGGAAATAAAAATATGAAAATAAAATAATTTTCTGTCTCAATAATTCTTATTGCTCACTTTTAAAATCATAAATAACACCGCACCCAGTTATGTTAAGGATCTCCTCAGCTTTTATATCCCTGGGAGAGCGCTTAGATCAGCAGGCCAAATGCTCCTGATGCGACCTAGATCTCGGCTCAAGACCAGAGGTGACCGAGCATTCGCCGCTGTCGCACCCTGCTTCTGGAATAACCTCCCTCTAGCTATTCGGGCGTCTGATTCAATTCAGTCTTTTAAATCTCGATTAAAAACTTATTTGTTTAGCCTTGCTTTCCCCGCCTCCTAGAGCCCACATTTTTAGTGTACTGGAACTTATCTTTATCACTTTGTTAATGTTTATAATGTTTTAACCTTCAGCCTTTCGGGTTGTGCCTACTATGCCTGGTGTATTATTGGTTAGTTATGTCACCCGCCTGTTAGTATATTTTATTAGTATTTTGTATTTTGTGCTTCATATTTGTATTTATTATTGCTCCTAACTCATTCTGTGAAGCACTTTGGCATACCTGTGGTTTCTTAAATGTGCTATATAAATAAAATTGTATTGTTAAAGGAAGAACAATTGTTTTTGTTTTGTTTTTTCATTTTGTATTCAATAATTACTTTCTTAACAAAGGAGCAAATGTTCATGCCATAAATCAGCCCTGAATGAAAATTTTTCTCATTACAAGTTTTTATTTGGTTAAAGTGAAACATCACATTTAGTAAAAATTGTCACTGCAAGAACAGTCAAAAAATCCTTGGAAGACACACAACAGAAAAATGAAAACAATAAACAAAATGTTGAATGCTGTATCTGTGCCTATTAAATGCATGTCCTTTATCTCCTCTACCTGCACTTAGTGCCATCTTGTCCTTTACAGAACGTGACATCACTGCTAATAGACTTATGTTAGTTTAATAAAACCAAAAACTCTGTGGAAAACAAGGACAAAAATTAAAAATCAGGCTAAGAGGTCCATTTTGGGCTGCATTACAAAGAAAAACAACTGAAAACCACTTTTACATGGAGTACGGTTTCACTCAGCTGCTATATATCCAAATGTGGTGAGAGGAATAAAGTAGATTCTCACGTGTACATTTTTTAACTCTAGTTATCTCAGAACTGCAGCAGAAGGTATTTTCTGTGGGATATAAGATGTAATGCACTTTAATCACATCTAAATTATTTGATTTTACAATCCACTATGGTGGTACATAGAGGCAAAATACTCAGAATTTGTCATCATCCAGAAACTAATGAACTCGGTCCTTATGAAACATGGTCAAAAACTTAAAATGTCATATATGAGTAGGTACTTATTACCTTTTAATCCAGTGACAGATCTTTAAGTTTTTGCTTAGTACATTCAGTCAATTGTGTCGATTATTCTTATTTACTATTACAGATTTAAGATGCAGCACCTTGATGTCTCGATACATTACTGGATAAATATAAAATCAAGCAATTAAACGCTTGAAATTTAAAACACATTTAAATTTATATAATCTAAATGATTTATATATAAACATATAAATCCTTTCATTTGAGTTAAACGTGTCACTTGCTGACAGATTTTAAAAAGACTTTAAAATTAAAAATGTCAACAAAAATTTGTGTAACTTATTGTTTCCTATTGTTTTAAGTATCGTTAGAGTAGCATAACTCCTGTAGAAATTGCTAACTTTAAATCTTTACAGCACAAACTTAACCAAACTCCAATGCTTTTTCAAGATAAACTTTGGTAAATGGCCTGTGTTTGTATTGCACTTTACTTGGTTCCTAAGGACCCCAAAGCGCTTTACACATCCAGTCATCCACACATTCACACACTGGTGATGGCAGCTACATTGTAGCCACAGCCACCCTGGGGCGCACTGACAGAGGCGAGGCTGCCGGACACTGGCGCCACCGGGCCCTCTGACCGCCACCAGTAGGCAACGGGTGAAGTGTCTTGCCCAAGGACACAACGACCGAGACTGTCCAAGCCGGGGCTCGAACTGACAACCTTCCGATTACAAGACGAACTGCTAACTCTTGAGCCACTATCACCCCGTCTTTGAAAACTACTTGTTTCAAATTTTTCAGAAGGAATCCGGGGGAATGTTGTGTCATTTAAAAAGATTTAATTTGCTGGGCAGTTGAAATTACAAGTGTG
The DNA here is from genome assembly GCF_900408965.1 of Simochromis diagramma. Taxonomy (NCBI): domain Eukaryota; kingdom Metazoa; phylum Chordata; class Actinopteri; order Cichliformes; family Cichlidae; genus Simochromis; species Simochromis diagramma. Next base: position 145,832 of record NW_024387438.1, on the reverse strand, counting down.
ACATAGCACTATGGACCGTGAATATGATACAGCATACTGCCTCGCACCAAGGTTGGCCCTGAAATGGCTGCACAGGTTTTATACAGTAACAACAACAAATGATTATGGCTAGCTTCTTCAAACACCCATCCTGATGGCTTCTGCAAAATCCTCCCCCGTGTCCGTTCAGCTCCTCGACCTCCTATATGCTCCTTTCCTGGAATTGGAAAGACAAAACAAAAACGCACCCTACGTAGCCTTGGCTAGCTGCTGATTCTAAGGCTCCACTCAGGACATCTTTTTCGGACTCCCTGTCCAGAGAATATCCTGCTACTTATTATCAATTGTGATTTGTGTAAGCATGTTGCATATCTTTTTGCACTTCTACGTCATCCTGCAATATATCAACTCAGACAATCAATGAATGAAGCTCTGAACCTTCAAAAGACGGAATGCCAACTCATATAAGCGCAATTGTAGTGTGTATAAAAGATAATTAAAAAAGCTTTGCTTAATCATTTAATAAAAATATAATTTTCAACCCTAACAGAGTATTCTGTTCATGCTCAGCATAGCAGAAGTGAATGGAAATGATGGCAAGTGTTAGGCTGCTTAAAGTTGCAGAGTGGGGTCAGCAGATGCTGAGGCACATGCAGAGGCTGCCAACTTTCTGCAGAGTCGAGAGAGAGAAGGGAAGACATGGCAAATGGCCATGGGTCAGTTTTAAACCTGGGTTGGCCGCTCTCATGCCTCTAGCCCCTCCTCATCTCAGATCTAAACAGGCGCCAGCAGTGAAAGCTCTTAATGCTTCAGCGTACCAAGACATTTTGGAGAACTTCATGCTCCCAATTCAGTTGGAACAGTTCGTGGACGTCACCTTCCTGTTCCAACATGATTGCACACCAGTTCATAAAGTAAGGTCCTTAAAGACATGTATGAGCCAGTGTGGTGTGGAAGAACTTGACTGGCCTTCACAGAGTCCAGACCTCAAACTGACAGAACACCTCTGGGATGAATTAGAGTGGAGACTCTGAGCCAGGCAGGAGGAAATAACAAACAGGAGAAAAATATACAACACATACAATCAAGAGGAAATACACTACCAGTCAAAGGTTTTGGACACACATTCTTCAAATAACCACCCTTTGCTTTGATTCCTGCTTTGCACACTCTTGGTGTTCTCTCCATGAGCTTCATGAGGTCGTCACCTGAAATGGTTTTCCAACAGTCTTGAAGGAGTTCCCAGAGATGCTGAGCACTTGTTGGCCCTTTGGTTTTCACTCTGCGGGACATCTTATCCCATACCTTCTCCAAGATGGTGCCGTGTATGGATGCCCTGGTGCTTCAGTGCGTTACTTCTGTCTTGTTTTTGTGCATAACTTCTGTGTCTGGGCACTCCTCTGGATATTCTTACACCAGAGAAGAGCTCCTTAACCACAGGACTACAACACCTGTGGATTTACTTCCAATATTTGTCGCATCTGCGGCAGATTTACTGCAGACTCTAATCAGGAAAGTGAGACGTCGAAAGAGAGGAAAGCGAGCCGGCGCACTCGTGCATCTGAGGAGACGCGGACTGCGAACTGCTCTTCCTGGGATCTTCCTTTCTAATGTACGCTCACTCAGGAATAAGATAGACGAACTGGCCCTGATGAGAAGCATGAACAGAGACTTTGCCTCCTCCTGTGTCTTATGTTTTACGGAGTCGTGGCTCAGTGAGAACATCCCGGACAGCGCGCTCAAGCTGGAGGGCTTTCATCTGCTGCGCGCGGACCGGCAGGCCGCTCTCTCCGGTAAGACCAAAGGTGGAGGTGTCTGCTTCTACATCAATAGTGGCTGGTGCACAGATGTGACAGTGATTGCTCAGCACTGCTCTCCCTCTCTGGAATACCTTTTTATTCACTGCAAACCGTTTTATTCTCCGCGGGAGTTTGCTTCATTCATCCTGGCCGCTGTTTACATCCCGCCAGACGCGGATGCGCAGGCAGCTCAGTGCGCACTCGCGGAGCAGATTCTCCACATGGAGCGGACATTCCCGGACTCTCTCATCATTGCTCTTGGGGACTTTAACAAAGCCAACCTGAGCCATGAGCTTCCGAAATACAAGCAGTATATTAAATGCCCGACCAGAGAGGAGAGGACATTGGACCACTGCTACAGCACGATCAGCGGGGCCTATCGCGCGGTGCCCCGCGCTTCACTCGGACTTTCTGACCACGTCATGATCCACCCAATCCCCGCGTACAGACAGAGGCTGAAGCTCTCCAAACCTGTCGTGAGGACCAAAAAACTGTGGAGCAACGAGGCTGTGGAGGAGCTTCGCACGTGTTTGGAGTCTACAGACTGGGACACAATGAAGGCTGCTTCTAACAGCTTGGACGAGTTTACGGACACTGTCACCTCCTATATCCACTTCTGTGAGGACAGCATTGTGCCATCACGCACCAGGGTGAGTTATAACAATGACAAACCCTGGTTTACTCCTAAACTCAAAAAGCTGTGGCTGGAAAAGAGAAAGGCGTTCAGAAGCGGAGACAGGGACTGCTACAGAGAGGCCAAGTACAGGTTCACTAAAGAAGTGGACGTTGCTAAACATCAGCACTCTGAGAAGATGCAGCAGCAGATCTTAGAGAATGACTCGGCCTCTGTGTGGAAAGGTTTTAGGAACATCACCAACTACAAGCCTAAAACCCCCCACTCCACTGACGACTTGCTCTTAGCCAACACCCTCAACGACTTCTACTGTTGTTTTGACGAGCCATCAGGCAGCCTTCACACCTCCAACGGCCCCAACAATAGAGGCACTTTGGACACTCATTCCCCCACCTCTCCCCCCTCCATAGAGCCATCACCACCTTCAAACACTTCACCTACAACACCCCCCTCCTCACCCCACACAAAAGAGGATTTCACACCACCTCCTCCCACCACAACTCTTCATATTCATGAAGCAGATGTGAGGAAGCAGTTTAAGAGTCTGAATGCTCGAAAAGCTCCCGGCCCAGACGGTGTGTCTCCTGCCACCCTCAGACACTGTGCAAACGAGCTGGCCCCAGTGTTTTCTGGCATTTTCAACTCCTCACTGCAGGCATGTCATGTGCCTCCCTGCTTCAAGTCCTCTACCATAATCCCTGTCCCCAAGAAACCTAGGATCACTGGACTAAATGACTACAGACCCGTGGCTCTGACATCTGTGGTCATGAAGTCATTTGAGCGCCTAGTTCTCTCCCATCTCAAGACCCTCACGGCCCCCCTCCTGGATCCCCTGCAGTTTGCATACAGAGCCAACAGGTCTGTAGATGACGCCATCAACATGGCCCTACACTACATCCTGCAGCATCTGGACTCCCCAGGAACCTACACCAGGATCCTGTTTGTGGACTTCAGCTCTGCCTTCAACACCATCCTTCCAGACCATCTCCGAGGCAAGCTTTCCCAGATGAATGTGCCCGATCCCATCTGCCGGTGGATCACTGACTTCCTGACGGACAGGAAGCAGCACGTGAGGCTGGGGAAGAATGTCTCGGACTCCCGGACCATCAGCACCGGCTCCCCTCAGGGCTGTGTTCTTTCTCCTCTGCTCTTCTCCCCGTACACCAACTGCTGCACCTCCACCCACCAGTCTGTCAAGCTAATCAAGTTTGCAGATGACACCACCGTCATTGGGCTCATCTCGGACGGGGATGAGTCTGCCTACAGGAGGGAGGTTGAACGTCTGGTGTCCTGGTGCAGCCACAACAACCTGGTGCTGAATGCCCAGAAGACAGTGGAGATTATTGTGGACTTCAGGAAGCACACAGCCCCACTCCCCCCCATCATCCTGACTGACACCCCCATCACCTCTGTGGACTCATTCCGCTTCCTGGGTACCACCATCACCCAGGACCTGAAGTGGGAGCCCACCATCACCTCCGTCATCAAGAAAGCCCAGCAGAGGATGTACTTCCTGAGGCAGCTGAAGAAATTCAACCTGCCAACACGGACGATGATGCAGTTCTACACCGCAATCATCGAGTCCATCCTCACCTCCTCCATCACCGTGTGGTACGCTGGAGCCACTATCAGGGACAAACAGAGACTGCAGCGTGTTGTGCGCTCTGCTGAGAAGGTGATTGGCTGCAGACTCCCATCTCTGCAGGACCTGTACACCTCCAGGACACTGCGGCGTGCAGCCCGGATCTCAGCTGACCCCTCTGGTCAGGTCAAACACAGTCTGTTTGACCTGCTCCCCTCAGGCAGGAGGCTCCGGTCCATTCGCACCAGAACCTCTCGCCATAAGAACAGTTTCTTCCCCTCTGCTGTTGGACACATGAACAATAAACGTATGACTGTTCCCACCACTAACACATGACCCTACGCTGTGTTCACTGCATCATTCCATGTTTGGCACTGATCACCACCTGCACTCATGTATATATCATGTATATATCTATCTACTTAGCACTTTTAATTCTTATTCTTATTTTTATTTTCATGTCTATTTAAGCGTAATTTATGACAGTATGTTTGCACTGAAGCACCGCAGCAATTTCCTAATGTTGTAAACCTGCTCAACATTTGGCAATAAAACCCTTTCTGATTCTGATTCTGATTCTTCTGATTCTGATACCATCTTGATTGGGTTTAGGTCAGGTGACTGTGGAAGCCAGCACTCCATTACTTACTCACATGACTAAAATGCGTCATCGTTTTCGAAAAGGCTCAGTTTTCTGCACTGCTGCAAAAACGGCATTTTCAAATGCATCCACTTTGGAGAGCGCTTTCAAAACGCTGCATTTTCCTAGAGCCAAAACACCATCTCGGTGTGGACGGGATGCCACAATGGAGAGAAAATGATGCGTTTTCAAACAAAAACGTATTAGTGTGGACATGGCCTGAGTACCGAACACCCAGGCAGGGGTTAGGGAGAGCATGATCTCCACTGAATAGCGGTAGGAGCTGATTCTGTTGGAGGTTTCTTCTTGTTGAAAGGAAGTTTTTCTTTCCCACTTTGGCCAAAGTGCTTGCTCATAGGGGGTCATAAGATCGTTGGCTTTTTCTCTGTCTGTATTATTGTAGGCTCTACTTTAAAATATAAAGCGGCCAGAGGTGACTCTTGTTGTGATTTGGCGCTGTTTAAATAAAACTGAATTGAATTATGTGGGAATCTTTAGCTCTGCTGAGAACACGTACAGGCAGCTTCAGGTTGTTTTCTGAAAATCAGCAGGACAAGATCTCTACCTCTTCCCTTTACGCTGTCCAACCCCGGTGGTGTCATTGTCAAGTATGCCAATGACATTGGCTGGGTGGGTTATTGTACGGGTTAAAATAGCTCCTCCCTGAAACTAAGAATACACACTCAGGATGTGAGCCGACTATTCCAGAAACAGAAGCCCAGGAAAGCCCCCGGACCAGATGGCGTCTCACCCTCCTGCCTCAAAACCTGTGCTGAACAGCTGGCTCCCATCTTTACTCGCATCTTCAACAGATCGCTGGAGCTGTGTGAAGTTCCCTCCTGCTTCAAACGCTCCACCATCATCCCTGTTCCCAAGAAACCCACCATCACAGGACTGAATGACTACAGACCTGTCGCCTTGACGTCTGTGGTCATGAAATCCTTCGAACGACTGGTGTTAGCCCATCTGAAAGACATTACAGGCCACCAGCTGGACCCTCTGCAGTTTGCCTACTGGGCAAACAGGTCGGTGGATGATGCAGTGAACATGGGGCTGCATTACATCCTGCAACACCTTGACCGCCCGGGAACTTATGCCAGGGTCCTGTTTGTGGACTTTAGTTCGGCTTTTAACACCATTGTGCCTGAACTTCTTTCCTCCAAACTCTCCCAGCTCAGCGTGTCACCAGCTACCTGTCAGTGGATCACCAGCTTCCTGACAGACAGAAAGCAACAAGTGAGGCTGGGGGAGATCACCTCTGAAACCCGGTCCCTCAGTATTGGTGCCCCTCAAGGATGTGTCCTCTCACCACTACTGTTCTCCCTCTACACTAACGACTGCACCTCCAAGAACTCGGCTGTCAAACTCCTAAAGTTTGCAGATGACACCACTGTCATTGGCCTCATTCAGGATGGTGATGAGTCTGCATAGCGGCAGGAAGTTGAGCGGCTGGTACTCTGGTGCAGTCAGCACAATCTGGAGCTGAACACTCTTAAGACTGTAGAGATGACAGTGGACTTCAGGAGACATCCCTCAACTCTGCTCCCCCTCACCATATCAGACAGCCCTGTGTCAACTGTGAAGACCTTCAAGTTCCTGGGCACAACCATCTCCCAGGACCTGAAGTGGGAGACCAACATCAACTCCATCCTCAAAAAGACCCAGCAGAGGATGTACTTCCTGAGACAACTGGGGAAGTACAGTCTTCCACAGGAGCTGCTGATCCAGTTCTACACTGCGGTCATTGAGTCTGTCCTGTGCTCCTCCATCACAGTCTGGTATGGAGCAGCCACTAAACAGGACAGGAGCAGACTGCAGCGGACTGTACGGGCAGCAGAAAGGATCATCGGCACCCCCCTGCCCTCCATCCAGGATCTGTACCTCTCAAGAACCAGGAAACGGGCAGGGAAAATCATCAGACCCCTCACACCCTGCACACAGACTTTTTGATCTGCTGCCCTCTGGCAGACGGTACAGAAGCCTGCAGACCAGGACCACCCGACACAGGAACAGTTTCTTTCCCCTCGCCATCTCCCTTCTTAACAGTTGACCTGTCACACTGCTCCCACTGCCAGACTGCAACTGCAGCTTATGTACATTCTGTAGTATTCATTCCACCTCATTCATTTCTGTATTTTATGTATATAAGTTTAGATTCGTTATTTATAGTGGGTTTACATAGCTTTGTGTATGTATGTGTAATGTGTATATATAGACACTTGTGTGTGTGTGTGTGTGTGTGTGAGATTTACATTGCTGTGCTTGAGAGCCACCATCTACCGGAACCAAATTCCCTGTATGTGTCTGCACATATACTTGGCCAATAAACACGATTCTGATTCTGATTCTGATTCTGAACCATGGCATGAGTCAAGGAGCCTGGATCCCTTCCAGTTAGTCCAGGCAGGCTTTAACCACAGCCCTTGGGATGCCGTCAGGACCGGCAGCTCTCCTGGGGGTTAAATGCACTCAGTCTCCTCCTGGCCTCATATTGCTGGAAGGCAGGTGGGGTACGGGGGTGTGGGGGAGGAGTGGCCTCAATTCAATTCAATTCAATTCTTTATTTATTTATTATTAGCTCCTCTGCCAGTTTGAGGCTGCTGTTGGAGGTTTTTGTCAGTGAGGAGGCCCTCTATCCTCCTCCTGTAGGCCTCCTTGGCCTGTTTGATGCCCCTCCCCACGTTGGCTCTGGCAGTGCTGTACAGAGAACTATCCCTCAGCCTGAAGGCTGAGTTACGAGTTCTGATCAGAGCCTGGACTTCACACCTCATCAGTTGGGAAAAACCCAGATGGTTTATGCCACTGTCATGTTGTCTACACAGCACTTAATATAGAAAAGGACAGACTGAGTGAATGTCTCCAGGTCCTGCTGTTCAAAAATGGACCAGTCTGTCAGATTGAAACCTGTATCTGAAGGAAGGCATCATCTGGCCATTTTTTAATGACCCAGATGATTATTAAAACATGGCCATGTGGAGTAAAGGTTGAAGAGGAAGGGGGAGAGGACAGTTCCTTGTGGTGTCCCTGTGTTGCTGATTACCTTGTCAGACACACAATGTGGAAGATGCACATATTGTGGTCTTCCTGTCAGGTAATCAACAACCCAGAACACCAGAGAAGCATCCACCTGCATCACTGTCAGTTTATCACCCAGGATGGTCGGCCTGATGGTGTTGAAAGTACTGGAAAAGTAAAAAAACATGACCCTCAGAGACTTGCCTGAGTAGAATATCAGGGATGTTTGCATGGAGCCAAGATTCAGTTACAGTCAGTAGACAACACTCCCAGACAAAGGAGTTGTAGTAAATCTCTGATTGTAGATCCTTCATTTTGTTTCAAGGGATCTTATGTTGGTAAGGAAGATTGATGGCGGCAGGGGTTTATGTTGTTGTTTTTGAAACTCTGTATTCCCGCTTTTGTTTCCTCTCCTTGCACTGTCTGCATCGCTTGCTGTTCACAACAATAACCCCCGGCGAGACCAGTAGTCTTAAATCTCAGGTGGGATAATGTCGGTTCAATCAGAAGTAAAATTCGGGCTGAGGCCAATGTCTATTAGTTCGTGACGACTGAAAGTGATCAGTGCTTTTGCAGTAAGACACAATGAAAGGGCATCAAAAACACAAAAAGGTGCACACGTCAGTACACATGCATGAAAGTAAGTGTCACAGATGATTTGTGTTTATATATCAGATTCTCTAAATCCAGTATTAGGTAGTTTTTCCAGTGGTGGGATTTATGAATAATTTTGTAGTGTAAAAGCATTTTAAAAATTTCAGTGTTTTTTTTTTTTTAACTGACTGAATAGTTTTCTGTTGACCTGCATGTTTCAACATAACCTATACTTAAGCTAAATGGTCAAATCTAATGGCAGTTCTTTTAAGTTTGAATAACTGATTTTAATTACAGGTATTCCTGAAACTGAATTTTCAATGCAAAACTTCAGAATTAAATGTTGGAAGCTGAAACGTTATTGTGGACTAAATAAAGAGGATGCTTTTTTTCCCCCTTCTCTTTCTAATTGTTTGAGAGTTCTCAATAAATTTGGAATGCTGAATTTGTTTCTATATTTTTGCAGATGAGGATTTCAATCAACCAGAACACAGCAGCTCTGACTTTGAGGAGTGTAAGTTAAACTAACAGCATTTCATATATGATGAATAAAATTAAAAATAGTAATAATAATAATTTAATGCATCAAATGTTGTGTCAAGAGGTTTAGGATTTAAAAAAAATGGATGAAGCTTCTACTAATCCTGGATTTCCTGCTCATTCATCAGCCTGTTAGTTACAGGTCACAATCTTTATTAGATGAAATGGAAATAAGGGATTAAACGAAAGTGTACATTTTATTTTTTTTGTTTACTTTTTTTTTTGACTAAAGCTACTACAAAAAACGATTAATAACTGATAATTTTCTATTGAAAATGAACTTAGTTTTTCAATAATTGAACTAATTATACTTTTTTCAGTGTCTGAGCTGAGGGTCGTTCTGCTGGGGAACAGCTGGTCTAACAGGAGCTCAGTGGGCAACTTCATACTGGGAGCAACTGTGTTCAGCTCTGAGGATAAAGCAGACCTCTGTCTGAGAGTCAAAAGGGAGCTGAAGGGGAAAGAAATCGATCTCATCAACACTCCAGATCTGCTGTCTCCTAAAATCTCCCCAGAAGATCTGACGAAACAAGTTGAGAACTGTGTGAGACTCTCTGCTCCTGGACCTCATGTGTTTCTGCTGGTCCTCCAGCCTGCAGACTTCACTGAGGATCACAAACAGAGGCTACAAATGGTCCTTGAACTCTTCGGTGATCCATCATTTGATCGTTCACTGGCTCTGATAATGCCCAAAGACAAGAGTTCAAGTTCCACTGAAAAGTATATGCAGCATCCACAGTTAGGAGAGATTATCAAGAAATGTAGAGAAAAATTGTTGTGGCAGAAGAACCTGGCACAAGAGCAGCTGTTAGCAGCCATAGATACAGTGGTGAAGAAGAGCATGAGAGAACATGTGAGCTGTAATGTTTTCAATAACAAAAAATCTGTTTTGTCCAGTAATTACCCAAAAGAAAAAGTCTCTCCCAGCTTGGATCCTGTTAGGGGCGGTAAGTGCAGGAACAACATTTTTTTTTTCGCAATGAAATAATGTGATGATCAGTTTTATGTTCAGCGTTTTCATCAGAGAATTACAAAATTACCTACAATCCTTCAATAAAAAAAGATGTAGCACTTAAATATCCCTTAGCTCAGATTGAGAAGTTAGGATACAAAGTAAGATGGTTTAGACATGTAAAGAAGGGGGTAGTGGATATGCTGGACAAAAGATGATGAAGATGGAGCTGGCAGCAGAGGTGAAAAAGGAAGAGCACGGAAAAGATTATTGGATTCAGAGGATTTGTGTAACAGAAGAGGAGTGATAGAGTAATAGATGTTGTTGTGGTGACCCCTAATACGAACAGCCAAAAAACAAGGACAAACAAACAAAAGGACGTATCAGTGAAAAATCCAATTTATTACGAAAAACTATAATCATTAAGAATAAAATAAAATGTGAGATCAGTGAAGATGTCATCTTCCATGTTTTTATTTTAAGTGCAGTTATTTGCAGCTGAAAACTCGAAACCCCTATGATTCCAAAAACTGATCCCAGACTTGCAACCCTAACCTAATGACTCATAGTCATCCTTATGCTTACAACTGATGTTCAAAAAAAAAAAAAAAATAGTGCAAATAAAACTGCAGGGGGTGGGCCCACAGAGGTTCAGTCACATATGGTGCATTCTGGCTGAGCACAGCAAGGGCCCATGAGTAAAGGTCCATCCACCAGGTGCTGATTGATGAGCTGCTTCACAGGGGCTGGCTCAGGGAAAGGCCGTGGGTAGCCCTATACATATATCTGACATAGTTGTGTTTGGAGTTCTTCTTCTTAGGAATCATCCATTCGCTTCTGCTTATCCTTTTTCAGGGTTGCAGGGGGAGCTGGAGCCTATCCCAGCTGTCTTAGGGCGAGAGGCAGGGTACACCTTGGACAGGTCGCCAGTGTGTCGCAGGGCTAAAACATATACACAGACAACCAGTTGCACTCGCTCATTCACACCTCTCGGCAATTTTAGAGTTTCCAATAACCTTTCCCCACTAACTGCATGTTTCTTTGGACTCTGGGAGGAAGCCGGAGTACCCGGAGAGAAGTGAAAATGTCTGCTTTTAAAATTTTTTAAAGTTAATACTGTAAAACCTTTTGTATTGCAGCACATAAACTCAGGATAATGCTGTTTGGAAAAAGTGATGACAAGAAATCAGCCCTGGAAAAAATCATCGTTGGGAAGAAAAGATCCATTGTGTCTAAAGTCCTTGGAGGAAAGCAATGTCGCGCTGCCTCTGGAGAGTGGAACGGGAAACCGTTGACAGTAGTAAAGACTCCCAACATCTTCAGTCTGCCTGTGGAAGAGCTGTTTAAAGAGATGAAGAGCTGTGTGAGTCTCTGTCCTCCTGGACCAAACGTTCTGCTGCTGTTAGTCAAACCTTCTGATTTCACTGAGAAGAACAGACAGACTCTGAATTTGGTCCTGAGCTTGTTTGGTCAAGATGCTTTTAATCACTCCATCGTCATCCGAACGCATAACGAGGAAGGGAATAACTCAGTGGATAAACTCATTGAAGAATCCAAACAAAGGCAGCAGTTTGTTAATTTTGACAGGAAAGACTCCTTCTCAGATTCCTCAGAGTTGATGGAAGAAATGAATGAGATAGTGAGTGAAAACTGGGGAAAATATCTCATGTTAAAAGAAGAGGCTAAACCCAATCTGAAGTCCAGTCTGAACCTGGTTCTGTGTGGGAGGAGAGGAGCAGAGAAGACTTTAGCAGCCAAGGCCATTTTAGGTCAGACTGAGCTTCATTCAGCCTCCAACTCATCAGAGTGTGTTAAACATCAGGGAGAGGTGTGTGGTCGTTCGGTTTCCCTGGTGGAGCTGCCTGCCTTGTATGGAAAACCTCAGGAGGCAGTGATGGAGGAATCATTCAAGTGTATCTCCCTCTGTGATCCTGAGGGTGTCCATGCCTTCATCCTGGTCCTACCTGTGGATTGTTTGAGAGACGAAGATAAGGGAGAGTTAGAGACCATCCAGGATGCATTCGGCTCTCGAGTCAATAACTTCACCGTGATTCTGTTCACTGTGGACTCAGATCCTACAGATCCAGCTGTTGGTAACTTTCTAAAGGACAATGAAGACATCCAGGAGCTCTGTGAGAGCGCTGGAGGAAGATCTGTTGTTCTCAACACCAAGAACAAACAGCAGATTACAAAGATGTTTGAGATTGTGGACAAAATTAGTCAGCCTACAGGACAACTGTGCTGTTATACAACTGCAACATTTTTACACGCACAAATGGAGAAAGTCTTAAAACTTGTCACTGGTAAGTAGTTTAGATTGTGATATTTTCCAATGACCCAGAGTTTTAATCCAGTATACAAGTGTTAACTCTGATTGTTTTCATGTTTTAGGCGATGAAGTTGGAGAACAGGACTCAGACTGTCTCAGGATTGTGCTGATTGGGAAGACCGGCTGTGGAAAGAGCTCTACAGGAAACACCATTTTAGGAAGAGACGAGTTTACAGCTAAATCAAGTCAAATGTCGGTCACCAAATGTTGTAAGAAAGTAGAGGGTGAGGTGAACGGTCGTCCTGTTTTTGTAGTCGACACTCCTGGTCTGTTTGACACAAGTTTGTCACCAGAAGGGGTTCAAGAGGAGCTGGTTAATTGTGTCAGTCTCCTGGCTCCAGGACCACATGTATTCTTAGTGGTGATTCATATCGGCAGATTCACAGCAGAGGAGAAGGAGACACTGAAACTCATCAAGAAATTCTTTGGGAAGAATTCTCAAAAGTTCACCATCGTTCTTTTTACCAGAGGAGATGAACTGGAGCATGACAAAGAGTCCATAGAGGACTACATCAAGAACAACTGTGATGATTCCTTTAAGAAGCTGATCTCTGACTGTGGAGGAAGATACCATGTGTTCAATAACCGTGACAAACAAAACCATACACAAGTCAGTGAGCTGATAGCAAAGATTGAAAGCATGATGAAGGTCAATGGAAGGCGCTGCTTTACCAACAAGATGCTGCAAGAGTCTGAAACTGCGATAAGGAAGGAGATGCAGAAGATTTTAAAGGAGAAGGAAGAAGAGATGCAGAAAGAAAAGGAAGAGATGGAAATAAAATATAAAGAAGATATGGAGGCTATGAAGAAAAGAATTGATGAAGAAAGAGAAAAGGAGAGAATACAGAGAGAAAAAGAACTCGAAAAAATGAGAAATAAAATTAGAGAAGAAGAAGAGAAGAGAAAGCAGGAACAGGAAATCAGGGAAAAGGAGAAAAGGGAAAAGGAAGCTGAAGAAGAAAGACGTCGACAAGAGTTTGAAAAAGAACTTGAAAAGCTGGACAAACAAATTCAGTCAGAAAAAGAGGCAAAAGAAAATGTGGACAGAAAACTGGAAGAAGCCAGAGAAGAGATGAGAAGAAAACAAGAGGAGTGGGAGAAAGAACAGAAAGAAGGGTGGGAGAAACAACAACAAGACGAAGACAAAAGACGAGAGGAAGAGAAAGAAAAAATGGAAAAACTACAGGAAGATTATAACGAAAAGCTGGAATGTGAAAAAATCAAAAAAGAAGACGATCAAAGAAGAAGAGAAGAGGAAATAAAAGGATTGGAGGAAATTCATAAGAAAACTCTGGATGATCTAAAGAAGAAACATGAAGAGGAAGCCAGAAAGAAAGCTGAAGAGTTCAACCAAGCCCAGAAGAAACACATGGATGAATTAGCAAAACAGAGGGAAGAACATAAGAAGGAAATGTACGACTTAGTGAGACGTGTGACCAAAAAGACTGAAAACTTGAACAAGATCAAGAAATTGATGCAAACACATGAAAAACAAATGAAGAATCTGACTAATGAGGAGGACATAGAAGACCTCCAGGAAAAACAAAAAGATCAACTAAATGAGTTGATGAAAAATATTTTGGGAGAAGAGATCAGCAGCTCATCAGCCTGCAGCATTTTATGAAATGAAACATCAGATGTTCTTCTCTTCCTGTCATTTAGATAAGAGAATCTTTAAAGTAGCACTGATTCGTTGTTGTGCATGTTTTACACCTGCTGTAGATCACAGCCACAGAAACTGATTAGTGATCATCAGTCTCAGCAGTGTCATCATTAAACTACAGGTCATTACACCAACATTAAAACTGCTTCTGACTGGTAAAACTAATTCATCTCATGTATAGTAATTAGCTGTTGTTACATGTTACATGCACTTCTGTGTTCCTGAGTTCTAACATAATTTTCCTTTTAGTTGTCTCTTCTTATAAGCCTAATTTTTGTGCATATTTTGAACCTATACTGTAAATGTATAAATGAACAAGTGCCATTTTTAAAATGTTTAATTATCAGTAAAAAATTAGTTGCAATAGAAATTCATTTTTTTCTGTAATGTCCAAATTTTTCTTTATTTCATGAAATGTCTCATGATTCTTTTTATTAATTACATAACTCAGAGTCCTCATTTTTTCAGATATAATTTTTTGTATTATCTTTGTAAATGATGAATAAAGTTTTCTCTACTGTTACTATGATGTAGTCAAACATCTTCATTCACCTCTGTGTTTATGTGCTTCTTGACATTACTGAACACACCATCAAATTAAACCTTTTAAATTACACATCCAATCTTTCATGTACTGACCAGCAGCCTCGCTGTGCATATATATATTTGTATAATGAATTCTGGTGTCGATGATCAGGAATGTGGTTGCCTCTCAGCAGGAATATTCTGAGGACCTGATCAAGGATGCTCAGTTCCATATCTTTTTATTTAGTTCAGTTCAATTTTCATTCTAACACAGCGGTGCTTAGTGGCTCAGTGACAAGTTGGAAAAGTGTTTATCCCTAAACCGCAACACTAAAGATTTAAAACTTAAACAAAAACACAATAATTACATACATAATTTAAAATGAATTACTAACAGCTCTAATTTTCTTTTAGCCAAACCTTCACCCGAGTTAGTGCACTCACATATGACAAGTCTTTAGAGAGAACACCTGATATACTTTGCAGGATAAAAGACACAAATGCAGGAGTCACGCAGACGTGACTGAAAACATATTTGTTTAATGTATTTAAGAGAATGCAAAAGGTCAAAAGTACAAGTGATTCACAATAAATAAGTAACCAACAAACCAATTCCAGGGAACAAACCAGAAAACATACAGAGGAGCTTCAACAAGGAGAAAATGGGACTATAAATACACCGAACTGGGCCTTGTGTCAGGATTATTGTTGTGTGACCCAGTGTTTTTGTGTTTCATTGTATTTTGATTTTCATTGTTTATGTTTTTGTTCATTTAGTCTTCTTTAGCTCATAGGTTTCCTAATAATAATAATAATAATAATACATTTTATTTAAATAGCGCCTTTCAAAGCACCCAAGGACACTGTACAACAGATAAAAACTGGAAATATACACAATGATAAAAATAGAAGATAAAAGTTAAAACATACAGAAGTTTAAGAATAGGCAATTTTAAACAGATGAGTTTTGAGGGTGGACTTAAAAAGAGAGAATGAACTAATATTTCTGAGGTCCGGGGGTAGGGAATTCCAAAGTCGAGGGGCAGAGCAGCTAAAGGCCCTCCCTCCCATTGTGATCAGACGAGCAGAGGGAACAGAGAGAGAAAGAGAAGATGAAGATCTGAGGCAGCGGGATGGGAGCTTCATCTGTAATAAGTCAGAGAGGTACGGTGGAGAGAGAGAATGAATAGCCTTGAATGTATACAGAATTATTTTAAAATGGATGCGAAATTTGACCGGGAGCCAGTGAAGTTGCTTCAGGATTGGGGAGATGTGGTGGGTAGAAGAAGTCCTAGTGATAATACAGGCAGCAGAGTTCTGGACACGTTGGAGCTTGTTGATAGATTTTTGTGTAAGGCCAAATAATAATGAGTTGCAGTAGTCAATTCTAGAGATAACGAGATTATGGATGAGAATGGCAGTGGCGTGAGGTGTGAGGAAGGGGCGGAGGCGATTAATGTTACGGAGTTGGAAATATGCTGCACGTGTAATATTATTGATATGTGAGTTAAAGGATAATGTGCTATCAAGAATGACACCCAAGCTTTTCACAGAAGGAGAGATAGGGACCAGCGAGTTATTGATGGTGAGAGAGAAATTGTTAATTCTGGATAGCAGTCGTTTAGTGCCAACCAGAAGAAGTTCTGATTTATTGCTGTTGAGTTTAAGAAAGTTGGAGGAGAACCAAGAATTAAGTTCAGCTAGACAGAGGATGAGGGAGGGTGGAGGAAGAGTAGAGTCAGGTTTGGTAGAGAGATAGAGCTGGGTGTCATCGGCGTAGCAGTGGAACTGAATATTATATTTACGAAAAATATGTCCGAGTGGAAGAAGGTAGATAGTTATAGTTATAGTTCTTTGTTCATTTAGATTGATTGTGCGATTTTCCTCTGTGTTAAGTCTTCCTTGTTGGTTAGTGTCTCTTACCTATTTTTTCTCTGTATGGTTCATGTTGTCAAGTTCGGGTCATTTTTGTTCCCCATCAGGTTCCCTGTTTATTTTTCAAAGTCTTGTTTCCATGATCTATGCGATTAGTTTACACTTCCTCTGTGGCGTCATTAGGTTCATTCTAGTCAGCTGTTTCCTCATGTGTGTCCCCTTCCCCTGATCACCTCATGTGTATTTAAGACCTCCGTCTTCTTTTGTTCAGTGTCACATCATCTGTGTACCTTCCCTTATGTCACGTCAGGTTATGTACTTCAAGACTCTGTGCAGGTCAAGTTCGTGTTGCTTGATCATGTATATGGTTCATAGTTCTTGCACAAAGTCCTGTTCATAGTTGTCACAGTCTCCTTGTCATTGTCTTCCTAGTTGTCATAGTTAAGACTCAGTTTTCTCAGTTTAGGTTCCAGTTTAACTTTGCCTCTGTCCTTACTGCTTTGTTTTTGCCACCTAATAAAGGCTCATTTTTTGTTCAAGTTAGTTTTGGTCTACTCGCCTGTTTCTGCACCTGGGTCCTCATTGAACCACACACAGTCTGCCTCCACAGCCCGCGACACCTTGTACTACGAAGCAACATCTTTCCTGAAAAATATAAGGAGATTACACACATACATGAAGAATGAAAGTAACACAGCTCCAGCAGATATATCAGCAGTGTGAGAGGAAAAGCTTTGTACTAGAGATGGACCGATCCGATATTACGTATCGGTATCGGTCCGATACTGACCTAAATTACTGGATCGGATATCGGAGAAAAATAAAAAATGTAATCCGATCCATTAAATATCACGAAAGCACCTCACAAAACTTGCAACACGCCGTAACTCACCTCAGAACGTTAGCACGTCGGAGCAGTATGCATCACGTGATAGAGCGGCTGTGGCACGCAGGACCTGTTGGTGGTCTGGATAGCATTTGGAGCTTCGCTAGCAACCCGGCATTTCATCTCCGACAAAGTTATCCCGAGAGAAGTAAAGCAAGTGTGTAAGTCCATCTCTGAATGTTTGTAAAGCATTCCTGCATTAAGCTTAACAAGCGACTGCCTCTTCTTGCTGCTACTTCAATCATGAAACTGCTTAATGATCAGCTGATCGGCTTTTCTGTCGTGAGTCCGTGTCTCTTGTTTGTTTTTGGCCCACTTTGCACCAGAAAGAGGAAACCAGCGGCTGAACAACAGCAGCACGTTTAAGCTTGATCAGCTGTTGTTAGAATTTATTTAATATTACTTTCTACTCGAGGATCTTTTTCTATGTAGCTGACGCTGGTAACTGTGCAGGGGCGGATCTAGCAAAGTTTAGTCAGGGGGGCCGATAGGGCATTAACAGGGAAAAGGGGGCACAAAGACATACTTTTCTTTCTTATTCTCATTTAAAATGTCTAGCTTTTAATAAATAATTATCTGACACCCAAAGTTTTAATTTGATGCAAAATGAATAGAAGTCCATTACTGTATATAGTAACTATTAAGTCTAATATATACCCTAGTAAGCTATAGTACTTTTTCCTTTGGGAAGGTACCATCTGTGCAGTCTGCAATTTTGTTGAAGAAAGATGTTGAATCTATTTAATATTTCTTGAAAAAGAATTGATTTCTGTGCATTTTTTTTCACACTGCATCAAATTAAGGTTGATTACGTCGATTAAGCATCATGAGGTGGAGCGTGAGGGGTGGTTCCCTATTTTTTATTTATTTATTTTTGTTGCTGGGAGTTGGAACCCTATTAGTTAGGTTGCTTAATATTTATGCTAAGTACTCTTTAAAATACCAGAATAGGGAGGATGGTGTAGGTTTAAGTTTATTAGATTGATCAGTATTGCTGAACTATGAAATGTTTTTTTTTGCATACAGGTATAACAGAATAGCTTTAGTGTAGCTGTTGTTTTAAACTTGAGTATGAACTTATACAAAATGCAGCAAGATATTTTAAAAAAACAGTTTTGTTGATTAAAAAACACTATATCGGATTCATATCGGTATCGGCAGATATCCAAATTTATGATATCGGTATCGGACATAAAAAAGTGGTATCGTGCCATCTCTACTTTGTACAGTAGTTTAGTATTAAAGGTACTATATCAAAGTGTGAGCTTTAAATGCTTCAAAGCTTTAAATGGGCAGTGACACTGAAAAACAGCTACAATATTAATAGAGTTTGGCCTGTTCAAAGTCAGGAAGAAGTCAGGAAACAAAAACATCCACTGAGTCAGTCAACAGACCTATTATATCAAAACTTTATCTGTAGCTGTCACACTGCAGAGCAGAATAGGTCTTGGTATTTCCTTTTATTGCACACTATTGCCTAACATGCACATTCAATGTTATATATTTTAGACGTCACATTCTGAGCTTCTCACAAAATCTGAAACTGTTCAAGTGAACAAGTTATTCATTTTTCAACTTAAATTTTCAAGCCAACATGGAGAGGTTTCAAACAGCACATCAAGACATCGCACAGAACAAGACAGCTGAATGAGAGGACGTGGAGAAAGATGATAGAAACCATGGGGGGAAAAAAGGAAATTCTGCTTCCACAAACATAAATCAAAGGACACCATCTTCATCACAGGCACCAATTACCAGACATGTCAACTTAATAAAGTTTATTCAAAGCTTTGGGGAGAACAGACACTTCTCAGAGGAAGATCATTTCTGCTTCTTCTACCTGTGACGTCGTTCTTTCAAAACCACAAAACCCTGTTTTGACTTCCTGTCAACAGTGAATGAGGCTTGATGCTGGTGCATGCTCAGTAAGGCTGTTGTTTGCTTTCTCTTCTGTTTTTTTTTCTCCATACAGGTGACCCAGGTGTTTTTTTTTTTTTTTGTTTGTTTGTTTTTCTTTCTTTCTTCCCCCCCTTCTCACCGTCTCTTCTCCCCTTTGGTTTTCTTTCTCTCCCTCTCTTTCTTTCATTCTCTCTCCCTGTCCTATCCCACAGTCATGTCTGTCCCGTTTGTAGCAACTGAAAATAAAATAAATTCATAATTATAATAAAGGTCAATCAAATGGACCAATATGGCAAGGCCATGATGATCCACTTGGTAAAATAAATCCGCTTGGCATCTTTCTTGGCCTTAAGACAACAATTCTGATGGCTATAGATCCAAACGGGACAAAAAAAAAAAAAAAAAAAAAGTAAGGCTGCTACCGTCTAAGAACAGATCTGAACTGGTTCTGTTTTAAATCTATTAATCAGGAGGGAAATTATAGAGTTAGGACAAATGCACCAAATGCAAAGTTTTGCTATGGAAACCTGGAAAACATTCTGTTTGTGTACATTACCGTGAATCATGAGACCTGGGTGATAAAAAACAAAATACCAATCAAACCAAAGAACTCCAAAACAACACAAACTACAAAACCAAAGAAAAACTGAGTAATCTGAGCTCATGAAATCTTTATTTTCTGTTCTGAGACTGTGATGGGAGTAACAGTAATCACAGTGATTGTGGTGACAAATTTATTTTTTGAATACTTGGTTTTCAATATTCAATTTCTAATATTTCTTATGTTGTGTTTTCTTTGTTTTATGTTTTTTCTATACTGTTCTTGAATGCCCTGACCCAGATTTAACAGAGAACAGCTGAAGCTGCATACCTGTGGTAGACAGGAAACTGTGGGTGGAAAGATTACTGTGAGAAAGATGCTGAAAAGGTGCCAGTTGCAGGGTATTCTGCCTGGCAGGAAACGAGACAGACAGACTGTTTTCTGTCTTTGATGCTCCTGCAGTGTGATGTGCATCGCCTTTTCAAGATGAAGTCTGTTTTCTTTTCCTTTCAGTAACTAACACAAAGATAGCTTTCATTCTTTTAATGAATATTTATTATTTCTTCTCACTCAAAAAGATTTACCATCACAACTGTGAGCTGAGCTCTCCAGAGGAGGTGGTGACTGTTAAGTGTGCACGTGTCAGTATTGGCAGGTTCGTTTTAGTTGTAAAATTTTGATAAATGTCAATTGCATTATCTACAGATGAAGATTTACACGTGTTCAAACATTTGTGAATAACTGAATATTAATAGTTAACGTTCCACCCTAACACGTCCTAACACCAAGCTATCTGAAAAAACGTGCAAATACAAACCTGTAAAATTAACATTTTTGTTTGGTTCAGTACTTTACAGTCGAATATGTATTATTTAGAAAATGTTGATGTAAATTAGACATTGCTTTGTTTTTCTATTTACACTTTTTTGATGTCAAGATTTTACACAATTTTACCGTTAATTTCACAAACATTTTTTACAGTGTAAGTCAGGTAGGGAGAGATGAGGTGCGGGTGGACATGGGATAATTAAATGTCAGCGACTTGATTGGATGGCTGAAATGCGGAGATGTGACATCCATCCATCTAAGAGTCTGTTGTGGTCAGTGCTATCCTCTATGCTGATGCATGCTGGGGCAGCAGGCTGAGGGTTGCAGATGCTAACAGACTCAATAAACTGATCTAGAAGGCTAGTGATGTTGTGGGGACGGAGCTGGACTCTCTTAAGGTGGTGTCGGAGAGGTGAATGTGGCTGAAGAGAAGAATCATGCTGGATAATAGCTCACACCCACTCCATAACATGCTTGCCAGTCACAGGCAAACACTCAGTGAGAGACTGAGATTACCAAAATGCACCACTGAATGACACAGGAAAATGACACCTGGCAGGTAGTGAGGAAATGCCCTGAGCGACCGCTGTAAAAACACCCCACTCTCTCTCTGCTCTGGAGTATGTCTTTATCGCTTTGAGTGTGAGGCATCAAAGCTAGAGGCAGTTGAGGAGGAAGCATGGGTTGGCAGGGAGACAGAATCTGTTCTGGCAGAAGGTTTGGGATATTTATAACTTTTCTCTGCCTCCCTCTCTCCCATCTGTGTGTCAATTATGAAAAGTGAGGGAGATCAGTTCTTCGAAGGAAGCTGGCTCATCCCGTGACACCAATTGATCTTTACTCTGATCATTTAATGCTTGAAGGAACCCACCTGCAGCACATTTTCAGGCCAACACTTTTTGTCAGGTTTTGGGGAAATCCACCACACTGCGATCACTCTGATGGAAGTTGAGTCATTTCTTAGCAGAACTGCCCTCAAACACTGGATGAGTGAAAGATTTCCTTAACTCATTCAAAAACACAGCAGGCAGAAATGAGAAAAAAGCTTCAGCCCAAGCCAATGCTCTTCCCTTCAGTAAGCTTATCACAAAAGAAAGCTTTGAGCCATCATCAGGGAAGGAGTGTAGAGATTGGCTGAAAGCTAACGAGCATTGCGACAAGAACAGCATCCCAAATGACTGAAAGTCTTTTATTTAACACAGTGATTTCCAGCACAATGCGGAGTGTGTCTCACAGGATTGGGGAGCACTGCAATGAAGGGTGAGGTGAGTTAATTACGGGGTTTTTGATGTGAGGAGTGCCATTTTTTGAGGAAGTAAGGGAAGGTTTGCTTGTTGTTAGAGTGAAGTGGGGCAAGAGTGAGGGGTGATTATCCGTATGCAAGAAGTTCAAGTTCAGGTTCAAATTTTATTCGCCACATGCAGTGGCAGGTTGCCCTGCAGTGGAATGAACCCGCCCCCCGACCATACACACACAACACAGACATCACATGGGGACACAAGTCAGAGAACGGTTGCATTACAGAAAAACACTGAAATGTACACTACAATGGGAAAGTACAAGAGGAAAAAAAGAGACCTCTGCTCATGCTGGGCTACAGGAGGACACCATGAGAACAGGAAACAAAAAAACTCCTCTGCACAGAAAAGCACATAAATGTCCACAGCACAACATTATAGAGCATGTGACCAGCAACAGGGTCGGGTAGGGGATGAGGAGTAATCCGAAGCAAACACAGCAGCCATCCTGCCACTGCGCCGACTCTCCACCGTGGGCCCAGACCCGCCTCGTGTTCCCAGGAGGGGAGGGGGGACGTGTGAATGATCAGTGTAAGTGTATGTGTGTGCGTGTCCATAGTTCAGCTGAGACAGTGTCCTTCACCCTATCAGGTTAAGTAAACAGTCTGCTAGCCAACCCAGGTGGCTAGCAGGAGGTCCAATTTCTAACTTCCTTTCCAGAGTGGAGGTAAATTGAGGTGAGCAAGAGGGCAGGCAGGTGAGATTCCTGAGCAGCTCGAAGGTAAGTACAGTAGCAATGAACAGGTGACTGACAGGCAGGAAGTGAGTGTGAGGGAATCTGATTCTTGGCTGAGACAAATAAGTGTTGATCCAAGGCTCAAGCTGGAGATACAAAGAACGAGCCATCACTTAAGCATGTACGTAACATGGAGGCCAATTTACCGCAACTGTAAAACCAACGATATGGCGGGGTGTGAAGGTCTGAGCTGGTCTTAAATACTGCCACACTGTTTGTTGTCAATGAGCTGCAGGTGTCATGGGAAATGCGGGTGGACTCAGAGAGCAGAACGCATGGAGGCACAGAGTTGCTATGAAGGAAATTTATTTACAGTGAAGGGCGAATTTTCATGGACAGTGTATTTAGAACAGAATGTGAATGGGAACGCGGAGCCAGGACGTGCAGGTGAAGAAACACACTGGCAGTGCACTCTCTCTAAGGGGAGAGGAACATGAGAATTAGGAGGGTCTTGCCCAAAAACCAAGAAAGTCATAAACAAGACTCTACCGAGAGTTGGAGAGCTCACTTGGTGCTGTTTGCAAAAACCTACAGAAGGAAACAAACCACATGAGGCGACCTTTAGAAACAGAAAGACTATGTGGGGATTATATCATTTTATATCATGTTGATTCTTTTATATCCTTTTTATAAAGCTTTGAGCAGTGGCATTTGATTAAACATTTATTCCATTTATTAAAAATACAGTTTCAATCATGTTATTACACACATTGCATTGTGCTCATGATAGAGTTAAGCAATCAGTCCTGTGAAGGTTACAAGTGTCGTTCAGCTTTATGTCTGAACTGATATATTGATGAAATGACTTGAATGCTGTGAATGAATGCCTAACATGCTTACATACACATAGACATTAAGTATAGTTTCTAGGGTAAAGGTGAAAGCCATCTTGCTTTGTCTCTGCTTAGCAACTAATGATCCGGGGTCTACAGGAAACATCTGGAGGAGCCAGACAACCATATAGGGAAAAATGCTGTTGAACACGGAAACTTGTTGAACTGTCGTTATTATAACCTGAACATGTGATGTTTTGTCTAATGCGAGAAGGGGCATTAACCCTGACACAATAAAACTATGCTGAAAGTATGTTTTGACGGGAGATCTGGGTTGGCAATATAGAGCTGTGTATCTTTCCACACATGTGTTTAATAAAATCATTGTTTTGACGCACTTGGACCAGAGGTTGTTTGTCTCACACCTCAATCATGAATCGGGACAACTAAATGCTGGGGAGGAAACAAAACTCTGTACAGTCACCAGCAAAAATAATCCACAGGCTCCAGTAGGCAAGCGGACAGGTTTACAGGCACTGATGCTCCACTTAGAAGTGGAGTTAGCATCTCGGGAGACAAGGCTCAAGCCTGCCGTGAACTGGAAACTGCTGGTCAATCATTCCACCCTGGAATGGACTGCTATTGCCTTTTTCTCTGTTTTATTGCTCCTGTTTGCTGGAACGTAGGGTGTCTGTGCCTTGCAAACAAAGCAGCAGTATACTTTCTGTAAGCAATGAGTTAGACTGAGCCCATCTGGATTTATAGGTCTGAATGTTTGTGTCATATTTGTAAATACTTGTGTATCAGTGAATGACCAAAGTCAGACATATTCAGATTCTGCTCTTCTAAGTGTCAGATGACGCTGGCTAAACGAAAGTACCAGATTTTATCACCATAAACTCTTTCTGAACAAGATACAGTAAATTGTACAAATTTTCCTTTGCACACAATTTTCTGACTGTTTTTTGTGGCCATAGCAGGTAGATAACTTGTCTCTATAAATGATTTTATGCCTGTTGTTATTTTTCTAAGTAAAATGCCAAACGGCTGCTGCTATGCTCTGTATTGTTGTTTGACCCCTTTGAAAATGAACCTACAAAGACAACTTTTTTTGTGGGCACATCAATTTCATATTTCTAAAACACTCCAAAATTATCATCTACGTTTTAACATGGTCTTACTGAAACATGGTCTTACTGAAACAGTTCAAAACAATTCTCTGTACACTTTCAATGTCACGTCCGCTGAGGCAGACGTGTGGGGTTGGAGAATTGGGACCCAAGATGCAGGCAGCTGAGATGCGAGTCAGTTTATTCATGAAGTGGAATACAAACAGAAATGGCAAAGGAGTAGACAGAAACTATACAAAACTTAAACTGGAGAAAGCTAAGGACTACAAAGGACAAGGACTAACGACAAGGACTACAAACACAGGGGAACTTGGAGCTAGAAGGACGAGAAGAGACCGAGACAATAGATACCGTTATGTGACGGCTGTGTGCAGGCAGGAAAAGGACCCAAAGTGCAGACTCGGAGACAGACGTGAACTCAAAAAGGTAACAAAACTGAGACTCCAAATAAACTCAAGCAAACAGACAGACAGACAGAACACACAGCATAGTAAACGGTAGATCACGACACGGACAAACTGAAACACAGGGCTTAAATACACAGAGGGAGCAATCAGGGAATGGGTAACAGGAGGGAAACACAGCTGGGACAAATCAGGCCTAACGAGACAAAGGAAGCACAACCAGACACATTTACATGAGACAAGGACTTTCAAAGTAAAACAGGAAACATAACACAGACTGAACTTACAGACACAGACTCACAGGCAGGCACTGCAACAGAGGGAACAGAGACGTGGGACCAGGGCAGACACAGAGACATAAACGATAAGATGGAACTCTAACAAAGAAACCAAAGACTAGAAATGATAAATAATATAATAAACTCAAAACCCTGCGTCAACGACCCAGGCATCCTAACAGATACAAGCGGTAATGCAGGAAACAGGTGGGGAACACATCTGAAATTAATGATGGCAGTTGAGACAAAATATATAATACAAAGCATAAAAGACAAAAGGCTACCAAAATAATTCAGAAGGACAGAGAAGAAAAGAAGAGAGAGGATAAAAGAAGAACATTTTACCAAAAATCCTGCTGCTGGATACTAACAGAAATAACAATTACTTGAAATAAATGAGCTAAGGTTGCTGAAATAACCATTAAACATACAAAGGAAACTGGAGGTGATGATCATTGAAATTTAATACAATTTACATAAAATAAGTGCTCAGAGGTTTTTGGGATGGACCTGACTGCCAGGACTTGCTGCTAGAAGGACTTTAGACCTTGAGAATATCATATTCATAATGGTGGACTCAGTGTCTGTGTTTATATATCAATATTCCTACACCGCCCCCTGGTGGTTTGAAACACCCTGTGACATGCTTTTACAGCACAAAGCCTTTATGTTGCAATAACCTTTGTGTGATTGCCCAGCACTACTGCCAATGTTACGGTAAGTGGAGCCGGGTAAGGAAGATAACCTGGTCGTTCTGCTTCTGTACAGGAAAGTGGCACATTAATGCTCACTAAAGCTGTTCACTCTTATAGTACTGACCTGAACCATTACATTAGAAATTA
Organism: Simochromis diagramma; assembly: GCF_900408965.1. NCBI lineage: Eukaryota > Metazoa > Chordata > Actinopteri > Cichliformes > Cichlidae > Simochromis > Simochromis diagramma. Next base: position 120,090 of record NW_024387438.1, on the reverse strand, counting down.
CTGAGAGCATCAGGCTACAAAGTTTTTAAAGTATTTTCAGACAAAATAGATTTGTTGAAATGTAAAATATATTGAGTTGCATTAGTTAAAACAGAAGGGCACTCAAAGAACACATCTTCCAACAAGACCTGAGCTCTGACTCCAGATTTTAAAGAGAGAGACTACATATACCTGTGATAATGGACTGTAGTCTTCTTATTTGAATATCTGAGCTCTTCACTAGGCTCTGTGAAACTTGACTGAAGTTTTTGTGTAATGTTACTGGAGAGGAAAACATACATCAGTGTAGATGGCGTTATTATTCTAAGCTAGACTTTGACAGTGTCTCCTAGTAACATGAAGAAACACATAAATTCAAATGTGGATTAACATGGTTTATTTCATTTAACAACAACCACACTACAAGTAAAATCAACCTTAGTTATGCCATTAATTATAAAACAAAAATTCTTCTTGTACAATTAATAAACAAAGAGTAAATAAAAGCTTTAAAGCATTTTTTTTTACAATATGTGATCAGTTTAAATAATAAAAAATGAGTAAATGCTGTTATACTTGTTTTGTTTTTTTTTTCTTTTTTTGTGTCCCGTTTGGATCTTTAGCCATCAGAATTGTTGTCTTAAGGCCAAGAAAGATGCCAAGCGGATTTATTTTACCAAGTGGATCATCATGGCCTTGCCATATTGGTCCATTTGATTGACCTTTATTATAATTATGAATTTATTTTATTTTCAGTTGCTACAAACGGGACAGACATGACTGGAGGATAGGACAGGGAGAGAGAATGAAAGAAAGAGAGGGAGAGAAAGAAAACCAAAGGGGGAGAAGAGACGGTGAGAAGGGGGGAGGGGGGGGTGAGAAAAAAAAAACAAACACCTGGGTCACCTGTATGGAGAAAAAAAATCAGAAGAGAAAGCAAACAACAAAGAGCAACATAATAAAAAAAAAAAGCACCATCACAATAAACTAGCTAGCAGTAGATATCAGTAGTTACTAAATAATAAACGATATTGTGCAGCACGCAAGATAGACAGCGCACAATGTGCTTTGAGGCAGCAGCCAAGAAAGCTGTAGTCCACGTCTATGAATACCCGTGTGTACACCTGTGTGCATACCTGTGTGGATCAGCATGCTTGCATTCCAAAGGTTTCTCCATGTAACTGATCTGCTAGGGAGTGTGGGGGGGCCACAGCCCCGTCCTCCAGGGCATGAAGCAGGTATGGAGGAGATCAAAACTCCAGACATCCAGAGGCCCCCAGAACACAAGAGACCAAGGAAGACCAACAGAGGGGCAGCCGCGCCACTGTCCCAGTAAGAGCTGAGGAGAGTCCCAGATGAGGGCTCACTCAGCAGCCGCGGAGCAGAAGCCAGGGGGGGTTGCAGTGACGCGCCCGTGAGCTCCGCCGGCAGCCAGCTGTGCCTGAGTGACCGAGCCCCAGGCCGAGAGGCCGGGGGCACCCCACCTCCGAAGTGAGGTGGGTGAGGTGGGTGGGGAATAACTGTAATCTAAATACCGCCTTTTTAAACGGTAACTGTAACGGAAAACAGTTACTTATATTTTGTATTTTAAATACGTAACGACGTTACATGTATTCCATTACTCCCCAACACTGCCTGTTATCCTGTCTTCCTTCTCTCACCCCAACTGGTCGCAGCAGATGCCCCGCCCCTCCCTGAGCCTGGTTCTGCTGGAGGTTTCTTCCTGTTAAAAGGGAGTTTTTCCTTCCCACTGTCACCAAAGTGCTGCTCATAGGCAGTAATATGATTGTTGGGTTTTGTCAGTGTTCGTTTTATTATTGTAGGGTCTACAATATAAAGCACCTTGAGGTGACTGTTTTTGTGATTTTGCGCAGTATAAATAAAATTGAAGTGAAGTGAATTGAACATGCAGGTTAAAGCTCCATTATGCAAAGAGGAAGCCATATATGAACATGACTATCCTTCCTGGACCAAAGCTCATTTAAAATGGTTTGAGGCAAAGTGGAAACTGTTCTGAGCTCAGACTAATCTAGATTTAAATTTTTTGTTGGAAAGCATGAACACCGCATCCTCTGGACTAAAGAGAATCAAGGATCAGAGCGTTTTATCAGTGCTCAGTTCAAAGCCTGCATCTCTGATGGTATGAGGGGGCATCAGCATCTATGGGATTGGCAGCGTACACGTCTGGAAAGTCACCGTCAATACTGAAAGGTATCTACAGCTTTTAGAGCAGTATATGCTCCCATCTAGAAAAGTATTTTTAAGGGAAGGCCTTCATGTTTCAGCAGGATGATGCTAAACTGCATTAGACAAGGATGGGAAAACATTCCTCTCCCAGAAGTTGAGCTACTGCTCTCCTCAGCTCAAAGACGTTTATGCACTGTTGTTGCTGCACAGTAGAAACAATAGGTTTTATGTCTTTTGTATTGTGTTGTAGACTAAACATGTACACAAAACATTTGACATTTCATACCTGTGGTAAACAGGAAGCTGTGGGTGAAAACATTACTGTAAGAAAGAAACCACTTCTGTTGTGTGGTGCACGCTGTGATCACGAGGATGTGAGCCATAGCCACATGTGGGATGGGTGTGTGAAGGAAGTAGTCTGGCTTTGATAAGATGCACTTAGAGTGGGATGTGCACTGCTTTTCTTTTGTTTTCAATCATTGTGCTCCCAAAGAGAAATTCAATTAATTTAATTTATAAAGCTCCAATTCACAGCAACAGTCACCTCAAAACACTTTATCTTGTAAGAAAAAACCCAAGAATCAGATGATCACATTTGAGCAAACACTTGGTGACAGTGGGGAGGAAAACCTCACATTTAGGAGGAGGAAACCTCTGGCAGAACCAGGCTGTGAGAGGGGCGGGCATCTGCTGCGACCAGCTGGGGGTGCAATGAACAAGGAAGGAGGGTATAAATCACGGGCCATCGTTCCCCTTTAATTAGAGGAGTTGATAAAAATGAAATACATGACATGGTTAAATAACATAAGAGTCTGCAGTCAGTTCTTCAAACACAGGCATATTTATAAAAATAATATAGACCATAAGTAAATAACAGTATATAAATAAGACAGAAAAATTATCTACAAATATGGAAATAAAATGTATTCAATTACAGAGCAGTTTCTCTGCTTTCTTAGTTTTTGAAGATTTTAGAAAACCTGGTTTTACAAAGACTTGATACTTGATCGTGATCTACTGAAGGAAGTTGGAGCAGAGACAACAGGGACGTGAGGAGAGGGCTGAGAAAAATCACTGAAGGTGGGGGTGAAACTCTGATGTGCATAGAGCAAACGAGTTAAAACAACAGGTTTAACTCCGCCTCCTCCTGCTCAAACATCGTTCTCACTCCCGAGGCGTAACATGTCGACGTTTTGTCACGTCCCGCGGCGTTCCTGAGGAACGCGAAAGGAGACCTTCGGCGTTGTTATGGTACGCGGCGGGTTATGGCTGGAATCCAGTGCAATGACGCTCCCGCGGTAATAGACGTTCCAGCCCTGTATTCCAGCCCTAAACCTAACCTTATCCCTAGCCCTGACCATAACCTTATTCCTGACCTTAACCAGGACTTTAATGATGTTAAATAGCGTGTTTCTAAGCGATTTGAAGAAAAAGAGCGAACATGTGTAGGTTCAGTCCAGACGGTTCTCATATTTCCTCTTTTTCCGAGGTCGTCATTTAGGAACGTGGTGGGTAGCCGAAAACGTAATATGGTGACGATTTGTCACCTAGCGTAAAATGTTACGCTTTGGGAGTGAGAACGGGTTGCCACATCACACGATCTGTGCTCCTCTGACACCTCCACATTCCTCCAGCAAACCCCCATCACTCTGACCTCCATCCCCCTCCATGCCACCCTGCATCACAGCCCCAGATACCACCACGCCCCCAGTTAGTCAGAACAGCCAGCACAGCCAGTCAGGTGAGAAGATAGTTGAGAAGCTCAGAACGTGCAAAACAGCTGAACCTGATGACATCGGCCCCAGAGTGCTGAAGGCTGTGTGGAGTACTCCAGAACCACCTCTACAGCCTGAGCCTGCACCTTCAGAGAGTCCCACTGCCTGAGACCCAGTGGCACTGAATGACTGCAGGCCTGTAGCACTGATCTCTGGTATCATGAATGTAATGGAGAGACTGATCCTCAGACACCTCAGATGGTTAGTGAGTAAGTCACATGAACCTCTGCGGTTTGCATACCAGCCTCATTTGGGGCGGATGATGCAGTTATACATCTGCTGCATGCTGGGAGTTTATTCCTCCTGCATTGACCCAACACCACAGTTTGTAAATTGAACTTTGACTTGTCAAGTTCCTTTAAGACGATTCAGCCTGCTGAGTGTTGGGGATGAAGGTGGAGGCTACATGTTTCTCTTTCTATGCTTCATTTCATAAATTTGCTTTGTTGTCAGTCGTATTTATGATTTTATGACAACTACATTTCCCTCCTCGATTAATAAAGTTTCTCCGTGATGTTGTTTTTTTATTAGGTTTGATGTAGTTGTGTTCTGTACTTACCTGTGGTAAACAGGAAGTTGTAGGTGGAAACATTACGGTAAGAAAGAAACCACTTCTATTATCTGGTGAAAAGTCAGCGGACTGTTCACCACATACGGTGTGTCATCTGTCAACAGGAGGAAGTGAGACGTATCCAGACGTGGGGGTGACAGAAGTACTGTAGCACTGTTTCTGCTTCAGCCTTGGTTGAGTCTGATATGATGCACTTTTATATGTCAGTGATTTTGATTTGTTTGCTTTCAATAAATAACAAAAGGACAACTTTGATTTGCTGATGATCATTCAGAGATTTTCCATCACAAATGTCAGGCGAGGTCTTCAGAGGAGGCGGTGATCAGACTGCTGCTGCCCCTGAAACCCAGAGGATGGATGTGCTGTGAAAAGCATTTAATACATCGTGATTTGTGACGTTTGTCACACTTGGACAAATAAAATATTGGAAAAAGACGACGAGAGTAAAACCAGAGTACACTTTAAAAATAATGATTTCATTTCTTAAAGGAAAAGACCCTCGTAATGCTACCTGCTTTAATACGTAAATGTACAAATACATTTGTTGGCTCCATCGGGTGAGGGCCTCCAGCTCGCACTGGAACGGTTCGCAGCCGAGTGTGAAGCAGCGGGAATGAGGATCAGCACCTCCAAATCTGAGGCCATGGTTCTGGAGCTTCCTCCGAAGGGTGGCTGGCCTCTCCCTTAGAGATAGGGTGAGAAGTTCGGCCATCCGGGAGGGGCTCAGAGTAGAGCAGCTGCTGCTCCACATCGAAAGGAGCCAGCTGAGGTGGTTCGGGCATCTGACAAGGATGCCTCCTGGGCGCCTCCTGGGTGAGGTGTTCCAGGCATGTCCCACCGGGAGGAGGCCCCGGGGCAGACCCAGGACACGCTGGAGAGATTATATCTCTCGGCTGGCCTGGGAACGCCTTGGTGTTCCCCCGGATAAGCTGGAGGAGGTGGCTGGGGAGATGGAGGTCTGGGCTTCTCTGCTTAGGCTGCTGCCCCCGCGACCCGGCCTCGGATAAAGCGGATGAAGATGGATGGATGGACAAATATATTTAAAAATCAGGTCTCAAGTGTGGATCATTATTGTTTGAAATAAGTTATTTCCTCTGATCTTTGTTTTAGTTGATTCTATTTAGAAAAGTGTTGCTTCAGCTTCAGCCTCATTAATGTTCTTCATGATCAATCATTATTTCTATCAGCATTTCTTATTTGCTGTTTTTTTTTAAACAAAAACTTATAATAATTACTAACATTTACAAAGAAAAAAAGTTTTTTATTTAAGCATCAGTACAGAAAACATGATCACCATTACTACCCCCCACCGCACGCACACCATGTGATCAGACACACAATCACACAGAAGAAGAAGCACTGCTGTGTCGCAGAGCGTGCAGAGGTGTTCAGCTGTGAAGTCAGATCGAGGCAAACAGGTAACACACACACACACACACACACACACACACACACACACACACACACACACACACACACACACACACACACACACCTGCTGTTAAAAGGAATCAATCACTCAAACTATAACAGATCAGTCAGTTTTTCATCTTCTTTATTCTCATAGAATCTAAATTATTTGCCTTTTTTAGTGTTTCTGCTGTGACTCTCTCGCTTCCGCCTCTTTGGCTAAACTAAAATATTTGTGACATGAAATATGTTTCGGTCATTTCTTCCTTTTATTTGAATCGAGTTTTCCACCTCATTTGCATTTTTCCTGACTGGCTGAGAGATGTGGACACACTCAAAAATAATATTTATGTTCAAAACACTGACTTTGGGTAATTAATCCATGTAAATTTGTTACATAAAAACAATATAAAATGTTAAATGTGTGATTTTACATATTTCAGCTGCATTTTACTCAGAATTATTGCTTCATGTTTGTGAGGGATAATAATCCGTTTTTGAGTGTACAGATGTTTTTGCAGCTGTCCTTATTGTGGCTCTGATTGGTTCCCTCTGCTGCTTAGATAAACAGCTCTGCTTGCAAATGTTTATTAAACCTGAAACTGTCCTTGAACATTTTGTGTATTTTTATGGAATCACTGACTTAATGAGTGGCAACATGAAAACAAACTAAGAAGTCCACTTTTGAAATGGATGAAGAATCTCTTTCCTATGAAAAGATCCTTAAATTGACATGTTACATGTAACATGTTACATGTATGCTGGTACTGTAATCTGTGACATTAACAAGGGTCTTAGTTTGAGTCCAGAAGAGCGTTTCAGTGAGCTAAAATAATGCTGTCCACTTTTTATTTTTGAGAAAACGCCAATATTGTTTAGTATTAACATGTTTTTAACAAGTGTTTGAGTCAGTCGACTTTTCATTTTTAGCTCATAAAATCAATTTTTGTGATAATTCTGAGGCTGAGTCCTCTCTAAATGGTGTTACTAACCTTCTGAATCCACTTAAAACACAAACATTTATCTCTTAAACCTTGTTTGTCCAAACACAGATCGTCCACGTCAGAGTTACTTTGCTCTTGCTGTCTTGCTGCACTTCCACATCTCTCTTCACTTTCAGTGATTTCTGATATGTAGTTTTTCCACCTCTAAAGTTTTGGACCAGGTCATTTTAGTTCATCGTCTTAACAGACTGTGAAACTACTCACATCAAATTTCTTGTTCACATTCACACAAAGAAAAGCAGAAGAAAAGTTCAGTGATACTCAAAAATGAAACAAATGACAGGAAACGTATAACACACAATGACTGCTTAGAAGCTTGGCATGAATGTTTTCAGTGCTTGTGAAGAAAAACTTTCGTTTGCTAACTCAATCAATATTTTATTTCTATAGCACATTTAAAAAGGACAGTGTCCATCAAAGTGCTTCACACAAGGTAGCAAAACAGAAACAACAAAAGCAACAAAAACAGTTAAAAACAATTAAAACCAGTTACAGTTACAGTTACAGTTACACAGCACAACTGCAGACCGGGAGGAAGTCCAAACGAATTTGCTTCAAACGCTAGATGGAACAGGTGAGTTTTTAAGCGTGATTTAAACGATTGAATGGAATCTGACATGCGGACATCGGACATGCCAGTGTAGATTGGCTAGAACAGTAGTGATGTCATCATGCCCTCTGGTGCCAGTTAAGAGGTGTTTTGAACTAAACGCTGGAGGAGAGAGAATTGGAGGTCCATGTACAGAGAATTGCAATAATCTAGTCTCGAAGTAATGAAGGCATGGATGAGCTTTTCAAGGTCTTGATGTGGACTGTAGGGCTTTGCTTGGAGATTTGACGTAGCTGCTGTCTGTCTGCATCATTCTGAACAACAGACCAAAGAAACACATCAAAGTTACAAAATAATAATTCAATAATTGATGCACAACAGCTTACTGTGTTTTTGGCATCTGAGCTGTGCAGACCATTGTTTTTCTGGAGTTCTGGGGACACAGTGTAAAGTATTTAGTATTCACTGCTCATCCAAAGACTTACTGTATGATACTGCATGTGTCTGTATGAGCAAGTTTAGCACAAGAGAGCCTAAAAGCATCTTTTCCTCTCTCCAGGTCAGTCAGTCGGTGGACTTTCAGCAGTGACATGATGGCAGCAGCAGCACCTGGTGAGTCCAGACAGACTGCAGGTGAGACCTGCAGCCTGCTGAGATCAGATTCATTGTTTATACTGACAGGAGTGTGAAAATTGGTTGGCACTGTTGGCCTTTGGTAACTTACTGTGATTCTGACCATGCAACACACCTGTTCACCTGTTGGAAGAAAAAAAAAAACCCATCATGATAATAATAATAATTCTCTGTTTTGTAAACAGAAAAAGAAATATGATGAGTTTTTTTTTCCATTTTTTGTTGAATTAGTTTTCTCTTAAAAACAAACATAAAAAACATTTATGTTCAGCACATAAATCAGCTCCAAATGAAACTTGAGACTCTGCACACTAAACCACCAGCTTCAACCAGAGAGAAGAGACTCGTCACTGAACGTTTCCAGGACGGAGGTTGCAGGAGTGATTCACACATTTACACTCAGCATTATAATTTGCTTTAAATTTCTGAATAACCTGAAGCTGGTACAGGCAGAGCTTTATCCTCTCTGAAGCAGCCACTGAATCGAGCTGTGATGCTGAGTTAGAGTGCAGCCCTTTGATGAACCTTCGTTGGCTTTGCATGAACGCCTGCTCCAGGAGGCGTTTCAAGAAACTTGCTATGGATTGCACAAGTTGTGTTATGTGTTACACTAATGCACTAATGTGACGTCCATAAAGTTTCTCAAACTCACATTGAACTGCGAGCCAGGCGAGTGATCGTCTTACAAGAACTGTAAAGTCTGAGCTTTCACTGATGCCCAAGCAATGATTATGTACACACACACACACACACACACACACACACACACACACACACACACACACACACACACACACACACACACAGAGTGTTTATTTACTTATCATCACTGAACATAAATGATTTTAGGAGGAAATAACATTTAATGAGCTAATTGAATTATGATGATTGATGATTTAATTTTAATCATTTTTCATTTTGTACTGATGTGAGCTGTGAGCTCTGACAGCTTGGGTTAAATATTGATCCGTATGTGTTGAAACTGTCTGTGTAAAGGTGATGCCAGAGCAGTTAACAAACTAAACTTACTTTTGCTAAACTGAAATTTTTTTTTAAACTTTATTCCCGTAGCATTTGTAGATTCTTGTGTTTTCAGCCTGAAATTGTAAATTGGAGCACACTGATTCATGTTTCTGTATTTTTGCAGATGATGATTTCAACAAACCAGAACACAGCAGCTCAGAGTTTGAGGACTGTAAGTCAAACTAACAACATTTCATATCATGAATAAAATAAGAGAAACTGGTGGATTAGAGGAATGAAATGTTATGCCAGGAGCTTTCTTATTTAAAGAGAGAACGAAGCATCTATTAAATCCTGCAGCCTGATTTCCTGCTTATTTGTGAGTCCAGTAGTTACAGGTCAAAATCTTGAATGCATTGAATGGGAAATTAAATTGATTAAATATGTATAAGTATATTTCTGTTTTGTTCATACTGTTAATATTTTTGAAGAAATTGAGTAAAAATGCTCAGTGACCGTGGAAATCACTAGCTGGTAGTGAAGCCGTACATGTGTCCTTGTGCAGTTGAAATAATCCACAAAAGTTGCTTTGTAGCTGAAAACAAACACACAAATATTAATTTCCACAAACTTGAACTCACATGAATGTCGCTGTACGCTGCACGACAAAATTATTTAAACTGTTTGACTCCACAGCTAGTCACAGTCAGTGTTGGGAAGGTTACTTTTAAAACGTATTCCACTACAGATTACAGATTACAGATTACATGTCCCAAAATGTATTTCGTAACGTATTCTGAATACTTTGGATTACTTTGTAAAAAGCATGATAATGAATGTCCTATTGCTGTGTGATTCATTACTATTACTGAAGGCTACTCTCCACACCAACACCAGCTACATGTTTAAATCTTAATATAAATGAGTAACAGTAGGTGGACATTAGGTAAGGCTGCACTTTTTGCAGCGATCTCGTGTAGAAAACTATTCAGCGCGTATATAAAACAGGTCCGTGGCTCCGAACCGTAGTAAAGGGACCTCTGGCTGATACGTCGGGTTCGTGTTGAGCTCGTAGCTGAAAACTAGCTTTAATTTGTTGTCTGGGTCGACTTTGCTAGCGAGAGACAGAGAGAGGCATTGAAAGGCTGCTCCAACAGGACTTATTGTTTCAGAGGAAACACGAACACAGCGTACAGTCGAGTCTTCATAGCTTACTTACAACTGGGCTTGTCAGGCTGCAGTGGTTGTTATTATATTTACATGCTTCCAGCTCCCGTTTCTGCTCCGTGACAAGTTGTACTTTTTCTTTTTCTCCCTCCCTCGCACTCACCAAAAATATTACCAAATATAGAGAGGACAGAGCCTTATGACACAGGAAAATACGGCCGTGTAATCCATTTATTTCAACAAAGTAACTGTATTCTAAATACCACCTTTTTAAACGGTAACTGTAACGGAATACAGTTACTCATATTTTGTATTTTAAATACGTAACGGCGGTACATGTATTCAGTTACTCCCCAACACTGGTTACAGCCTCTACAGTGCAGAGGTCCGACTGCCCAGCATGGGTGTTATTACAGTGGATTAAAGCAACAGCAGAAACTTAAAAAAGTAGAAAAACACTAAATAACCATGAAAATGATGCTAAAATGTGATTTTAATAAAGTAAAATGAATTTCCCCATTTATTTAAGTGTTTCCTTATCTATAACCATTGGAATCTGAATTATTACCAATATGTACATCTTACAACGTGGATAAAATGTTTAAACTGCTTTAGACTGAAGAGCATAATCGTTTCATTTCTTTTACAAAAGGAGAAGAAAATGTGGTTAAAACATCACAGAATGAGACATGAATATTATAGTTTCTACAAAAAATCAATGAATAATTTAAAAACGTGTGTTTAAAATAAACTCAGTGTTTCAGTAACTGAACTTATTTTTCAGTGTGTGAGCTGAGGGTCGTTCTGCTGGGGAACAGCTGGTCTAAGAGGAGCTCAGTGGGCAACTTCATACTGGGAGCGACTGTGTTCAGCTCTGAGGATAAAGCAGACCTCTGTCTGAGAGTCAAAAGGGAGCTGAAGGGGAAAGAAATCGATCTCATCAACACTCCAGATCTGCTGTCGGCTAAAATCTCCCCAGAAGATCTGACGAAACAAGTTGAGAACTGTGTGAGACTCTCTGCTCCTGGACCTCATGTGTTTCTGCTGGTCCTCCAGCCTGCAGACTTCACTGAGGATCACAAACAGAGGCTACAAATGGTCCTTGAACTCTTCGGTGATCCATCATTTGATCGTTCACTGGCTCTGATAATGCCCAAAGACAAGAGTTCAAGTTCCATTGAAAAGTATCAGCAGCATCCACAGTTAGGAGAGATTATCAAGAAATGTAGAGAAAAATTGTTGTGGCAGAAGAACCTGGAACAAGAGCAGCTGTTAGCAGCCATAGATACAGTGGTGAGGAAGAGCATGAGGGAGGAAGTTTCCAGTGAGGAAACATCGGTTTCACCCAGTCAAGATGAGGAAGAAAAAGTCCCTGCCAACTTGGATCCTATTAGGGGCGGTGAGTCTAAAACTGTGTTTTCTGTACCGTATAATGTGATGGTCAGGTTCAAGTTCAGGGTTTTCAACAGTGTTTTACAAATCCTGCAATTTGTAAAACTGTCTGGAAACTCCTGACAACTGCTGGCTCACTGGAGATGATCCTGGAGATGACTTTTTTTTAAAATGATGCAGCTCTTAAATATAATCCCGTCCACATGTAAACAGTAAAAATGAAATGTTAGCCAATCGGACGTATAGAAGCCTGGGAGGGAAAGAGTAAACAGGCCTTTGTATCCTGACAAAACCTTCAGTACTTCTGAAAAGTTTTTGTTTTTCTGAAAGGCAGCTAATTTTGTGTTACTTTGCAAGTGCCATTTTCAACCGATTTCATTATTTCAAATGTTAATAACTAAAGACAGTATTTTGGCTGTTGTGTAGACTCACACGTTAGGAATGAACCACATGCATAGAGCATACAGAAATGTAACTGAAAAAATATTACATTTATTCAAAACGGACGTCGGGATTTGGGTTGTGATAACGTCTGTGTTGAATGTAGAAACCACGTCCGAAGTTCACTCTGACGCCTCTGTCTTTCTTAACGGAGGGACAGTAGCTGTGTGTGTGTATGTAAGCCTGTGAAAACTGCAGATAGTAAGATTAACAGCGGATAGACAGTATTTTGTCTTTATCCGCCATTGTTGAAATTCATCTCATGTAAACAATAACATGGCGCACAGCGTGACGTCAAAAACGGCGCACACCTTTGATGTTGCGTGAGTAAATTGAAAATCTCCACCCTGGCAGGAGCTTTTAAAAATCTCAGCTGTCAGTGACCCAGAATGCTGTTAATGTGTAGATGAAAGGCCCAAATGCATAGAAAATACCGTATTTTCAAAAACACCCGTGTACACGTGGACGTAGCCTAAAGTACTGTTGGTAAGAAAGGTGTTTAGCTTGATAACAGTTCTAGGAAACTATTTTAGAAAGTCATGGATTATGGAGAGGTGAGATCATCTGCGTCTAGCTGTGAACTTTCCAACTTCAGTTCGGGTTTGAACGATTCCAGTTTGAAAGAAGGTGGAGATCCTCTTCCAACTGTGGACCATGGCCTTTGATATGGAGGTGCTGATTCTCATTCTCGCCACGTCACACTTGGCTGTGAACTGTTGCAGTGCGAGCTGGAGGAAACCACCTGATGAGCCAAACTGATGAGAAACACATAATCTGAAAAAATAAGCAGTGACGAATTTGTGATGCCAAAAAAGTGGAAGCCTTCCACCACTGGACTGCACCTAGAAATTCTGTCCATAAAAATAATGAACTGGATTGGTGACAAAGGGCAGTCTTGCTGGAGTCCAACACCCACCAGGAGTCTGACTTGTTGCCAGCAGTGTGGACCCAGCTCTAGCAATGGTTGTAGAAGAATCAAATGGCTTGCTGCAACAGGCAAAACACTCCATACCCCTGAAGAACTTCTCACAGAATACTCTGAGGGACACGGTCAAATGCGTTCTCCAAGTCCACTAAACGCATGTAGACGAGTAGGGCAAACTTCCATGCACCCTCAGATATCTCTGTGAGGTTAAGAGCTGGTCCAGTGTTCCGTGATTGGGACTACAACCACATTGTTCCTTCTGTATCCGAGTTTTGACTAAAGCATGGACTTTTCCTTTCCATCATCCTGGAATAGACTTTCCTGGAGAGGTTGAGGAATGTGATCCCCATATACAGTGGCTTGCAAAAGTATTCGGCCCCCTTGAACTTTCCCACATTTTGTCACATTACAGCCACAAACATGAATCAATTTTATTGGAATTCCACGCTGCATTTCTGATCAGCGCTCTCCTTGTTCGGCCTGTGAGTTTAGGTGGACGTCCTTATCTTGGTAGGTTTACAGTTGTGCCATACTCCTCCCATTTCTGAATGATGGCTTGAACAGTGCTCCGTGGGATGTTCAAGGCTTGGGAAATCTTTTTGTAGCCTAAGCCTGCTTTAAATTTCTCAGTAACTTTATCCCTGACCTGTCTGGTGTGTTCTTTGGACTTCATGGTGTTGTTGCTCCCAATATTCTCTTAGACAACCTCTGAGGCCGTCACAGAGCAGCTGTATTTGTACTGACATTAGATTACACACAGGTGCACTCTATTTAGTCATTAGCACTCATCAGGCAACGTCTATATGCAACTGACTGCACTCAGACCAAAGGGGGCTGAATAATTACGCACACCCCACTTTGCAGTTATTTATTTGTAAAAAATGTTTGGAATCATGTCTGATTTTCGTTCCACTTCTCACGTGTGCACCACTTTGTGTTGGTCTTTCACCTGGAATTCCAATAAAACTGATTCATGTTTGTGGCTGTAATGTGACAAAATGTGGGAAAGTTCAAGGGGGCCGAATACTTTTGCAAACCACTGTAGTTGGAGCACCCCCTTATGTCCACCTTGTTGAGGATAAGAACCCCCACCCTGGCTTACCAATCTAAAGGCTCTCAATGAGATCCTGTAGAGGTGTGTGAACCAAGACAGCCCTACAACATCCAGAGCCTTCAGGAACTCAGGGCAAACCTCATCCACCCCAGGGGCTCTGCCACCAACGAGTTGTATAACTGACTCTGTGTCCTCACCTACGGTGAGGGATGACTTTGTCCTTGTTGTCCCCAGACTCTGGTTTCTGGAGGCAGCAGCCTAAGCAGAGAACCTCACACCTTGCTCTTTCTAGACAACTCCTCTAGCTTATCCGGTGGAATACCAAAGCATTCCCAGGCCTCATGCACTAGCTCAGGCTCCTTCCCCACCAGAGAGGTGAGAGTCCATGTCCAAGTCACCAGTCTCTGTAGCAGGGATCAGTCTGCCAGTGTCAACGTTCTTAGTACACACATTGCACCCGACCTCTATGGCGTCTTAAGATGGGTTGCCTAAAGGAGGATGGGCCTATGTTCCTTCTTCAGGTTGCACCTGGCCAGGCCCCATGGGCTACGGCAAGTCACCAGATGCTCTCCCTCGGGTCACCTCCCATGTCCTAGCTCCAAAATGGGGCCCAGGTAACCGGATGCCTGACAGGGTAAACTGTTCCCTTGGTCTGGTAAGGGTCTTATAAGGGTCTTCTAAATGGCTTAGTGTCTGGTCCCTCACTCAGGGCCAACTTGTAATGGGACACACAACCAGGTGGCAAAAGCCCCCCAACAACATAGCACCTGGGATCCCTGGAAGACACAAGCCCCTCAACCACGATAAGGCAGCGATTCACAGAGGGGCAGATGACATTAAAAGGTGATACTGGTTGTGCGCTGTGAGTAGAGAGTGCATCTGCAGTTTTCTTGTTATTGTGAGCAATCATCAGCTAACTGTTTTAGGAAAAAGAAGTAAATGGTGGTGGTATTTAACCAATCAGGTGATCTTATTAATGTTTCAAACCCTGTAACAGAATGTAGTAAAACTGTGGTGACAAAAGTCTGTGTGTCACAATTTTAAAGGTAATTTACAAGTTTTATCTTTGTTTTTCAGCACATGAACTCAGGATAATGCTGTTTGGAAAAAGTGAGAACAAAAAATCATCCCTGGAAAAGATCATCATTAGAAAGAAAGAGTTTAATATGCCTAAAGTTCTTGGAGGAAAGCAATGTCGCGCTGCCTCTGGAGAGTGGAGAGGGAAACCGTTAACAGTAGTCAAAACCCCCGACATCTTCAGTCTGTCTGTGAAAACTCTGTTCGAAGTGATGAAGAGCTGTGTGAGTCTCTGTCCTCCTGGACCAAATGTTCTGCTGCTGTTAGTGAAACCTTCTGATTTCACCGAAGAGGACAGAAAAACTCTGAATTTGGTCCTGAGCTTGTTTGGTCAAGATGCTCTTAAACACTCAATGGTCATTATAACACAGAAAGAGGAGAAAGGCAATAACTCAGTGGAAAAACTCATTGAAGACTGCAACCAAAGGCAGAACTGGTTTGAAAAAAATTGTTCTGCTACAGATTATTCAGAGTTGATGGAAGAAATGAATGAGATAGTGAATGAAAACTGGGGAAAATATCTAATGTTAAAAGAAGAGGCTAAACCCAATCTGAAGTCCAGTCTGAACCTGGTTCTGTGTGGGAGGAGAGGAGCAGGGAAGACGTCAGCAGCCAAGGCCATTTTAGGTCAGACTGAGCTTCATTCAGCCTCCAACTCATCAGAGTGTGTTAAACATCAGGGAGAGGTGTGTGGACGTTGGGTTTCCCTGGTGGAGCTGCCTGCCTTGTATGGAAAACCTCAGAAGGCAGTGATGGAGGAATCATTCAAGTGTATCTCCCTCTGTGATCCTGAGGGTGTCCATGCCTTCATCCTGGTCCTACCTGTGGATTGTTTGAGAGACGAAGACAAGAGAGAGTTAGAGACCATCCAGGATGCATTCGGCTCTCAAGTCAATGACTTCACCATGATTCTGTTCACCGTGGACTCAGATCCTACAGATCCAGCTGTTGGTAACTTTTTAAAGGAAAATAAGAACATCCAGAAGCTCCTCCAGAGCTGTGAAGGAAGATCAGTTGTTCTCAACATCAAGAAAAAACAGCAGATCCCAGAGATGTTTGAGATTGTGGACAAAATTAGTCAGCCTGCAGGAAAACTGTGCTGTTATACAACTGCAACATTTTTACACGCACAAATGGCGAAAGTCTTAAAACTTGTCACTGGTAAGTAGTTTAGATTGTGATATTTTCCAATGACCCAGAGTTTTAATCCAGTATACAAGTGTTAACTTGTTCTTGTTTTCATGTTTTAGGTGGTGAAGGTGGAGAACAGGACTCAGACTGTCTCAGGATTGTGCTGATTGGGAAGACCGGCTGTGGAAAGAGCTCTACAGGAAACACCATTTTAGGAAGAGATGAGTTTGAAGCTGCATCAAGTCAAATGTCGGTCACACAATGCTGTCAGAAAGCAAATAGTGAGGTGGACGGTCGTCCTGTTGTTGTGGTCGACACTCCTGGTCTGTTTGACACAAGTTTGTCCAATGAAGAAATTCAAGAGGAGCTGGTGAAATGTGTCAGTCTCCTGGCTCCAGGACCACATGTCTTCCTGCTGGTGGTAGAGATCGGCAGATTCACAGCAGAAGAGAAGGAGACACTGAAACTCATCAAGAAATTCTTTGGGAAGGATTCAGAAAAGTTCACCATCGTTCTTTTAACCAGAGGAGACGATCTGGAGCGTCAGAGAGAGTCTGTTGATGATTACATCAAGAAGAAATGTCACAGTTCCTTTAAGAAGCTGATCTCTGACTGTGGAGGAAGATACCATGTGTTCAATAACTCTGACAAACAAAACCGCACACAAGTCAGTGAGCTGATAGCAAAGATTGACACCATGGTGAAGGACAATGGAGGAAGCTTCTACACCAACGAGATGCTGCAAGAGGCTGAAACTGCGATAAGGAAGGAGATGCTGAGGATTTTAAAGAAGAAGGAAGAAGAGATTCAGGAACAAAAGGCAGAATTTGAAAGAAAACATAAGGAAGAAATGGAGGCTATGAAGAAAAGAATGGATGAAGAAAGAGAAAAGGAGAGAATACAGAGAGGAAAAGAACTCGAAAAAATGAGAAATAAAATTAGAGAAGAAGAAGAGAAGAGAAAGCAGGAACAGGAAATCAGGGAAAAGGAGAAAAGGGAAAAGGAAGCTGAAGAAGAAAGACGCCGACAAGAATTTGAAGCAGAACTTGAAAAGCTGGACAAACAAATTCAGTCAGAAAAAGAGGCAAAGGAAAATGTGGACAGAAAACTGGAAGAAGCCAGAGAAGAGATGAGAAGAAAACAAGAGGAGTGGGAGAAAGAACAGAAAGAATGGTGGGACAAACAACGACAAGACGAAGACAAAAGACGAGAGGAAGAGAAAGAAAAAATGGAAAAACTACAGGAAGATTATAACGAAAAGCTGGAATGTGAAAAAACCAATAAAGAAGACGATCAAAGAAGAAGAGAAGAGGAAATAAAAGGATTGGAGGAAATTCATAAGAAAACTCTGGATGATCTAAAGAAGAAACATGAACAGGAAGCCAGAAAGAAAGCTGAAGAGTTCAACCAAGCCCAGAAGAAACACGTGGATGATTTAGCAGCTCAGAAGGAAGAACATAAGAAGGAAATTTACGACTTAGTGAGACGTGTGACCAAAAAGACTGACTATTCGAATAGGATCAAGAATTTAATGCAAAAACATGAAAAAGAAATGAGATCTGTGACAAATGAAGAGGGGAAAGAAAACCTCCAGGAAGAACACGAAGAACAACTAAATAAGTTAATGCAAGAAATCTTGAATGAAGAGATCAAGGACGCGTCGACCTGCAGCATTTTATAAAGAGAAATCCACTTTTACAGCTGTTCTTTAACTGTTAGAGGACAGAAACAAACAACATGTGCAGACTTGTTGTTCTGCATGTTTTACACATGATTGTTCATCACGACCACAGAAGAAGCTGCTGATTGGATATCATCTCAAATAGTTCAGTTCAGTTTTATATATATATATATATATATATATATATATATATATATATATAGCACCAAATCACAACAACAGTCGCCTCAAGGGGCTTTATATGGTAACGAAAAGACGCTACAACAATACAGAGAAACCCTACAATCAGATGATCAAACACTTTGGTGACAGTGGGAAGGAAAAACTCCCTTTCACAGGAAGAAACTTCCAGCAGAACCAGGCTCAGGGAGGGGCGTGGCCATCCGCCTACTAACTCCACTCATAACCAATAATAATCATTTTGATTTACACGTTAACCTGCACTATGTAAGTAAAATTACTCATGTGGATGATTTTCTTTGGTTTGGTCAAAATCACCATTTGACCAAAATGTTTTTTTTTCTTTTTTAATATTAGATTGTTGTTAAAAGGAATCTGGATGTTCTTTCATATATTGTTCTGTTGTCAATATTTGTGGTTTGATTATGATTGTTTTTTGTTTTTGTTTATTTTGCATAAATGTGTCATTAATAATAAACACAAGATGAATAAATAAACAAGTGAAAGAAAACTTAATGATTATTTTTCTTTCACTTACGATGAATAAATCATGTTTTAAATTTTGTTATAATTTAACCTGTTCTCTCCAAATATCACAGCAGTTATTCATTATAAAAACATATCTGCATATCATTTACACCAGTTTTATGGCATAACTAAGATCGTATCCGTGTTTTCTTTAATTATTAATGTAAACAGTTTTTCTCTGTAATCAGCTCTGATTGATCGTTGTTAAATGATGAAGTCAAACATCTTCATTCAGCTCTGAAATTATGTGTTTTTAAATTACTGAACTTGCAAAATTACATGAACTGCTCCACCTATGCGGACATATTTGATTTGCATAAGTTTTTGTCTATAAGGTAAAATGTGTATAACCTGTATTATGGTAATTAGTGATTGTAATGTGCACAACAAAGTCCTGATAAAGAAACTGTTGCCAATAAAAACAAAGGTTGGAATTTTAAGCAAAGTTTGAACTTGTTTCTCTGTGGCAGCATGAGTGGGTTTATGTTTTTGGTGCCTTTTCATTCTCAGCATCGTTGCAGGTAAATGCAGGATCCCTGAGTGGTCAAAAAACATTTGGTTTTTTTCTTAATCTGATTTAAGTCTGGACTCAGCCACTCAAAAACTTTTTTTAAGGAGAATTTGCTGGTTTTGGATCATCGTCCTGCTGCATTCCCCAAGTGCTCTTTAGCTGCAGAGCAGGAAGTGATGGTCGAAGCTCCTTTAGGTTTTTCTGGTGGAGACATTCAGGAGCAGAATTCAGCAGCAGCCCAGCCCATCACACTACCATCACCATGTCTGACTGTTGTTGTGAGCTTTTTATGAACTGCTGTTAGTTTGATCCAGATGTAACGAGAATCACAGTTCAGCTTTTGTCTCATCAGCCCACAGAAAGTTTTCCCAGACGTCTCGGGGATCATCCAGATGTTTTTTGGCCAATGAGCAATGAAAGGAGACACAAGTCCTTTTAAAGACCAACAGCTGAGTGTGAGAGCTGGACTCAAAAATATCCCATTGGTTACTTTCTTACATATTTTTAATCAGCTTTAATGAATAAAAACATAAAAATGTTTTTGGATTTTCGGCATCATTGCTCATGTACCAGTTAAATAGTAGTTAATTAACCTGCATCATATGCATCATCTAACACTGTGCATTTTCTTCACAAGCATCTATAGAATTATTCAAATGAGCACAAAAAACAATCTGAACTAAATGTTGATGCAGATTCAGTTCCTGCTGATGCTGCAGATTTTCAGTATGTCAGAAAATGCAATATAATCACAGCAGTTATATTCTCTCCTCGTCCACCGTCAGCCAGACACGCCTCTGCTTCACTCTGCCTCTGATGGACGTCTCTCACTGTGGGGACAAACATGTGACGCTGATCTGTCTGAATGGATCTGCTGCAAACTCAGGCAGAGTTATCCCATCTGCTGCCTTTCTGAGCTGAAGTGTGGAGAGAAGCTTGGTTTCACTCTGTCATTTAGAAAATGCTGATCAGGACTTTTCAAACATTTTTTATTAACTACAACAAATGAATCTTTTTAAAAACAGAACTAAATGAACACATTTAATATCTGATCCTATTTGGAGGTTTAAACAGCCTGGAAAATGACTCTTCGTGTGAGCGATGAGGATGTTTTATGGTGCTTTCTGTTGTTGCTCAAACTTTGTAGAAATATCGTTTAGTTTGAGATGAATAAAAAACAAAAATGCAGGGTTAGAGTTATGCAAAGTAAAGATGATCTGACTGATCGCTCTGAATATGAATCCAACAAGGTTGATTCAATCATCTTTGTTTTACTGAATGGCTCAAATGTATTCTTCTGCATGAAACTTGTTAAACAGCCAATTAATGATGTAATCAATAACTGGTATTGATTACATCTGAAGCATAAAGGAACATGAAGATCAGACGTGTCCAGACAGCAGTGATAGAAATGAGAGTGCTGTTGTTGGAGAGCTCTTAGTTGTGGGTGTTTGGTCTTTAAAAGGACCGTTTGGTTTGTGGGGTGAACATCCGGCTGACGTGGAGCTGCTGTGGACGTGGTGGAAGACTTTCACAGGTCTGTTTCCTCGACATCGCTGGCCTCCTGCAGACCGTCCACAGCCAGGCAGTGAGCGCACACGTGCTGGTCAAAGTGCAGAGCCAGCTCCCGAGCCAGCTCCTGGAAGTCCTGACCACGGCTCAGCGTCTGCAGTTTGTCCCTGCAGTCAGAGATGTCCATCGGAGAGAAGTAGAAGCGTGTCTGGCTGACGGTACATGAGGAGAGGACAGGAGGTGTCCTGGAGGTCAGAGTCTTGTTGTTGGGACTGGATGCAGTCTGGCTGCTGGATCTGTGCTCTGTGGTCCTGCTTCCATCCATCGTGGTCTGGGTGATGTTCTCAGTGTGAACTGTGGGACTCTGCCCTTTAGGCTGCTTTATATCATGAGAGCTGCGTGCTGATTGGATGAGACAGAACAGGACCTACAGGTCCAGGTCTCCATTGTTCAAGTGACCCCCCCCCCCCCCCCCCCCCCACCTCACCACAGGGCCCTGAAGCCATTCAGGAACAAACCAGAGTGTAATCAAAGCAGTTGATTAGTTTTAGTTGAACACAAAGACTTTGATCATTTTTAGTGATTATTCATTATCACTGAATCATCTCTGGCAGTGATGAAGTCATTTTTATTACATGTTTATGTTAATGATATAGAAACAATTTAACAGATTTTGTCTTTTTAGCACATGAAACAAATTTTATTAAACATATAAAAGGAACTTTTCGAAAGTTCAGAAACATTGCACCTCCTGCTCTAACTGGTCACTCACATGAAGAGTGTGAAAACTTTCTTTCTTTATTAATAAGTGTAATATTTCCAGAGCAAACATCAGTCCTCCTCCTTTCTCTCTGACTCCACGCTTTAACAGACTCTCTGAACGCTGTCATCAGTTTGGTTGACAAAATGAAACCACCACACTCTTCAAATGGGTCTTCAACACCATTGGACCGTTTGTTCTTAAGGTAATTAATAATTCTTTGACCTCCGTCTGTGTCCCTACATATTTTAAACAAGCTGCCTTTTATTTCAAAAGTGTTCTATATATGCTCCCACATATCCTGAATAGCTTTGAGTACATCTCGTACCATTGTTATGCAGACGGTATTCAGCTGCATATGTCCTTCAAACCCCAGAATGTAGCCACACGATCTATCCTGTATTCATTTCATAAAGAACTGTGTGGCATGCATGCCAGTGAAACGGGGCGATCGTGGTTGAAGAGTTGGGTGTTCGTCTTGTAATCAGAAAGTTGCCGGTTCGAGCCCCGGCTTGGACAGTCTCGGTCGTTGTGTCCTTGGGCAAGACACTTCACCCGTTGCCTACTGGTGGTGGTCAGGGGGCCCGGTGGCGCCAGTGTCCGGCAGCCTCGCCTCTGTCAGTGCGCCCCAGGGTGGCTGTGGCTACAATGTAGCTGCCATCACCAGTGTGTGAATGGGTGGATGACTGGATGTGTAAAGCGTTTTGGGGTCCTTAGGGACTAGTAAAGCGCTATATAAATACAGGCCATTTACCATATATTAGCAATAATATAGATAAGTAAGTATATTACAGAAATGGGTCTATTATGGTATAATGTACACATATGTTATGAATATGCTATAACTATAAGTATGTGCAGGCTATGAACAGGATATAAATATGAAAAACTATACTGAAATATGAGACATGCAGCTATACAGAAATGTGAACTATGCAGGTTATAAACGGTTGTAGAATTAAAATAAACACATTTTAAAATGTGCTTTTGTTTAACCAGTTTTGTTTCCACAGAAGTAAAGAACACGATCTGTTATCTGAAGACAAAGTGTCACTTTTCGCTTTCTGGAAACTCAACCACACCACAGTATGCAGAAACTCCACCAGGGGGCGATGTTTGTCTCTCTACGATTCGTTATCACGGTTTATTTATAAAGAACAAAATGTCCATTTTAAATACATGTAAGCTTCCTTCTTACAGCACATTTAGAATTCATACCTTCAACATTAGCTGGAGATGTTTTAATCTGGTCACTTTGGAAAACCTTTATTATCTATTAATTACATACAGCTCTAAAAGCTTTAATTCTCACGTGAAATGTATAATTGTGTTTAATAGTGCTCTTATAGACAAACCATATTAGTTCTGACTCCATTCTCTGATTTAATCATCAAGCTTCTGAAAATAATCCGAGACATATATGTTTAATAGAAACAGAAACACTTTCAGCCTCCTGAATGTTTCAGTGTTGATTCCATCTTCTGTGGAAAGTGGAAATCTTTGGCTTTTGTATTTGGGTTGTTCGAGATCCGCCGCAGTAAACTCGCTGTGGAGGTCACAGCAGCGAAGCATTTTCTCAGGATTAATCTTCAGGTAGCAGGAACCAGACCCCATTTATAAAGTTAGTTATGATCAACACCTACGGTTCAGATTACACACTGATTAACAGGTCAGGTTAGAGATCAGCAGGTATGACATCACTGCCTACTGACCAATCAGACCTCAGCAGGAGAGTCTAAAGTCTTCGTGTCTCCCTGTGAGCATATATATATATATATATATATATGTACACACACACATATGCATATGTAGAGAGCAGCAGTCTGGCCCGGAGACTCAAACCCAGGACGCTTCTACTGTAAGGTGTGTGGGTGCTGCTCAATCACTGACCTAACTGGTTCTCAGTGTCTCGGTATTCTCACTGCTTTGTGATCCTCAGTGAGTCCTGTCATTGACATAATTCCATCAAAGATGAGCGGTTTAAAGCACTCGGGCTCAGCATGACTCACTCTTCTAATCCCGTCAACACCTTGAACTTTGTTTACGCGTCAGAGATGCAGTGACGCGTCCTGCTTTATGACAGCGTCACTGACTCTGGACTGGTTGTTGGGGCTGTGATCCAAATCTCAGACTTTGTTGTGGGTCAGCTTCCTCTCAGGTGGTTCTCTTTTGTTCACCCTGGGACTTGTGAGACTTGTGAGCTCCAACATCAACTCATCAAAGTAAGGCTTTATTGTCAAAAACAATATGTACATAAAATCTCAAATCCTTGGAGCGGCTCCACACGAACTTCAGAGCGGTTCGTTTATGGCGTGAACGCGATCCGAACCGACTACCAGGTGTTGGTGACGTAAATAGCCAGGTGTGCTTTGTGTTCGTAAAGCATGACGGTACTATACACGTGCACAGGTCTGTGAACTAGCAGCTCGCCATGAAATGAACCAAACTGTTCAGTCTGCTCCTTCTTCCTGTGTTTACTTTTGTTGCGCCCGCCCCCCACACACTTGGCCAATGAATGACGTGGTTTGTTGTGACGCACATAAACCAAAAACTAAGTTTAGAAACGCACCAGCTGATTCGGTCCAGAGGAAACCGGCTATAGATGTGAAAACACCCACCTGATCTATTCTACACAGTACCCGGCAAAATAAAAACGATACATCCATCATTTATTTATTCGTTTATTTATTTAAGATGTGCTCCTGCCTGTAACAAATCAAGGCAGCAGCATTAAAAACACGAACTTCTTTAACTCAAATCAGTCGAGTGCCAGAAAATATCGCAAACCAATAAAGCAGTAAAAGTGTCTTTAGATACAGGTAACACGTAACCAGACCTGGTGACCTGTGAGTAACCTGTGAGTCGCGGTTTCAGTTTTCTGGACGTTTGTGACGAAATGAAAGTGAAAGTAAAGTTTAGCCTGAAGTCTCGTTCGGCGGTCAGTGTCTGTGTGTGTCCAGTGTGTGTGTGAAGCAAGATGGAGGGATTCGAGTGTCCGCCTGTGACCGTGGAGGGGGACTGGACTCCGGCTCAGACCAAAGCCCTGAAGAACAAACTGCACATTTACTTCCAGAGCAAGAAGAAGTCGAGCGGAGGAGACTGCCGGGTGGAGGCGGAGGAAGGAGCCCCGAGGGCGGCCGTTTACTTCAGCTCACCGGAGGGTGAGTGCGCTTCATCGTGGTTCAGATAGTAAAATAAATCATTTAATAATTAAAAACACCGACAGACGGAGACCTGCGAGTGTAATGATGGAACAAACAGGTCTGAGAGTCTCACTGTGACGCAGAATGAAACACGTAATTCAAACAGCTGATCATAAAACGTGTGTGTGTGTGTGTGTGTGTGTGTGTGTGCGCTGTGATGTCAGTGAGAGAGCGAGTCCTCGCGAGGAAGAATCATGAGATCATCCTGGACAGTAAAACCATCCAGTTGCGGCTGAGCTCAGAAGCAGTAAGTCCAGTTTCGATGTTTCATGTGGATTTTTTTCCTCACTCAGAGCTTCCTGTTTGCTGCTCACTGTCACTGCTCTGGGTTCAGCTCTTTGGACCAAGCACCTTTAGGTTTTTATGACTCCATAAACTGAGCGCCTCCCTTTATACAAATATCACAGTTAGTTCTTTAAAAACAGAAACCTGTGAATAACTGTGACGTATGAACCAACAGTCTAACGTGTCTCCTCAGTGTTTGAATCATAAACATGCTGTTATGACCAGGGTGAGTCCAGCCTGCGTGGCAGGTTTTAGAGGCGTTTCCCTCGTGGTTATAAATCAGTCCCTGGGTGTGTGAAGCAGCAGAAGCAGGTTGGACTTTGAGTCTCAGCTGATATTTTCATATGTTTGCCCGTGCACTGTAATCGTGCCAACAATAACCAACCTGATGTCACATGGTCTTCAGGTTTGTCAGGCAGTGAAATCACCCATGAGGACAGAAAGTGTTCACCCTCTTCCTGATGTCACACTTTTGTCACACTTAAATGTTTCAGATCAGCAAACAAATGTAACAAAGATGACACAAGTAAACACAACATGCAGTCTCTAAACGAAGGAGGTGAGAACCACTGAGGCTGAACAGGTTGTTGCAGGTCGTGATGGCGGCGGCGAGTGCAGCTCGCCGTCTGCCAGGCCTGCTTGGATCAATGTTTATTCAGTGTTTGTTGCCACGGTGTTTCTGCCCTTCTGGTGTATGATATCTATGCTCTCTTTGATATCTGATCACCCACAAAACTTAGAGAGCGCGATCTGGATAACCTCAAGCCTTCTACCTTTCCTGATGATTTGGGTGTATTTTTATGGCGGTGCGATTGCTGGAGCTTGTGTGGAACCAGCCTGTCTTTCTGTTCGTCCAGGCCTACCTAACTCATCAGTGCTGTGTAGAGTAGTGGAGACGAGGACCCAAATACAGGATGAAACAGGCAGGTAGGAATGAATTGAGAAAAAGGAAGTGATCCTTTAGGCTGATCGTTGATACTCCAAAAGGCTAAACAAGGAGCCCAGAATGATAACAGGGAAGTATCAAGTTCCAGAAGACCTAAACTGGGAGACGTACTGGGAAGACAGATGCTCTGACTAAGGAGGACAAGGAGGGTGATTGTTTGGCTCTCAGTAATGCTGCATCACTAACAAACAAGACGTTTCTGCTGAAGGAACTCTTTGCGTTCAATGAACTGGATTTTATGTTCCTGACACAGACTTGGCGTGGTGCTGGTGACTCCGCCCTGTTCTTAGTACTTCTTCCTGCCTGTTAGTTTTCAGCTCCCCTCACCCTGCTGGCAGAGCTAAGACGCCAGTGCCTGTTCAAATCCAGTTTCCAGTGTCTTACCCGTTATCCAAATTTGCAGACATTTGTCATAAACTTCAACAGTCCTGTGCTGTGTGCTCTGATCTCCCACTCAACAACATTTAACACAGATTTCTTATAGATCAGATTTTCTGTCACTTCTCGAGCTGTGTGTGGGCATTAAAGGTACATCCTTAAATAATTCACTCATACTTGTCAGATAGTCGGTTCTGTGTCAGGACCATCTGTGTGTTGCACACAATTTAATCTGTTTCCTTTACTTGTCTTTTGTTTTCCAAACACAGAAAGAAAAGTGCTTCAGTTCAGTGAGGCTGAACTCTGCTGGCCGTTCATGAATATCGGCTCCCTGTTAGATTCAGAATTGAAACACCTGCTCCTCACATACAAGCTCTGTAATAACCAGGCCTCCTCAGAGGGGTTCATATGATTGTGTCAGTTGTGTCTGTAGGTCTTTGCCGTACTATGAAGAGCACTCTGAGGCGACTGTTTGATGCCATATTAATGTTATAACAAAGTTCAGTTTGTTTGCAGCAACAGAAAAAGTGTAATAACATTGGTATAAAACTCAAATTTATTTGAAAGTTAAAGTATAAGAAAGATATTTTTGTAATATTTGCAGATATGTAATATTACATATTTGTATCATATTCATGTATTTATACATATTAACCTCGTAATGAAGTTGCTTTTGCTATAAATATTTTTTCCAAAGTGCAGAACTGAAAAAACAGTCAGTTTGAATGTTCTTTTAAACGTGACTGTCGACATATTTTCCTCTTTGTTTCTTCTGTTGGTTTAAACCTTTGTTTTTGTTCTCAGAGCCCAACAAGCAGCGGCCGTGTCTCAGGTAAATCCTCCTCCTCAGTTTCTATCATCACTGAATTTTATTCATTTGTTTCAGCATCTTCTTCATGTGAAATAAGTGTGTGTTTGTGGCAATGAAGGAATATTTTACCAGACTTTATTCAAGCTGAAGCACATTCAGGTCAGATTGCTCTCTCGTGATTTTAATCTCAGATGAATCCAAATATGTTCCTGGTTAAATGATGATTCCTGCTCGTCTGGAGTAAAAGACTCAAATCAATTTAAACCAGTAAAATATAAGAAGTTCCACGTGGGCTTATTTTTAATAATCATATTTCAGATCTTAGTGCTCTGACCTCTCTGTGTTTCACTGTGTTCATGTCAGAATCATCGTCAGACTCAGAGACGCCTCAGGCTGAACCTGGAGCTGCTGCTGCCAGCAAAGAGGGTAAAAACAAAGTGATGAAGAATAAAGAGAACAGAGAACAAAACTACAGGAAGTTTGTATTTATACTTTATACAAAGTTGCATTAACTTGGCATTTGACACATTGACATTGAATTTTTTGACACAAACAATTTCAAAAGAATTTGTGGGAAAATGTAACCAGTTTAAAATCACACTGTTTTGTTTTTCTTGATGAAAATTGACGCTTATATATTTATCATAGTCCAGCTATTTTTTGTTAATGAGAAATATGAAAAATATGTTAAAATGTGAAACTTAAAATGAATTCCACTGAGTTACTCTGCAGTCATGCTTCTTTCACATTTCCACAGCAGTGAACTTTGACATGAACGTACAGAGTCACACAGTGTCTGACATTAAATGGTCTCATCATTGATTTTCTTTGGACTGCTGTGAGTGGACGGACAAAATATAACTGTGGAGTGTTCCAGTGTTCGCTGTACTAATTAAAGGGGTTTTGTGTGGATGAAACAGCCAGAGGAAAACATCTGTTAATGTAACGCACAGAGACAGAGAGGCGGGTGACACTGCTGTCCGTCAGGTCTTAGACCTCAGTGATGAGACGAGCTGCAGATGGACGGGACCTCCATCCTCCTGTCAGAGAGGAAAACTGAGTTCATTCGACACAATGGGAGAAGCTTTCTTTAAATAATGATGCTGTGTGTTTTCTGCATCCACAACATCCACCCTGATCCACACTGGACTGTGACAGCTCGTCATCACAGACGGGAAACCTTTCAGATTTATTTGATCATATATTCACATCAATCATGAAAGTTCACGCCTGCAGTGCATGTGTGAGAAGAGCTTCATTCTGTGAGCCGAAATTCAAGAACAAGAGTTTTTCCTTCATAAATTATTATAAATAAATACTTACTAGTGTTAAGGGCACACACCAGCGTTCGTCTCAACTAAACAAATAAATCAAAACATATGTGGTTCTTCTTCTTAGTCCAGTGTTTTTGGAGCCATTTTTCTTCACTGGTTCTATTTTGGATAAAGTATTTTGATTTTGCCTCTTGACGGTGCTTCATGTAAAGAAAGAGAAATGTCAGTAAAGTTTCAGGAATAACAGGTGAACAAAAGCCTCCTTCCCTCACTGCTCACAGACACTTTCTTTGATCAGGTTTGTGTGTTTCTCTCAGACTCAGAGTCGTCTCAGAGCTGTGCGGTGGTTTTGGAAAACGTCACAGACAACATGTCCATAGATCTGCTCTCCATGCTGGTGGAGAACATCTGCAGGTTGGATGAGAACGGCTACAGCATGGAGAGGATCCTGGAATCCAACAAAGCTGTGGTCACCTTCAGCAGCCCTGCAGGTAGGAAGCAGACACCTACCACCTGATTTGGTGACAGCGGGAAGGAACAACTCCCTTTTAACAGGAAGAATTTACATTCAAAATAAAATAATAATTAAAAAACTATTATTTATTTAAAATAATGAAGGATTTTAAACTTGGTTCTGGATTTAAACCCCACTGGTTCAAGAACTTTTTTGAGAAAAGGAAGTTGGAGATTGGAGCTAGGACAGCTGGGTCACTCGCCACTTTAAAGGCCAGGCGCCCATTAATTAAGTGCAGCCAGCAGCTTAGGTTAGCATAGCTATTGAAACCAGGATAAAGGCTCGTTCGGTTCATCCACAGCTTTTGGAACGTTAACCTTCGACAAATGACTCGCTTTAAGCTCACCTCTGACAGCCTGAGTACACATGTGGGTCCTGCAACAGTCGACACACTAACAGCACAAAATATTAACACATCTGTCTGCAATAAACGAGGATTATTAAATGTATAAAGTAGATCCAACAAAGATTGCCTTTATATTTGAAACAAGGACAAAGCCTGACATCATTATATAGACAACACTGTGTAATCCAGCTCTTCTCTCTCACCCTCTCACCTGTTTCAGTGTGAAAGGATTAATCTGGATTATTTTGCAGATGTGGAGAGATTCCTGTCTGTAAGTCAGACCAGCACAAAGATGAAGAAGCATGGACTGACCGCTCGGCCCCGAAAGGTAGCAACAAACATCCGAGTGGAGAGTCTTCCTCCGCCTGTGGTCAAAGGTACACACAGAAAGCAGTATATGCTGCACTTATTCTCTTTTGGCTCTTGACGAAGGCGGTCGCACTTTCTCCCCCTCCCCTCCCCTCCCTTATCTTTCCTGCTTGGCTTTCTCATGTCTCTGTCTAGTCTTGTCTACTTCTCTCTCTTTACCCTGGAAGAGTCTCACAGTCTGTTCTCTAAAACCTAAAAGAGGAATTATGGATTTGACACCCTCTTCTCGACAAGAAGCCTGGGTTCAGGAGAGCCGATTGAAGACGTCTATCTTTTCGGAACCATGATAACTGATCAGCGCTG
Organism: Simochromis diagramma; assembly: GCF_900408965.1. Classification (NCBI taxonomy): domain Eukaryota; kingdom Metazoa; phylum Chordata; class Actinopteri; order Cichliformes; family Cichlidae; genus Simochromis; species Simochromis diagramma. Next base: position 90,230 of record NW_024387438.1, on the reverse strand, counting down.
GCTTGGCCCTGGCTTATCAAAGAATAAAGAAAGCGGAAACGGCTGTTCAAACCCCCACAAGGCTGCCCGCTGTGTTGATTGGAACGATGGAGTGAGCCGTGGCTTCTCAGAATGGGCTCATTAGATGCAGCACGGAGGACATATTGGAGAAGCTTGCGGCTGCTGTCAGTACTGAGACTCTGACAACATCTGACAACATCTTGGAGAGGCTGACGGCTGTCGTGAACACTCGTGCTCTGTGAGCAAACTGGATAACTTCTCGGTGTAGCTGGATAACATCGTGGAGAGGCTCACGCTCTCCAGTGGGAACGGTGAGAGACGAGTGATGGACATTAGATGACTGTAAAATTGACATGCAGCGGTTCGCACTAAAGAAAGAACACCACCGTTATTTAATGCGGCTACCATTTCGGCGCCAGCTGCGGTCTCAAGGGTGGAGCTGAACATAACAAATAATCTCTCCCCTGATAACAAACTGTGTTTAGACTCTTCGATCCAAACGCCCTCGTACACTTACCTCCGAGGCCGAGTCGGACGGCGGGTCAGGGCCCAGCGCTGGATGAATAGCTGCAAAATAGAATTATAACACCTATACAAGCAGCTGCACAAACAAAACAATAAGTGTCATAATTCTGTCATTTGATCACTTTTTCTCAGTTATAGCTGAATAAACTTCCTACTGTGTTGAGAAACAAATAACTCAAACGTGGGTGTGTGCTGACTGATGTTCACTGTTACTTAATCAAATAGCACTAAAACTCTGCTGCTAGTTCAAGCAAACAGCCCAGAATCTGCCGCCCTCACCCTGGAGGGGGCCCTGCACTTTACAGAAAAGAAATGCTGCTGACAGTAAAGTTTCAGGAATAACAGGTGAACAAAAGCCTCCTTCCCTCACTGCTCACAGACACTTTCTTTGATCAGGTTTGTGTGTTTCTCTCAGACTCAGAGTCGTCTCAGAGCTGTGCGGTGGTTTTGGAAAACGTCACAGACAACATGTCCATAGATCTGCTCTCCATGCTGGTGGAGAACATCTCTGGGTTGGATGAGAACGGCTACAGCATGGAGAGGATCCTGGAATCCAACAAAGCTGTGGTCACCTTCAGCAGCCCTGCAGGTAGGAAGCAGACAGCTAGACATTTCCACATACACAAACACAACGAGCCAGTACAAGGACAAACATCCAAAATCCCCTTTAGATTAACCTTTGAGTCTAATTTTAAACCTGACTTTATAAAAAATCACATATCTGATCTGGAAAAGTGTAGAGAAGCACAAACCACAAAACCACGTGATATGATTTGAATAATGAATCATTTTCATATAAATATTACTTTAAACTACACAAACATTGCATTCCATTTACTTTATATAGCATTAAGACTGTAAAATAATAATGCAGAGGAAACTCAAGAATCCGATAGCCACCTATGAGCAGCACTTTGGTGACAGTGGGAAGGAAAAACTCCCTTTTTACAGGAAGAAACCTCCAGCAGAAACAGGCTCAGGGAGGGGCGGGGCCATCTGCTGTGATTGGTTGGGGTGAGAGAAGGAAGACAGGATAAAGACATGCTGTGGAAGAGAGACAGAGGTTAATAACAGATATGATTCAATGCAGAGAGGTCTGTTAACACATAGTGAGTGAGAAAGGTGACTGGAAAGGAAAAACTCAATGCATCATGGGAATCCCCCGGCAGCCTACGTCTATTGCAGCATAACTAAGGGAGGATTCAGGGTCACCTGGTCCAGCCCTAACTATATGCTTTAGCAAAAAGGAAAGTTTGAAGCCTGATCTTGAAAGTAGAGATAGTGTCTGTCTCAGGACTCAGAAAGATAAAGCTTGATGCTGGATTTAAATCGTGCTATTTTAAGAACATTTGTAATAGAAACAAAAAGTAGATAACTGGTGATCTGTTGGGGTCATATGGCACTACGAGGTCTTTAGGATCAGACGGGGCCTGAGCTCGGTCACACTCAGCGGCCCTGCAGTGAGGATAACCTGCTTGACTTTACCTCGTACACAAACAAGTGAAGCACATGTTAAACAATTTTTACTTTGATATCAGTAATCATAAATAAATTGGTATCAGTAAAGTAAAAGAATGAAAAGATCCAAATACCTCTACAGACTCTTTGAGCAGAGGAACCTATCACTGCTCTCCTTTATCACCATTCTGTTTGCTGCCACTGATCCCAACATCTTTGTTGCTTTACATACAACATAATGTCGTCTACATACAAATTAAGATCACAGCATTGAGCATAATCAAGAACCTGAATGAATATTGTTTCCTTTGACCACAAGTAGTGAAAATATTAACTCTCTTAATCCTTGATTCAAATTTGAAACAGTGTCCATTAGAAAGAACACAGACAGCATAAAATGACAGCAGATCTGTCTCCAATAAAGCAGGATTATTAAATATAGAAAATAAATGTTTATTGACTCTACATTTAAAAAATAAAGAGGAAGCCTTCATTCATTCATAAGAACATTTCTAGATAATATGTTGCAGCCCAGCATTTCTCTCTCACCCTGTTTCAGTCTGAAAGGATTAATCTGGATTATTTTGCAGATGTGGAGAGATTCCTCTCTGTAAGTCAGACTAGCTCAAAGATGAAGAAGCAAGGACTGACCGCTCGGCCTCTGGAGGCAGCAACGAACATCCGAGTGGAGAGTCTTCCTCCGACTGTGGTGAAAGGTACATGTGCTCCTAAAAACCATAGACTGTATATAAAAGCCTCTGGATAATTAATACATTATTTTTAATAACCAGCAGGGGTGGACTCCTCTGGTTGAAAAAAGTTTACCAGAACATGAGCCTACTGCTCAATATAGCTGTTATGTTATATTCGATTTTAGGTTAGCATTTTACAGTGGCTTTATTTGTTGGGACAGTTTGAGCTTTGTCGCTTCCAATTTCACCTGAAATCAACACATGAAATCTAGAAAGGAGCTAATCAATACAACAAGAGGCATAGTTACTTATACAGATAATACACAAACAAGCTAAATATAAAAATAATTAATTTCTCCTCAATACAGGAAATGAACTCAGTGCATGAATGAGCTCATTCATCATTATAGCTGTGTACAGTGTAGCTTCCACACTTTTTGCCCCCTGCTGACCCAAATCCAAATGGTGCTGAGTGCTTTAAGGGGTCTCCCTGGAGCTGAGCTGGGCTTTGCCATTGCTACCACATGGCTGTTAAATCGATTCAACCCTAAATTTCTTTCTAACCTTTCGGAACAATAAGGACAATGTCAAGGCTCTGTGTGCGGGCAGATGGAGATGAGGATCCAGATGCAGGACTCTGAGACGGAATGTAACTGAAACTTCAGCTTTTATTGCTGGCACCAACACAAAAACAGAAACCAAGAACCCAAACAGGACCACAAAGGCTGGATCTGAGGGTACGACGCAACACCGAGCACGGGAAAACACAGGGCTAATATACACAGGGACGTAATCAGGGAATGGAAAACAGGAGGGAGACACAGCTGGGAGAAATTGGACTAACGAGACAGGGGAGCAGTAAAACGAATAAACAGAAACCTATAATTCTCATAATGGTCAACGATGTAAAAGAATCAAAATGCAATCCAAAATACAAAATTAAACCAAGACACGAGAAACTCGAAATACTGGGTCAAAACTGACCCAGAACCGTGACAGTACCCCACCTCCAAGGGCTGGCTCCTGACAGCCCTAAACAGAATAACGAACCAGAGCACCAGGCCAGGGTGGGCGGAGGGGGTCCAGGATGGAGGGACGGAAACAAAACAGAAAACAAGGAGCATGATTCCAGATCAGTCCATAAACAAGAAAACAGGTCAACACAAAACTAGATCCATCACGAGTCCACGAGAAAGTTCAGGGGGTCGACCCGAAGGTAGACAGCACGGGGCCAATCAGTTCAGGGGGCCAGCCACGTGGACCGCAATGGCGGCAACGCAGGCAAAACAAATCAGGAGGCCGGCCACGCAGAAGGCAGTGGCGGCAACAGAACAGGTCCGGAAGCCGGCAGTGATGACGACCTCGTTCTAATGGCGAAGACCTCGTTCTAATGGCGAAGACGTCCAACCAAAGGCCTGGAAAGTGGCCGGCAAAGGCGAGGTGGCTCAGGCCGAGCTGGGTCGGACGGCGGTGGACTGGCAGAGGCTGACACTGACGCTGGACCAGGCGAGGCTGAAGCGGAAACAGAGGCCGGACCCGGCGAAGCCGAAGCCGATGCAGAGGCTATAGACATTTTTCATTATATTGACAATGAAAAATTAGAAGTACTCAGATTTTTAATGCCAAAAACATTTCTGCTAAAATAACCAGATAACGAACTTTGAAAGTAATTTAACCTTCATGCATCTGTAAAGCTGTGCATTTCTGGCTTTTTTCTAGACATACTGGAGTTGTATTTTGAGAAGACTTGGACTCATCCCAAAAACATCATCATGATCCCAAAAGAAAAGGCTGCCATCATCACTTTCAGTGATCCTAAAGGTCTTTTTTTTGTTGATGTAAACCTATGCTGAACATATGCAGGCACCAGCTTGCTGTAGTAGTGGTGATTAATGTGAGGGCTTTGCCCACCAAGTTCTTTCACGTCTTTAACCCTAGAACACTATCGCTATAAATAGTAACACAATCACTAATGCCGGGTGATTTTTACCCGATATAATATAACCAATAAAAAGTAATCAAATATATCAAAATATGACAACACATGACAAATTAGAGTGGTCTTCTTTTACTTTCAACTGTGCTATGTCTAACAAAATGAAAAAAAAAAACCCCTCCTAAAACAAAATAATGACTCTGGAAAGCTGGTCTTTGGTCCACCCATTCCTGGGACATTTGAGACTTCCCTGGTGAAGGGCACAGGCTCCTCGACACGCAAACAGTTGCAGGAGAGAGAAATCATGTAAATGTATTTGCTTGGGTGTAAATCACCCAGCAATAGTGTTCTAGGGTTAAACAGAAACTGGTTCAGCAAACTTTGGAAACATTTTAGTGTTTAAACTTTCAGAATGGATTCTGTCCGACTAATAGTTGTCCTTACTGGAGCTAAGCAGCTGAGATGAAAACAACAAAAAACAAACCCAAGCGTTAGAACGCATCACTCCTGTACTTTGGTTATATAGTGCTTTCATTCACAAGGACGAGGTACGTCTGAGGCAGCTAGCTTCACATAGGAAATATTAGGTCAGCTTTTCCAGTTTTTTAAAGTGAACCTGAACTTAGAGGCAAAGAAATCAGTTATTACTAAAGTTAATAAAATAAAATAAAAAATGCTTTAGATTAATACCTGTTGTACTTAGAAGTAGTGTACAATGACTGAAACGGTTAGCTAACAGTGACTGAGAAACTGTAAAAAGTCTAGATCCAAATGTGTTTAACTGAAGTAATTTGAAGATGAAAAGTGTTGTAGAAAAATGATATTTGTCAGATCAAGAAGGTTCAGAACCGCAGAGTAACCACTTGTCTAACCTTTGCTTCTCTGCTTCTTGTTTGCTGCAGTTGTGGAAAAGATTTGCGTTAAAAAAGACCTTGAGTTGAAGTCTATCACAGTGAAGGCATATCCATACTACGAGTCACTGGGAACCGCCTTGTACAGCAAAGAACGCCCAACATGGAAGATGCCCGAGCCCTTCACAGAGCCTGTTCTCCACGTTATCTGGAAATTCCTTTTGGAGAAGAAACTATCAGAACACATCAATGATCAGATGCGTCCACACTTCTGCAGAGTGGATTTGAATGGCCCCGACGTGAAACTCAGCCCTGTGCCGGAGTTTTTGAGGCAGCAAGGTCTGACAGCAGAACATGTAGAAAACTGGATGAGTAAGGCCCAACATGCCTTCTGTTGCCTGATGTCTCAGTACAGAGCATTCAAATGTCACGTAAATGCACTTGGATGGAGAGCTGCAGAGAAAGATGTCCGTTCAGTTGTGAAGGAAGATGCCATCCTGGTGCTGGATGCATCACAAGGGGTTCTGACTGTTGCTGGCCGAGCTGATGATATAAAACGAATCAGGGCTCCTGTGGAGAAGATTCTTCTGAAAGCCATGAGTCACATTGAACGACAGACAAACAGCATCTCTGAGGAAATGATTTTGCCCCCTGCATGGTTCTACATCCTGAAGCAGGAGGGGCTCCAGACAGCTGCTCTGGACATTTCTCTTGAGATGAAACTCTCTTATGATGAAGGCACCCAGAAGTTGACCATTACAGGACTCACTGCAGAGGTCTTCAAGACTAAGTCATGGATCTCTGAGAAGATAATGAATATGAGTAAGAAACAACAGAATGTCCCCCCATGTCTTCTAGACTTTCTCAGAACATTGGATCCCATGGACATGTCCCAGGATCTGTTCACATCTCAAGGCATCAGTGCAGTCTACACCATCGACAACAAAGGGCTTCTCCTGTTTGGGAGTTCTGACAGAATCCTTGTTGATGCAGAAAGTAAGATGAAGGCTGCTTTGGCTCATCAGATTGTAGAAGTGGAAGACCAAAAAGTTCTAAAACTTCCCACCTGGGTCCACCTGAAGCAAAAGCTGCTGGATACCTACAACCTATCCAAGAAAAAAACGGTTGCCATTGAGATGCATCCAGAAAGAAGAAACAAAATAACAGTGGCGGGTTTTGTGAATCCAGTGAAAGAGGTCAGCCAGAGTCTGAGGGAGTTTATTGCAAGCAATTCACAAGTCCAAGAAACCCTTCATGTTGAATCCTGTGCTGTTGTTTCGTTCATTAAAAGGAAAAAATCAAAGGAGTGTTCCAGTATTGTTAAAGATAATCATGTATCAGTAAGGTTTTATGTACAGAAGCAGAGCATCAGCATCCTTGGTGCTCGTCTTCATGTCCAGAAAGCCAAATCCTGCTTTAGGGAACTGGCCAGTGCTCTCTTCACTGACACCTTAACTGTGGACAAGCCCGGAGCAAAGAAATACTTCCAAACCCAAGGAAAAATGTTACTGTCTACCTTAATGAATGACTTAAGATGTGTGGTCTTCCTTCGTCCAGAGATTGATGAAGAAGAAGAAGAAGCAGAGAATTATGAAGAAGAAACTAAGCTTTGTTATTGTGAAGTGCAGACCAACAGTGGAGTACTGATTTCTGTCAGTAAGGTGGACATCTGCAGCTTTGGTGTGGATGCTGTGGTCAATGCAGCTAATGAGGACTTAGACCACATTGGTGGCCTGGCTTTGGCACTGCTAAAGGCTGCAGGACCACAGCTGCAGAAAGAAAGCAGCGACTATGTCGCTAAAAATGGACGTCTACGTCCTGGAGACGCCATCATAACAGATGCCTACAACCTGCCTTGCAAACATGTTGTCCATGCAGTTGGTCCACGATTCTCTGACTTTGACAGGAAGACAGCAGTGTCACGCCTGAAGACTGCAGTTAGAGAAAGTCTGAGACAAGCAGAGATGGCCAACTGCTCCAGCGTTGCACTGCCAGCGATCAGCTCGGGCATCTTTGGTTTCCCTGTTGACCTCTGTGCTGAGACCATAGCCCAGGCAGTTCGGGAGTACTGTGACAGCCCACAAGGTCTGAGATCATTAACTGAGATTCACCTGGTGGACAACAATGATAGCACCATCAGAGTCATGGCCACAGCTGTGAGCAAGGAGTTCTCAGACCTCGGACCTACCATGACCATCCCACAGCAAGCAGGCGGGAAACGAACAGGAGCTTCAGGGTAATTTTTTTTAACCATTTTTAATAATGAACTTTTACTGTAAACATCTTAACATTGATACTCATCAAGCTCATGATCACAGGTAACAATATCCAGCTCCATGTAACGTCCTTATTTGGATTTTGTCTGTTGTATAACTGTATAAGCACTTCTGTATACCTGACAGCATGGAGGTAATCTATATCCACAATCCCCCAAAATAAAACTATTTCTTTAAATCTTTTCAGTAAACTTTGTTGATGCTGAGCTAGTTGAGAAAGATTATATCAATTTATTGGTCAGATTTATGGTTTATGGCTTCCTAAGCCACAAAGATGGCTGAGCAGCTATTATTAACTTTAAATGGCTGCTTAAGTATTCAGTCAAATTGGAGTCATTTGGAAAGTATTTAAAATTGTCATTACTTCCTAGTGGACATAAGCGGGGTCGAGGCAGAGGCAGAGGTCAGAACCAATCACATGATGCCAGCTGGTGTAATGAAAAACGAGAAGAAGGAAGAGGCGGTGGAAGAGGAGGTGGAAGGGGAGGAAATCATCACGGTAACAGGGGAGGCCTGAGCCCCAAGCAACAAATCAGCCATAGAGAGCATGGAGGGTAAGGTGGTTCCCCTTCTATTTCTTTGGTTTTATCACACTCTTGATGACCTCATGTCCATGAGGCCTCTTTGATATCATCAGTCCTGTTATCTGATTGGATGCAGGTTGGAGCAGACCACAGCTGAGGGGCTGAAGATCATTTTATGTAAGGGAAACATTCAGGACCAGACTGTGAGTACCTGTGCTGTCATTTGGATCATAGTTTAGAGGATTCTGTAAATGGTCACGTAATTACAACATGAAGGGATAGATTTGGCTTACACGCATCTTTAAACCAGGATTAAAAGTAAATTCTGGTTTATGCAGTTGTTTTTTTTCAATCTGTCGCTGTCTTTTCATGTTTTTGTGGAGTTTCTGTTCTGCTGAACACCACAACAGTGTTCACCACAGGGCCAAATGAGCTTACTACATAAATTCATTGAATGCTGAGTTTACAAAGGAATGCTCATCAAAGACTTTTGTGCATTAGTGCATTGATAAATACAGCACATTCAAACATCCACTGATTCCAATTTGAAAGCTGCTTTATGTTTTTAATTGACTAGTGTGAAGGTGTCACATGTTTCAAACACGACTCAAACTTTGCTCATTTAACTATAATTTGATTAACATGTCAAAATGCCTGGATACATTTCCTGGTCTTTCTATATCAGGTGGGCAAAACGATCAGCCAAAAATAACATATTAATTAAGAACAAAGCTACACACCTTTATCAGCAGGAACAACGAAGGCACATACAAATCTGATCACATAATTAAGAATTTATACTGCAATATTTTTATGGAAGACTGTACAGTTTGTGTATTTTATATACTGCAGTTTGCAGACATTTAGTGTCTCGGCCTTTTTAATGCAAAAATAATGAGATATTTTTGATTTTTTACTTAAAACTGACTTTCATTTACCAAGCTTTTTGTGATTTTACTTTTGTTCCACAGACTGACGTCATCGTCAACACCATCTCAAAGGACATGAAACTGAACCAGGGAGCTGTGTCCAAAGCCATCCTATCAGCAGCTGGAAGCAGGCTGCAGGACGCCATCTACTCTGAAGTCAGAAGGAACACGCTGCGATACGGTGATGTTGTCGTCACTGACGGCTACAACCTCACGTGCCAGAAAGTCTTTCATGCTGTTTGTCCTTTCTGGGACAAAGGAGGCGGCCAGGCAGAGGAGGTGAGGCTTAATAAAGGTTGGACACTGTAAACATGAAGGACCCAGGATACACAGTTTAGCTTTCCAGCTGCTGGTCGCACACACACCAGCTCTGGGTCCTGATGCCACTGAAATAAGGAGAGCGTGAATAGTCTATTAGGCTCAGCTGCCCTGTCAGCCTGCTGGGCACTGCCCCCTGAGCCCACTGCACCACCCTACCCTCTCCCAGCCTATCACCCCTTTGGACCACCATGAACTTAAATGACTGTGGACAAATGCCACTGGGTTATCTGGGCGTTGGCATCTTTCATGTGGTGGAGCCATTGCAGCTGGGCGTGGTCTGAGCAGAGGGTGAATAAGTGTCCCAGGATGCAATAACAAAGAGAGCTGACTGCCCACTGGATTGCCAGACACTCTTTCTCCACCATGCTGTACCTGGCCTCCCTCTCCGACAGCCTCCGACTGATGTAGACTACAGGGCAGTCAACCCGCCTTACCTGCTGTGACAAAACTGCCCCCATCCCTCTGTTTGAGACATCCATCTACAGAACGAAAGGGAAGTAGAAGTTACATGTGTGAGACAGGGGCTCCCACAAAGAACCTTTTTAAACCACACAAAAGCCGCCTTGATCTGCTCCATCCACTGGACCAGATCTGGGGCACCATTTTGGTCAAGGGGCTGGTCAGGTTTGCAAAGTTTGGAACAAGACGGTCTTAATAACCAGCCAGTTCCAAGAACCACCATCTAAGGGGCGCATCTGTCCACCTCCCAAGTGGTACCCGATATACTCTACCTCTCTCCCTCAAACCACACACTTCTTTGGGTTGGCCATGAGCCCCACCTGGCTCAGGGACTCCAGGACTGTGGCCACCCGCTGCACATGCTCTGCCCAGGTGTCACTCTGAATGATAGCGTCATCCAAGTAGGCAGCAGGCATAAGCAGCACCTGGTCCATGAGGCGTGAGGCCAGCGCTCCGAACAAGCCGAACAGAAGTGTAACAAATTGGTGGAATTTTGCACCTCCAACTCATCTCTCTTCTTCACCAGGCTCACCAGAGAAGCCTCTCTCCATGCTTTGAGGAGGTTGAGGTGATATACAAGTGTGGTTCCTCCCCTGTCTGACCATACCACCTCATAGTCTATGTCCCCCACCTACCGTGTGACCACAAAGGGTCCTTGCCAGTTGGCAAGTAATTTTGAGCTAGAAGACGGGAGTAATACAAGCACTTTATGTCCAGTCCAGGGAAAATGAGTCTAGCCCCTCTGTTGTGCAGGTGCTGTTGACGTTGCTGGACCTGGGACAAATTTTGCTGTGATAACCTTCCCAATGTGTGCAGTTTTGCTCTCAGGTCCAGAACATATTGAATTTCAATTATAGCTGGGCGCCGACCTTCCTTCCAGTTTCCTTTAATCAGGTCCAACACCCCCGCGGCTTTATGCCAAACAGTAACTCAAAGGGAGACGATCCTGTGGGGGTCTCGGGATTGTCTGTTGTTTGCAGTGCACTTCACGCCCTGCAAACAACAGAAGGTCCAACCAGCAATCCCAATTGCATTCATCCTCGTGAATGAACGTATGAATCATGGACTTTAAGTCTTATTGAGCTGCAACAGCCCACCAGTCTGAAGGCGACAGATGCCATCCAAACAGACTTAATGCCCAATAATTTCTAAAGCTCTTTGAGTGTGTGAGACATGAATGACGTGTCCTGGTCAGTCAGTATCTCTTTCGAATTTTGTCTGAGATGCTTGTGAGATGACCAGAAACACCACGTTCTGTGCAGAACTGGTGCACAGCGGCACAGCTTTGGGATATCACGCTGCATAATCTACCAGAATTATTACAAAGCAATATCCGCATGCATGCCAGTGAAACGGGGCGATCGTGGTTGAAGAGTTGGGTGTTCGTCTTGTAATTGGAAGGTTGCCGGTTTGAGCCCCGGCTCGGACAGTCTCGGTCGTTGTGTCCTTGGGCAAGACACTTCACCTGCCGCCTACTGGTGTTGGCCAGAAGGGCGGATGGTGCGATATGGCAGCCTAGCTTCTGTCAGTCTGCCCCAGGGCAGCTGTGGCTACACCTGTAGCTGCCTCCACCAGTGTGTGAACGTGAGAGTGAATGAATAGTGGAATTGCGCTTTGAGGGGTCTATTTAAATGCAATCCATTATTATTAAATGGCCTGATGAGGTCCATGCCAATGCGCTCAAACAGGACCTCCATTAATGGTCTCGGGCGCAAAGGTGCTTTTGGAATTGCTGGCTACTTAACTCCTCCGAGAGGAGGGGGGTTCAGGGCAAGTTCAGGGCAGCCGTCTGAGCTTCCCCTGGAACATTTTCAGGAATGCCTGGGAGTCATTGCCTGGCCCCATCCGGTGCAGCTTTATCCTGCAGCTTCTCCAGCCGGACGTGATGCATCGCCACCTGCTTCTTGTGCATCACAGCAAGCTAAACCATCATCTGGCCAGTTGTGTGGGTTGTGGGTCCGACATGCCCAACTAGGTTTTGTACCAGTGCAAACGTGAAAGAACCAGGACACACAGTTTTGGGCAGTGAAACGTGTTCATTTGTAACTCATTGCAGGTTCTCCCGCTGGTCACACAGCAACTCCAGATGCTGTTGTCACTGAACTAAGGAGCATGATTAGTCTGTTAGGCTCAGCTGCCCCGTCAGCCTACCGAGTACTGCCCCTGAGCCCACTGCACCACCCCACCTCTGCAGAGGAACTGCAGACCACACCCCAGCACAAACACTTAAAGTGTGTCCCACAGACATCTGCATTTCTTCTGCAGAAAGCCGTTTCTATTCTCTTTTCTTTTCTTAAACTCTATTATTCTTATAAGCCCCAGCATGTGTGAGATGCTAACATAGCACTTCTCTGCTCTACCTGAGAACTCCAGATTCTTTCTACAAGCCTCGCACATTCATCCGATCACTGTTTTCTATCCCCAAACGCTTTTTTACCATCATTCATGCACTCGTCCACTGAGGGATGCATCAGGAGAAACTCTGCGCCCCTCACCACCACTGAAAACTCCACTTTTGTTCCTGGTCGTTCACATACCATACTGTGTATCTTGCCCAGTCACTGAAGTCCAGCTTCACTTTGTCTTATCTCTGTTTGTCAGGAGTTAACGTCCATCATCAGATACTGTCTGGAGGAGGCTGAGAAACGTCAGATGGCATCGTTGTCCTTCCCAGCCATCGGGACAGGAAACCTGAGCTTCCCCAGAGCCCTGGTGTCCAAACTCCTGCTGAGAGAGATCCGCTCGTACAGCAGCAGCAGAAACCCTCGCTGTCTGAGAGAGGTGGTCATCGTCGTTCACCCCAGTGATAGCCAAACCGTGGATGTGAGTTTGTGACTCTCTGATAGGAGCTGTTTAAGTGCTTATCATGTTCTGACAGTGAGCACTAGAGACGAGCAAACCCACAACAAACGCATGGACACATAATGTGCAGGCAGACACTGATCAGTCACACTGTCACCTAGCTTAGCACACAAACTGGAACAAGTGAAGCTGCTTGTGGCTACAGGTAGCAAAAACCACACTGAGTGGTGATACACACTGTTAGTACAGTGGTCCCTTGCTATAATGCGCTTCACCTTAAGCCGCCCGTGGATTTTTTTTGTGTGCAATTTTGCATGTTTCCTGTTTTTTGGGTTTTTTTTTTTTTTTTTTTTACAGCGCATTGTGTTCTGCATCCTCATCGGCTGTAGACCATTGTCGGTGTCTCCTGTACAGTACAGAATGTGTTCAGCTTGTCAAATTTACAGCAGTGTGACTCTGAAGTGCTGTACTCTCAGTGTTGGGAAGGTTACTTTTAAAATGTATTCCACTGCAGATCACAGAATACATGCCGAACAATGTATTTTGTAACGTATTGTGTTACGTTACTCAGTGAGAGTAACGTATTCTGAATACCTTGGATTACTTAATATGGTATCACAACTACATGAATGTCCTATTGCTGTGTGATTTATTACTATTACTGAAGGCTACTCTCCACACCAACACCAACTAGATGTTTAAATCTTAATATAAATGAGTAACAGTAGGTTCTAGGTTCTAGGTTCTTTATTATTTGTCACATGCATAGTGTACAAGTATAACACACAGTGAAATGTAGCCTGACACGCTCCTCGACATGTGCAAAAATTGGGGGGGGTGTAGAGGAAGAACATTATATATATATATATACACATATAGTATATACACTGGGTGAATGTGCAGTAGTAGCAGCAAGCAGGTGAATTCTGTACATTAATATGAATAGACATCTGACTATTTTACAGGATAGACAATATAAACATATTTAAAATTAAAGGAATTGAAATGTACATTGTGTGGACATTAGGTAAGGCTGCACTTTTTGCAGTGATCTCGTATAGAAACTATTCGGCGCGTATATAAAACAGGTCCGCGGCTCCGAACCGTAGTACAGGGACCTCTGGCTGATACGTCGGGTTCATGTCGGGCTCGTAGCTGAAAACTAGCTTTAATTTGTTGTCTGGGTCGACTTTGTTAGCAAGAGACAGAGAGAGGCGTTGAAAGGCTCCAACGGAGCTTATTGTTTCAGAGGAAAACACGAACACAGCGTACAGTCGAGTCTTAACAGCTGGGCTCGTCAGGCTCTCTGTTTGTCTGCAGTGGTTATTATTATATTTACATGCTTCCAGCTCCCGTTTCTGCTCGGTGACAATGGTACTTTCTTAAGTACACCATTAAGCAGTCAATGCTTTTTATTTCTTAGGTAATGACATTAGCAGAATCATGTTTTGTCAGCAGTGTCAAGCATACAAGCAGTTGATTTCATTAGAGCTGTATGAGAATATATTTGATGCTGCTTCAGGAGGAACAAACCTATGATGTAAACTTAGCAACAAAAGACAATAAAAACTGAAAAATCAAACACAACAAAGATTAAATCAGACTACATTACATAATCTCATTAACATGTAATTAAAACCACCTTCAGGTTTAAAATGATGAAACATTAAATTGTATTTTTTCTCTGCACTGAGCTGCAGTTACAGCAGCTTCATCAGTGCTGAGAAAACAAAAAATCACCAGCATGAACGTAACACATGAAATATATTATCAGTGTTTCACCAGAGAGTTCACCGGTCAGAGGAACGTCCAACATGAAGCACGTGGTTTTCATGAGGTACCAGCTCAACAGGCTGTCGACCAATCACAGCACTCCTCAGGTAAGAACCATCAGAACTACAAAGAGCAGAATCCTGTTTAACCTGATGTTCACGGGTTATTTAGTCTTAATGTAGCAGGACAGAGATTGGCCAGGACAAACTGAGGATGTTTTAGTTTCACTAAGTGGCCTGATGTGACCATCAGTGACAATTCATGTCATTAAAGATGTATGCGAGCCTAGTTTAACCAGCAGGTGTTGCTGTTGAGCTTTATGTTAAACACATTGGCCAGAAGAGAGTAAACACTGTGTGAATGTTGGTGGGTGGACAGTTATTAAAAGGTCTTATTTTAATGCCTTTAGTGTAGTTTTAGAAATAAACCTGTAGGAGGCGACGTCGTGCTTTGCTCATTGGCACATTAACTTTACAGGTCCTGGGTTCAGACCTGCAGCTCTGTCTGTTCCCGTTTAATTATATGGAAGAGTTGGTCAACTGTGGATTTTTAAATAGGTGTGAGTGTGAAAAAGTGAGCGTTATAAAAGAAACTGTGTGTGTGTGTGTGTGTGTGTGTGCGCCTACATTTCTCTGTCCCAGTCTTGTCCACCTCCCTCAATGTGTACCAGATGCAGATCGATCAACTCACCTTTGAGGCATCATCAGGTGACATTACCAAGGAAGCCAGTGATGTCATTGTCAATTCCTCCAATCAGAGCTTTAACCTTAAAGCAGGTGAGTGTTGACTTTATATTTGTGGCTACAACAGTTAAGACACTGAGTAGGACCTTCCTTCAGGGTGCTGTGCAGTATCTGTGCCGTTCCTAAGACTGATCTGAGATGTTGTTCCTGGGATCTGCTGGAGCCACTCGCCCAGGTTGATAGTCGCCGCACCGAGTGATTTACCACATCTTCTCGAGCTCTTCTCTGAGCCCTTGGTACTTCTGCAGCTTCTCATTCTTCCTGATGGTGCTGTCACTCGGTGTAGCTACATTCCTACAGCTGTCTTCGTCTGCTTGTCCACCTCTGCTGTCTGGTGCTTTAGAGCACTCAGGGCAGTGCCCGTCACACTGGGCTGGAGGCTCCAGCAGATTCCAGAGCAGCGCAGTCCTAGGAACAAACCAAAAATCAAAAATACTGATGAAGACCGCCTTCAGGGCGGGTAGAGAATTATTATTTTTAAAATATGCACATATAAAGAGAACGAGACAGAGGTAACTGTGAAATGTAACTCTGTGAAAATAAACGTGTTTTTTCTGTGTAACAAAATCTGACTAACTGCACCTGTTGCTCTCCTCTTATTGCTTCTCAGGAGTGTCCAAGGCAATCTTAGACGGTGCTGGAGTAACAGTTGAGCAGGAGTGCGCTCAGCTTGGTGTGTACATGAAGCTCCAGCCTTTTTACTTCATTTTTAGACTCACTATGCTTCACACTTCTCATAAAGCTGTTTCCTCCCTGCAGTGAGTTCCACGGCTCAGCCTCCTCCAATGATCCTGACATCAGCCGGGCAGCTGCCCAGCAGGAACATCGTCCACGTCGTCGGCCAGAACGACCCTGCAAGCATTAAAAACACGGTTTACTCGGTGCTGAAGGTCTGTGAGGAGAACAAGTTCAGCTCTGTCGCCTTCCCAGCCCTGGGAACAGGTCTGTACATGATGCACACAGCTGTGCGTCCCAGTGTATCGGGCTTTGCAGCAGCTTTCCAGATGTTGCCATCTGCGCTCTCTCCCCTCTCAGCAAATAGTGAGAGCACGACTAGTCGAGTGGACTCAGTTGCCCTGCCAGCCTCCCTGCACCACCCCTCCCCTGCAGCAGAGCCACAGGCTACACCTCCATCACAACTCGGTTCACTGTGCAGCAATGCGAAGCATCCTTACTTCACTCCACTCTTACAAACCTGAGTTTGTGCCACTAAAATGTCTTTAATACAAAGTTGAAACACAGCTCCATTCTACCGACTCTGTGTGATGTCCGATTACAGCGATGTGTGATTAGAGCAGCTAACTGTCCGGTGGATTCACTGCTGCGAGGTAGTTTCCATCTCTGCTGCTCCTCCATGCTCGCTCATCTCAGTCACATTAGTGCTTTTTCCAACAGTGCAAACGACTCTGAGGTGGACTGTTGGTGCTCCGTGTTCTAACTGATTTATTTCTATGTTTTTCAGACAGTATGGTTCATTTGTCCAGCTCTTTCTCTTGGCACTGTATTGAAATGAAACTCATATTCTGAATCTAACAAGCTGTCGTCCTTTCATCATCATCATCATTATCATTGCTTGGTCCTTGTCTGCCCATCAGGTCAGGGAGGGGCCAGCCCTTCAGAGGTGGCTGAGGCCATGGTGGATGCAGTGGTGCAGTTTGTGAAGAGGAAACAGCCGAGGTTTGTTCGGAGTGTGAAGATCCTGATCTTCCAGACGGCCATGCTGAAACATTTCCACATGAGCATGAAGAAGAGACAGGAAGAGAGGGTGGAGGAGAAGACTGTCGTTAGCAAAACTGAAGGTATTACATTGTTTTTTAATCTGTTAACAATAAATCACATTCAGGCTGATGCACTTTTTTACATCAGCTCTTCTTTGAACAAAACTGTCAGTGATGAAGATCTAAGAACAGAAACTGCTGCAGTGTCTTAAATATATTATATTTTACTATTCTCAATTAAAATATGGTTTATATGTTTTTTTTTAAGTATAGTGTTTTTGTGGATTTTTCGCACATTGTTTTATGGAGATTGGACTCTATGTGACATTCACAGATCTCTTTGCTATAATACAACAGTTATTTTGAGCTGTTTTAGACTAACTTTGTCTTTTGGGCTCGCAGCAGAGCAGCCAATCACTGCTGACTTAGTCCTGGAGAGGGAGGAGTTTAAGCCCGCAGTGTTTCAGCTGTGTGCCGATGACCACAAGGTACAAATTCATTCATGTTATGTTTCCATTCATATTTATTTATTTTACAGGAAGTCTGCTTTCTAGACAGAGGTCAGTGCATTTTAGGACGAACCCTTTCTTTAAATAGTCTTTTTACTTTAATAGTCAGGCATAAATATATTATTACACACAGTCGCTTCCTGTTAATAATATTGATCTCAGATCTTCCTACATGTGTAATGCAGAGCTCGAGGCTAGTTTAGCATAAATAACAAAGCAGCAGAGAAATAGATTTCCTTGTTTGGTCGAAAGTTCAGAAAACATTGTTAGAGAATGAATCCACATTTCCTTCAGAGTTCAGCTTCATCAAGTCTTTCATCACAGTGAGGTTTACTACCATCGTAAATATAGATCAAAGGAAAAATCTCTGCTTCTAACTGAGCAACCAATACTATATTCAGAGACACCATGTTGAAGTAACTGCTGGTCTGTATACGTGTTGCTCACGAAGATATAATTTCAGTGCACTCAGTAGAATAAAAATAAAATTATTGTCTTTAAATCTCCGTTATTAACATACATTTGTCTGATGCTGCAGGCAGCGAGTCAGGCCAAGAAGATGATTATTGAGCAGATTCGGACTGAGCAGGCACAGAAAACCATCTCTGACCCCTGCATTAGTCAGCTGTCACAGGCTGACATGGAAAAGCTGAAGGCTCTGCAGAGAGAACTGACGGTCAGCATCCGCCTGGACAAAGGAGCAGAGGACCAGGACCCGGAGATCCACCTGGAGGGTCTGACCAGGGATGTCTACACTGCTGAGTCTGCAGTCAGGTCAGAAAACAGGAAAGCCACATAAACCATTGACATGTAATAATTCTTAGGTTTAACATGTTACATGTTAAAGTATTGCTTTACCTTTTTATTTGATGACCATCAGGGACATCATCCGTAAGGTGGAGCGGGCGGAGGCCTTGATGAAAAAGGCCTTGGAGATGAGTGAACTGGTGGAATGGCGATTTAAGGACCATAATGGGTCAATGGTGGCCTTTGACATGAACACCAACCTCACCCTCGAGGAAGCTTTCAAGACCAAACAAAAAGCAAAGATCAAGATCAACAATGACGCGTACACCGCCGACCCAGCGCGTGAAAAAGCAGTTTCAGCAAATGGACATAATGATGTGGAGCTCCATCGAAAAGACCTGAAAGGTGAGTCATTAATGTGCACGTAGTCCTCATTTAACCTGCTGGAAGAACACAGAACAACGTGTCCAGCGTTTTGCATTGGACCAAGAAAAGGCTGAAAAGTTTCACTGGTGAGTTTTTACTTTTTGTTCTGCAGGTACCAGCGCTCTGCCTTTGCCTTCATGTTGGGAGGACATGAAGGACGACCTGCTGAAGTTGTTTGCTGTGGCTCCAGCATCTAATGAATACAACGATGTGGAGAAGGAACTGACGAAGACCGGACTCAGCCTCAACATCATCAGTGTATGTTCAGTCATAAATACACAGACCAGGCTGTATGATGTACACAGAAGTATTCTATATTTTTTATATAATTGAAAACAAAAGGAGAGTAAATTAGTTCCCAAGTCTCAGCTTTAACTTCAGTTGGTTTGGCATAAACTGTAGTGTTGGATCTAGACATGTGACATCACCCATTCCCAGTTTGAAGCCTTGACTTTGCCACCTTGGATCATTTCTAGCCAGCAGAATATAAATGTTGAATAAATTATAAATACTTTGTCAACAATCATTAGAGAGCAGACACAGAGGTAAGAAGGACAGTTATTGTACTTCGATGAAAATCACCAACATGATGTGTTTGGATTACGTCGGCAGATCGAACGAGTCCAAAATCCATCACTGTGGCAGAACTACCAGATCATGAAGAAACAAATGGAGGTGAAGAATAAACACACAAACAATGAACTGCTTCTGTTTCACGGCACCACTGACACCTCCATTGATCTGATCAACAAACAAGGCTTCAACCGCAGCTACGCAGGAAAAAATGGTAAAGCCATCACACACGGTACACACATACAAGGGTAGAATATTTCAACACTAGTTTAAGTTAATTAGTTATTCAGTTAATTTGTTCACTCTGTCTGCAGCTGCGATGTACGGCAATGGCTCTTACTTTGCTGTGGACCCTTCATATTCAGCAGGAAACTACGCCACGCCCGACACCAGCGGACACAAGCGCATGTACCAGGCCAGAGTTCTAGTTGGAGACTACGCCCAAGGACAACAAGGCATGATCACCCCTCCTCCTAAATCCGGGAGTGCCTCAGACCTGTATGACAGCGTCACAAATGACGCTGCTTATCCAATCATGTTTGTGGTCTTCAATGATATCCAGGCCTACCCAGAATACCTCATCACATTTACATGAAGTGGCACACTCCCAGTCTATCAACTCTGTCAGATAATATAAAATACTGTACGTCTTTGAAGGGGGCGCTGTTGCTTTCATTTTTCCTGCTGCAGGTGTCACTTTGTACTTTAAACCTAATCAAATGCAGTTTGAAGGAGCATTAAAGTAACAATACAACAATCAGTGAGTGTCTTGTTGGTTATTTCATACACGCTTCATGTTGATAATGTTATGTTTGAGTTTACAGATCATGTTGTGAATTAGTCACTTGAGCTTTGACTGGATACATTTAATAATAATGAGTTCAGATGTTGCTTTGGTCATGGAAGGACATTCCCCTTCATCAGAGGACTGAGGATGTCCACAGTGATCATTTTCTGAGTTCCACTGAGCACTACTGTGAAGTTAATATACGTCTAAATTATTGTTTATTGCTCAGTCTTCTCAAACCTCAAAATACTTTAAAATTAACAAAGAACTAGAGCTGTTCTTGACTAGATTCTGATACAAGTCAGAATGTGAAATCCCACATTGGTAAATAATCCTTCCAAGTTCAAAGTTGAGCCAAACCTCATGGATGACAACATTTTCATCCAGACCTGTGAAAAACTGAGTGAAGAATCCTGAAAACAAACAAAAAGGCCAAACCAGTCAAAAATGTAATTTGTATAATACTTCAGCTTTTGGCCTCATGTGATGACATCCATCGGATTGAAGGCTAACTGTGTATTTATGCTTCAGCAGCAAACCTGTACCTTCCACTATAAACACTATAGTGTTGTAGTGAAACATTATAAATAATCCTATAGTAATAACTCGTCTGAACACTACGATGTAACCTGACATGCCACCATATTATTGTAGCGTCTACCTTACAATATACAGCACCTGTTGTTGTGAGTTGGTGCTGTATAAATAAAATTGAACTGAATCTCCCTGGAAATCTAACTACAGTGTTGTGGATGCATTCAATAACTATTGTGATCAGATCACTGCTGATTCCTCCTCCTGCATTTCTACATATTTCTTTCACCAAAGTTTTCAAATTGGCAGTCAGAAAATAACAACAGTCAATACAGGAACTCACAAATATAAAAATGAACGAATAAAAGCAAATTCATGGAGAGAGACTGGCAAAAGTTAGACGAGAGAGAAAATACAAAGAAATGGAAACTTTAGGGATAATTATGGCCTGTATTTGTATAGCACCTTACTAGTCCCTAAGGACCCGAATGTTAGGATGCCTGGGTCGTTGACCCAGGGTTTTTGAGTTCATTATATTATTTATAATTTCTAGTCTTTGGGTTTTTGTTAGAGTTCTGTCTTATGGTTTGTCTCTGTGTAATCCTTAGTTGCTGTCTCCCTGTGTCCAGTCAGTGTCTGTGTCTGCCCTGGTCCCACGTCTCTGTTCCCTCTGTAGTGCCTGCATGTGAGTCTGTGTCTTTGTTCAGTCTGTGTTTTGTGTTTCCTGTTTTACTTTGAAGGTCTCTGTCTTATCTCAGTGTGTTCAGGTTACGCTTCCTGGTCTCGTCAGTTCTGATTTGCCCCAGCTGTGTTTCCCTCCTGTTGTCCATTCCCTGATTGCTCCCTCTGTGTATTTAAGCCCTGTGTTTCAGTTTGTCATGGTTGTGATCTACCCTTATCTTGCGGTGTGTGTTCTGTGTAAGGTTATTTTGTAGTCTCAGTTTTGTTACCCTTTTTGAGTTCAGCATTAAAGCTGTTTTGAGTTCAAGTTTTGTCTCCGGAGTCTGCACCTTGGGTCCTTTTCCTGCCTGCACACAGCCGTCACATAACACCGAAAGCGCTTTACACATCAAGTCCAATTATGTTAAATATGTACCAACATCTTATTTCTTTCTATCATGGCTGGTACAGTATATAAAACATCACATGTACATGTAGTACACACGTGTACTTAATTGAATTGGATTCAACTCAACTTTATTCATTTTCAGAAAATCACAACAACAGGCGCCTCAAAGTGCTTAATTTTGTAGGCTCTACAGTTATACAGAGAAGGCAGGAAACAGGTAATGACCTACGCCTGACTCATGTGACGGCACACATGGTTAATAGTGGGTTAAGAACCACCTCTTAAGGGACGACCCCCACTAGGGTTTAAATACCTGAGACTCTCCACCCGTTCAGTCACTTCTTTCAAGCTCCTAACTATGAGAGAAACATGCTCTCTGTTTCTATAAACTTTGTATTTTCTTCTGTCTCCTTCTTACGCTGATAGCAATGCCTGTCCAACGGTGAACATTTAGAAAATGTGTGATCTGCTGCACACAGCTTAACACACAGCTTTCCTGCATGGAGCAACTTTTGTTCCTCACTGGTTCTAACAGGAGCTGTTGATTAGCAATAATTCATTAAAACACAGAAATTTTGTTTATCAGATTATTAGAAATATCACTAAAATCATCTGCTGCGACGGGTTCAGGTGAGGGCAGGAACAGAAGTTAATTATAACTAACAAATAAATGCAGAGAGGTAAAAACAAACAAAAAAGTTGAGTGAAGGAGAAACACCCAGTGCATCATGGGAATCCCCCGGCAGCATATGCCTATTGTAGCATAACTAAGGGAGGATTCAGGGTCACCTGGTCCAGCCCTAACTATATGCTTTAGCAAAAAGGAAAGTTTGAAGCCTAATCTTGAAAGTAGAGATAGTGTCTGTCTCCTGAATCCAAACTGGAAGCTGGTTCCACAGAAGAGGGGCCTGAAAACTGAAGGCTCTGCCTCCCATTCTACTTTTAAATAATAATGAGAATAATAATAATAATAATAACGAACTTTATTTATAAAGCACACTTAAAACCAAGGGTATGCCAAGTAACATAGAGAATAAAAGGAAGATAACAGAAATAGGACCAAAGCAAGTACTAGGTATGCAAGCAGGTAGCTGTCACTGATACATAGGAAAGCAACAGATACAGAACAAACAAGGAATTAAATGAGCATAAAAGTGCATGATATAAAATCATAAAAGAAATGTTAACTAGAGGGAAAGGCAAGATTGAATAAGTGGGTTTTTAGTCGTGATTTGAACAGTGCAATAGAATCAGATGCGTGGAGGTCAAGAGGAAGGGTGTTCCACAGTCCCGGGGCAGCCAGAGCAAACGCACGGTCACCCCGAGACTTCAGCCGAGATCTGGGTTGCGTAAGAAGTAGTTGAGTGGCAGATCTGAGTGTTCTAGCAGGAGTATGTGGTTTGAGAAGTTCACTAAGATAACTCAGCGCTAATTTATTAATAGTTTTGAATGTAAGGAGTAATATTTTAAATTGAATACGGTACTTTATGGGCAGCCAATGCAGGCTAGCTAGGACAGGAGTAATAGGGCAAAATTTCCTGGTACCAGTCAAGTGGCGGGCTGCTGCATTTTGGACTGTTTGCAGTCTAAGAAGAAGAGAAGAGGGGAGACTGTAGTACAAGGAGTTACAATAATCCAACCTGGAGGTCACAAAAGCGTGAATAAGCTTCTCCAGGTCCTCGTGCGGAACATAATGCCTAGCCTTAGAGATAAGGCGCAGTTGGTGGAAGCTAGATCTCACTACAGCAGACACTTGCTTATCGAGTTTGAGCGAGCTATCCAGCAGTGCACCCAAGTTACTGACATAGTCACAAGAAAAGCTAGCAAAGGAACCCAGGGCAGCACAGAGTTGGGCACGAGGTATTTTACTGTTGAACACCACAGTCTCAGTCGAGGGAATTACTCAGGAACCATTCTTTGACCTTACGCATGCATTCTGGAAAGTAGTGCAGGGACACAGTAAGGTCATCAGTAAGTTCAAAATAGATCTGTCGTCGGCGTAACAGTGGAAGGCGATATTGTATTTTTCAAAGATTGTATTTGCTCCCTCTAGGTGCAATGAGAAAAGAATAGGGCCTAAAAATGATCCTTGAGGCACACCGCAACAGACTGGTGCAGAGGAAGAGGAGAAGGTGCCCAAGTTAACCGAAAAGGACCTGTCAGCGAGGTATGATTTAAACCAGTGGAGGGCAGTGCCTCTAATACCCACAGTGTGTTCAAGTCTTAATAATAAGATGTTATGGTCCACCATATCAAAAGCCGAAGAGAGGTCCAGTAAAACTAGGACCATAGAGCGTCCAGTATCAGTAATTACAAGAATATCATTAAGAACTCTAACCAACGCTGTTTCAGTGCAGTGGCTTAAAAGCAGATTGAAATTTCTCAGCGATATTGTTCGTGTCCAAGTACGCCTGGAGCTGGGAGAGAACTAGTCTCTCCAGGATCTTGGATAATAATGAGAGGTTAGAGATCGGTCTGTAGTTTGAAAGGTCTAGGAACAACAAGTAAGCCTGCAGTGTGAGAGCGAAGTGCTCTAATAGGGTGATATGGTACTAGTAGTTTAGAGATATTGTACAAATGGAAGAAAATATTTGTTTAATATGCACAATGAAGGACATATCCTGGTCAAAAATCAATCAATCAATCTTAGTAAGTTACACGTACATGTTGCGTGTTGCACATACAGTTACCTGCACCCTTTACATCCTTCCCTCTTTACATCTATATGAATTGTAATCATTATAGTGTGTTTTAACATGATATACTTTTGTATGAATATTTTAAACAGGTCACTTTTGAAAATGAGTCCTAGCGTCTCAGTTAGATTTATTTGTATAAATAAAGAGGAAATTCTGGGGAAATTTAAAAGGAACGTTTACAGGATACTGAAGGGAAATCTTTAAAAAACATACCTTTGATATAACAGCATTAAAAAACATATTTATGTTTGTTTTTGGAGAGTGGAGACGAGAAAGTCAATGATGAGGGGATGCAGCGCCTCCCATAACCAGGGGAGTACGGACACGCATACCCCTACTTGGTGGACTAACTCTTCCCGTTCCTCCTCTCTGGAACACTGCAGCCACTTGCCGCATAGCGACTCCACTGTCCGAATGATCTCCTGCTCTTGTGTCGCTGGGTCCGGCATGGTCGCGTCGTACTGTCACAATCTGAGGGGACAGACCGTGCGGGGGTGTGTGTGGTGGACCCAGGTGCGAACACAAGAGAGTAGACCAGAGTAAAAAGCGAGCCTTTATTGTGGCTGATGACAGTTCTCAACACAAAGCAGAAACACCGTAACTAAACTGAACCTAAACTAAACTGGGAAACAGATACTGATAAACTAAGGAGACTCAGAAAACCATGACGATGATGTACAGACTGACCGGGAGGACATGGAGGGTGGGAACACAGACGACGCGACACAGACTGCATGAAACACAGAGACTAAATACACATGAGGGATGATCAGGGGAAGTGGCCACACATGGGAGCACAGCTGACACACATGAACCTAACGACAGGACAGGAGAAGTGAAACTGAATACACTGACAATGAATACAGACTTTCAAAGTAAAACAGGAAACATGGAGATTAGACATGACATGAACTAAACATAACCACGCAGACATGACGCATGAACCAGGGAGACTTAGTACAGGGGGAGACGACAAGACTAAACAGCAATCTAGAAATTAACTAGGTGAACTAAGCTAAGGCACAAATAAATACAAAAGATACATAAACTCAAACACTGGGTCGCTCGACCCAGGACCATGACACAAAACAGTGAAGAAGGCGCAGCAGCGCCTCTTCTTTCTCAGGAGACTAAAAAGATTCGGCATGAGCCCCCGCATCCTCAGGACCTTCTATCGCTGTGCCATTGAGAGCATCCTCACTGGATGCATCACCACCTGGTACGGCAACAGCAGCACTTACAACCACAAAGCTCTCCAGAGAGTAGCGCGGTGTGGGGAAAGGATAACTGGAGGTGAGCTTCCCTCCCTCCAGGACATCTACAGGAAGCAGTGCCTGAGGAAAGCGGGGAGGATCATCAAGGACTCCAGTCACCCCAGCCAGAAACTGTTCAGACTGCTTCCATCAGGAAGGAGGTTCTGCAGCATCCGGCCCCGTACCAGCAGACTGAGAGACAGCTTCTTCCATCAGGCCATCAGACTGCTGAACACTTCATAGACACCTCAGCTTCACTACTGGAACTTCAACATTATGCACTCCATACTGTATATAAATGCCACTCGTTTTGCACATTTCCAACTGCCGACCTCTGTAGATTTAATTTAATTTAATTTTATATATATGTATATATACACACACACACTTAGATATACATATTTACTATACATATTCAGTAATGCGCATACATACTATACTAGCCCCCATCCTTAAAACCTCCTCCCTCACAGAGAGAATTATGACCTTGTTTTCTGCTTGTCCATCATCTAAAGCAGGAGTCTCTGTTTAACGTCTCCCATGAACTTACAATGGCCTCACTGTGGCAAGTGTGTGTGGTAGAGCATAAGGCCCATTTGTAGTTCACATGCATACAACTAAGTGAGAAAGTGATATTACTATTACTAATGTGATATGATTAAAATATGTGATCAATACACAGGATAAAGAAATCTGCCACCACACGGGAAACATGGAATTGTTTTCCATTATTATGCCGATGACTCGAGGATTCATTAAAAAGATAAATGGTTTATCAGTAGACTCCCTGCTCAGGTGTCTTGATAAATGAAAGGCCTGGATGGCTTTGGGCTTTTTGCATTTTAATGAGCAGAAAACAGAAGTGACGGTTTTTGGTGGCTTTTCTGAGACCACGACTATGGATCTTGGTTCTTTGACACAGTTTGTTAAACCAATCATCACTAATCTGGGAGTTAAAATGGAAAACATACATCTGTGTTAGTGGAGATATTAATTCAATGTTTACTTTGATGAAACATCAAGAAAGACGTGAAGTTACTGAAAAAAGGTTTTGGACTTCACCATTTAACAACAGTCCACACTGAACCACAGACAAGAACTGTAGTAAAATCAAATAATCCATATGAAACAAGCAAACGACATATCATTAAAATCAGTCTCAGTTATGTCATTAATTATGAAACAAAAAACATATTGGAGAATCAATAATCAAAGAAAAAAATCAAAGCATTAAAGGCATTTTATTACAATATACTATTGATTTAAGTGATATTAATATATATTAAAAATTAAGTTAATGCTGTAATATTTGTAATTTAAAGGTCACAGAGAAAATAGAATGACTTATATGTAAACATTCAATTTCATTCAAGTCATAAAAATCTTTTTTTTTACTGAAAGAAAACCAAACTGTCTCTAATGACCAAAACTAAAGACGTTTTCCTGTCGCCTGTTTATTCATACATTTATGATAAATTGCCTTCTTTACTAATCAAACATATATTTATGAAAATAGTAATGGTTATAAATGAACATATTGTTACTTAACAACTCGGGGACATAAAACTCAGGGAATCCACACGTTCGGCTTTAATAATACAGTATATAATATTAGCCACAAAACAGCAGTTAGTGGGGATAGGTTAATTGGACAATCCAAATTGCCACTAGGTGTGAATGTGTGAGTGAATGTGAGTATGAATGGTTGTCTGTCCTTGTGTGTTGGCCCTGCGACAGACTGGCGACCTGTCCAGGGTGTACCCCGCCTTTCGCCCTATGACAGCTGGGATTGGCTCCAGCGCCCCCCACGACCCTGAAAAGGATAAGCGGTAGCGAATGGATGGATGGATAATATTAGCCAGTCTGAGTACAGTCTTACTTGATACACACATACTGTGTTGTGATAACAGCTGTATTATACCACTGTCTTTTCATATTTAGACACAACTATATTTACATGTCTCATTATTAAGTCTCTATTAACTAGCAGTCGAAGTATGTTATGATCACACAAAACTGTATTACAGCTTTCTGCCATATTGTTTACTGTAATAATCAAATAACATGTCGATCCACTGTGATTTTTTTATTGACTGTTTTTACTATTATAATTCATTTCCCCCCTTTTCGGATCATTTTGTGGCCTGGCTGCATCTGACGTCAGAGATTTGTGTTGAACTAATAAATTCTGCTGTGATTGTTCATTGTAATTGGTGACAGAAATAAATTACATAATTATGTGAAGAAGTGCTTGTATAATAACTTGTCTTTAGTGTTTTTGTAAGCTAACAAATGGAGTTCTGTAACATACCCTTATATTGTTAGATTGTTTTTTGTGTATTCATTGGAAATGAATACATGTATTTAGCTTTAGAAAATAATGAATCTCCAGGCAGAAGTGTTTTCTATGTGCTGCAAAATATGGGGAAGTATACGGAACTTTAAAGAAGTACTGATTCTTTTTCGTTTTGTTTTTACTGACATAAAATGAAGCATCTGAAACTGTTCGTTTCTTATCACATAACGCTGCAGGCTGATGCGTCATTGATCTTTTCTGATAAGATTTCTTGCATAAGCGTCACTAATTCTTTTTCATGTGTTTCCTGGAGTTCCTCTTTTTTATCCTCATCCTTCACTTTCTTCATTTCATTTTCCTGTTTTTCCAGTAATCTCTTGATCCTGTAATAACTGGAATTCCTTTTGATGACATGTTTCAGTAACTCATTCATTTCCTTCTGATATTCTTTCTTCTGATAAGCTAATTCCTCCACAAGTTTCTTTTGGGATTCATTGGCATTTTCAGCTTGCTTTCTGGCTTCTTCTTCATGTTTTTTCTTCATCTCCTCCAGGGTTTTCTTATGTTTCTCCTCCAGTTCTTTCTTCTCCTTTTCCTCCTGTTCTCTTCTGAGGTGATCCTCCTTAAGTTTGTTTTCATATATTTGCTTTTCTTGTTTGTACTTTTCTTCAAGCTCTTTGATTTTTTGCTCTTCCTCTCGTCTCGTCTCTTCTTCTTGTCGTTGTTTCTCCCACCATTCTTTCTGTTCTTTCTCCCACTCTTCTTGTTGTTTTCTCAGCTGTTCTCTGCTTTCTTCCAGCTTTCTGTCGACATTTTTCTTTTCCTCTTTTTCTGACTGAATTTGTTTATCCACAATTTCAATCTGTTTGTTAAAATTCTCTCGATATATTTCTACTTCCTTTTTCTTATTGATTTCTTCTTCATTTCTAATTTGTTCTTCTTTTCTTCTTCTCTCTTGTTCGAACCTAATTTTCTCCTCCATTTCCTGGAGTTCTTTGGCTTTTTCTTGTCTCTCCTGTTCCATTTGTTTTCTCTCTTTTTCCATTGTGTCCTTAATGGTTTCCATATCTTGATTGTATTTTCTCTGAATCTCTTCTTCCTTCTTCTTTAGAATGCTCTCCATTTTCATCTGTATCGCTACTTCAGCCTCTTGCAGCATCTCGTTGGTGTAGAAGTTTCCTCCATTGTCCTTCACCATGGTGTCAATCTTTGCTATCAGCTCACTGACTTGTGTGCGGTTTTGTTTCTCAGAGTTATTGAACACATGGTATCTTCCTCCACAGTCAGAGATCAGCTTCTTAAAGGAACTGTGACATTTGTTCTTGATGTAATCATCAACAGACTCTCCCTGACGCTCCAGTTCATCTCCTCTGGTTAAAAGAACAAAGGTGAACTTTTCTGAATCCTTCCTAAAGAATTTCTTGATGAGTTTCAGTGTCTCTTTCTCCTCTTCTGTGAATCTGCCGACCTGTATCACCACCAAGAAGACATGTGGTCCTGGAGCCAGGAGACTGACACATTTCACCATCTCCTCTTGAATTTCTTCATTGGACAAACTTGTGTCAAACAGACCAGGAGTGTCGACCACAACAACAGGACGACCGTCCACCTCACCATGTAATTTCTGACATTGTTGTGTAACTGATATTTGACTTGATGCAGCTTTAAACTCGTCTCTTCCTAAAATGGTGTTTCCTGTAGAGCTCTTTCCACAGCCAGTCTTCCCAATCAGCACAATCCTGAGACAGTCTGAGTCCTGTTCTCCAACTTCACCACCTAAAACATAAACATAAAGTTTTATATTCATTATTGTAGGTTGTTATATCAAGACTGTAGGACATCAGACTAAGAAAAATATTTGTGCTTACCAGTGATCATGTTCATCTTCAATTTCTTAGCTTCATCTTGTTGCCTCTTAATGATTTTCTCTTTTTGTAAGACTTTCTCCATTTGTGCATGTAGCAAGGTTATAGCTGTATAACAGTGTGGTTTGCCCATGCTCTTTTCAGACAGGCTCATTTTATCCACAGTCTGAAGCATGGTCTCCAAACTATCCCTCTGCTGTTTAGCCTTGATATTGAGAACCACATGTCTTTGTCTAAAAGTCTGAAGGAGCTTCTGGATGTCCTGGTTTTCCTTGAAAGAGTTAAGAACAGCTGGATCTGTCGGATCTGAGTCCACAGTGAACAGAATCATGGTGAAGTCATTGACCCGAGAGCTGAATGTGTCCTGGATGGTCTCTAACTCTCTCTTGTCTTCATCAGTGAGGGGAGCCACAGGTAGGACCAGGATGAAGGCATGGACTGCCTGACAGAGGGAGATACACTTGAATGATTCCTCCATCACTGCCTCCTGAGGTTTTCCATACAAGGCAGGCAGCTCCACCAGGGAAACCCAACGTCCACACACCTCTCCCTGATGTTTAACACACTCTGATGAGTTGGAGACTGAATGAAGCTCAGTCTGACCTAAAATGGCCTTGGCTGCTGACGTCTTCACTGCTCCTCTCCTCCCACACAGAACCAGGTTCAGACTGGACTTCACTCTCGTGGGTTTAGCCTCTTCTTTTAACATGAGATATTTTCCCCAGTTTTTACTCACTATTTGATTCATTTTTTCCATAAACTTTGAGTAAGATATGGGAATGTCTTTTTTGTCAAAACTGATATATTCCTGCCTGTGATCACAGTGTTTGATGAGTCTTTCCACTGAGGAACTATTTCTCTCATTATGTGTCAGGATGACCATGGAGTGCTTAAATGCATCTTGACCAAACACACTGAGGACCAAGTTCAGATTTTTTCTGTCCTCTTCAGAGAAATCAGAAGGTTTCACTAACAGCAGCAGAACATTTGGTCCAGGAGGACAGAGACTCACACAGCTCTTCATCACTTCTAACAATTTATCAACAGACAGACTGAAGATGTCGGGAGTTTTGACTACTGTTAACGGTTTCCCGTTCCACTCTCCAGAGGCAGCGTGACATTGCCTTCCTCCAAGGACTTTAGGCATAATGGATCTTTTCTTTCCAGTGATGAGGTTTTCCAGGGCTGATTTCTTGTCATCATTTTTTCCAAACAGCATTATTCTGAGTTCATGTGCTGAAAAAAAAAATTTTCATAATGAGAACACACATATTTCCATCACACTCCCATTTACCACATTTCATTATGTAGTTTTCAATAACTAAATAGACCAGAAAAATGTTCTTTAAAATAGTTCTGACTATATCTTTTAGTTGGTTACAGGTGGATCAGCACAGACAGAAAACTTAGTGTTACAGACTTAAGTGACACCTAACAACTGCCATCAAATTTGAATATTATCTCACTGTCGACTGATCCATCCATCTCTCACCATGTTGTCGCAGTGTGTGTGTGTGTGTGTGTGTGTGAAACTATGGACCGTATTTACTAAATGTTGTCCCCAGTTACAGTTAGGTGTGGGTAGTTTCCTTTTACACTCAGCTGTCTCTGCAACACGATGGACTGGTACAGCATCCGTATCACTTCAGCTGCAGCACCAATCCGTCTCTCAATATCCTGCTTCCTTCTCCCGTCACTTGTGAACAACACCTAAAAATACGTAAAATCCTCCACTTGGGACAGGATCTCATCCATGACCCAGAGTGGGCTCTTCAAACTTTTCCGACTGAGCAACATGGTGGAAATTTGGAAATGTTGATTCTCATCCCCACTGCTCACACTAGGCCATGGCCTGTTACAGGCAAACTGGAGGCCATTTCCCACCAGGAGTCTGACTTATTGCCTCAACGTTCCACATGCCACAGCTGTGAGTTGAAGATCTCGTGGACTGGAGCCTCTGCCAGGCATTCGCAGCGCACCTTCACTGTACTTTTAGGTGTGCTTGGTCTGTCCGTGTGATTCGACTCACCACCAGGTCGTGATCAGCTGATATCTCAGCCCAACTCTTTACCAGAGTGTCCAGAACATATGGCTACAGGTCCAGTGATACATTTACAAAATCCATCATCGACCCGTGACCTAGGGCATCCTGGTGCCATGTGCACTTATGGAAACCCCTATGTTCGAACATGGTACTCGTTATGGACAAAATGGGATTTGCCCATAAGTCCGAGAAATAAACGGAGTGTCACAGGGCTCTGTATTAGGTCCCCTTCTATTTATCATTTACATAAACAATCTTGGTCTAAATGTGCTAGATGCAACATTGCACTTCTATGCTGATGACACAGTTATTTACAGCTGTGGTTCAACTCTTGTCCAAGCCATTGACTTCTTGCAGAAAACATTTTCTCCTGTCCAGTACTCATTACTTTAGCTTAAACTAAAGCTTTTATTCGCCACATGCAGTGGCAGGTTGCCCTGCAGTGGAATGAACCCGCCCCCCGACCATACACACACAACACAGACATCACATGGGGATACAAGTCAGAGAACGGTTGCATTACAGAAAAACACTGAAATGTACACTACAATGTTCTTCCTCTACCCCCCCCCCCCCCCAATTTTTGCACATGTGGAGGAGCGTGTCAGGCTACATTTCACTGTGTGTTATACTTGTATAACTATGCATGTGACAAATAAAGAACCTTGAACCAATGGGAAAGTACAAGAGGAAAAAAAAGAGACCTCTGCTCATGCTGGGCTATAGGAGGACAGAATGAGAACAGGAAACAAAAAAAACTCCTCCACACAGAAAAGCACATAAATGTCCACAGTACAACAATATGGAGCATGTGACCAGCAACAGTAGGGGGTGAGGAGTAATCCTAGGCAACACAGCAGCCATCCTGCCACTGCACCGTCTCTCCAGCACGGGCCCAGACCCGCCTCGTGTTCCCCAAGAGGAGTCAAGCATCGAAGGCATTGGAAGGGGGAGGGGGAGAGTGAGTGCTTATCAGTGTAAGTGTATGTGTGTGTGTGTCCATAGTTCAGCTGAAACAGTGTCCTTCGCACTATCAGGCTAAGTAAACAGACTACCAGCCAACCCAGGTGGCCTTGCATGGAATGGGAAGAACAGTCTAAACACAGTCGTTATCAGGGTGTTGTTGTACGGCTCCAGCCTTGAGCCCACAGCTGGCGCCGAAGGGATAGCCGCAATTAGATGGTATTTTTTTCTTTTATACAAACAACTCATGAGAATTTCAAAGTTGTACTTTAACACTCCGACACCGACACTGGTCTCTCAATCTCCCGTTGGAGAGCCGCGAGCTTCTCCATGATGTTATCAAACTTGCACTCCGTGGTCTTGTCATTCTTGTGCTCAGAGAGCAGATTCTGAGAACTCACGACTGCAGTGAGCTGCTTCACGATGTGATCCAACTTTCGCTCAGAGGTCTTATTCTGAGTGTTCATGGCAGCCGTAAGCTTCTCCAAGATCTTAACCATGCTGCACTCAGGGAGCCCATTCTGAGAAGTTGCACCTTGTCCCAACATTTCAATCCCAGCGGGCAGCCTTGGGGGGGTTTGCACAGCCGGTTCCGCTGTCTTAATTCTTCGATAAGCCAGGGCCAAGCCAGCTCCGATCAGCAAGAACCCTGTTATCATGGTTCCAAATAGATAGATATCTTTAGCGTCCTCGATCGACAGTCCCGCCAGGCACACGACCCTCCAGTTATGCCACCCGTCCATCGTGTGTCCGGCAGGGAAAGTCCTTCCAGGGCACTCGGGCTCTCCCGACCCGGGGCTTCTCGTTGAGAAGAGTGTGTCAATTGCATTCAGAGACCAGTTGATCAAATCCATAATTCTCTTTTAGGTTTTAGAAACAGACTGTGAGAGTGTGTTCCAGGGAGAAATAAAAACACGAGACAAGACAAGGACATACTGTAAGAAGCTAAGCAGGGAAGATAAGGGAGAGGAGAGGAGAAAAGTGTGACCGCCTTCGCCGAGAGCCAAACGAGCAACTCAACTGTTGTTCAACAACTGTTCTCAATTCAGGCAAAACAAAGCTAGTGTTGTTTTCTAAATCAAGGAAATGGACCCAAACAATTCCATCAGTAACCACTCTTCAGGGTAATATAATAGAGTTTGTTCACACGTAGAAATATCTGGGTTTTTCTTTTAATACAAAGAAGCAGCTTGTTGCTGCAACATTTTTACCTGTGCTGGATTATGGGGATATTCTATA
This sequence comes from Simochromis diagramma, assembly GCF_900408965.1. NCBI lineage: Eukaryota > Metazoa > Chordata > Actinopteri > Cichliformes > Cichlidae > Simochromis > Simochromis diagramma. The sequence goes on along the minus strand of NW_024387438.1, from coordinate 56,219 downwards.
TATGAATGCTTCTGCTGCTCAATTTCTTCAAATGGTTGATCTGATGTTCATCACTAACCGTACATTTCAGACTCACCACTGTGAGTTCTATTCTCAGGTAGGATGGTCTGCTTTGGCAAGTCAGAGGAACTCTCACTTATGCAGTTTTATTTCTATGGCAATACTGGGATTGCTGCCTTCTTATATATGTTCCCAGCTTGCAATGAAGCATGCTGGTCGCTATCCTCTTCATGCACAAGGTTATTTGTTGCTTTCTGTTCCATTTGCCCGAACTGAATTTAGAACCCTGTGCTTGGAACAACCTGCAGAACGACTGGAAAATGACTGAATTCTTTTCATTAAGTGCTTTTAAATGTAAACTAAGAATCCATGAAACTGTTTCCATTAGACTGATTGTCATTTTAACAGAATTTGGAATTTTTGTTTAATTTTATTTTTATTTTTTTTAATTTTTATTTATTTTTGCATGTGTGTTGTTGCTGCTGGCTGTGTTTAATTGAGTAACTTTTGTAACTGTGAGACTCTTCCTGCTGCCTGTCTTGGCCAGGTCGTCCTTGAATAAGAGGTTTTTAATCTCAATGGATCTTCCTGGTTAAATTTGTGGATGACTGAATGTAGTGTAAAGCACTTTGGGGTGCATAGGGGCTAAGTAAAGCACTATACAAATACAGGCCATTTACCATTTAAATAAAGGTTTTTAAAAAAAAGAAAGAAAGAAAAAACAAACAAACACACCACTCGGGTTTTGATCCGGGAGGCCACTCTACCCAATCACGCCCCTCCAGGTCTCATTGTCGTTGCCCACATGACCATTGAAGTCTCCCAGTAGGACAACAGAGTCCCCAGGTGGAGCACCTTACCCAAGGACTCCAAGAAGGCTGGGTACTCATCATTCAGCGCATATGTGCAGATGACAGTCAGGACCCATTCCCCGACCCGAAGGCGCGGGGAACAAACCCTCTAGTCCATGGGAAAAACCCCCAACATATAGGCAGCAACCTGAGGGGATACTAGAATACCCACCTCAGCCTGCTACCTCCCACCAAGGGCATCTCCAGCTGGAGACAGAGTCCATCCATTCTCCAGGAGACTGGTTCCAGAGCCCAAGCTTTGTGTTGAGGCCAATTATATCTATTCGGTGCCTCTCAACCTTACACACTAACTAACTTCTCACCAGAGAGGAACATTCCATGTCCCAATTTCTTGTCTTGGTAGCAGGGGATTAGTCCGCTAGGGCCTTGTTCCTGGCTGCTGCTCGACACACTGCACCAGACCCCTACGGTGCCTCTGCAATAAAATATTTTCTTTATTTAGTTTCCTGTGTGAGGGGTTATGTATGTTACTCCTCCCTGTTCCCTAGCAGAGGGGGTCGTAACATAAGTAAGGGCTCGTCCGGGGCTCCTTTTCCCCCATCAGGAGAGAATTCCATTTGTGAAAAAGAGAGAACCTGTGTTTTGCTACCTTTATTTCCCCTCTGCCCTCCTCCCTGGTTGAGCACCATGTTGGCTGCATTTTGTTTGGATTGGTTCTTAGCTGCTCCATCTGTTGAGCTCCTTGATAGCTGCCACAAGTGTGAATTGCTGCGGATTGCAGGTCACCTTAAGCTTCATGTCCTTAAAACACTCTGTAAGAGTAAGCTGAAATAACTAGTAGCAGACAAGTTGGTGGAGGCTGGTTTGATCCAAGCCTCTTACCTGCCTGAAGGCTCTGGTGAGCTAAGTCGAACTTCCTTGTTTGAGGGCGACCATAAAGATGGTTCTAGTATGGATGGTGTGGGAGATGAGCGGGCGAAGACACCGCGCACGCTCCCTGGCTATGATCACCTCTCCTCTGGAAGTTCAGAAGCATGGATTGGGGGCCCGGTTAAAGGTGCGACTGGTACGGCTCCATTTGGAGGCTGAGGAGAAGGCCCAGGTCAGGCGAGCTCAGCTAGAGCTCGAGATCCATTGCTTGGAGACAGAAGCAGATAAAGGAATGAGGCTGCGTAAGCTGGAGTCTCAGCCACAAGCCTCATCTGTCTCTGCTGTTCTTCCAGGTTCTACCCCGACTTTGCAGTGGCCGAGTGATATATGGCCCCTTTTATTGCAGTGTAAACTGACTGGCAAAGCCCAGAAGGTGGTGGCCACACTTCCTTTACAGGACAGTTTGAATTATTCCAGTGTAAAATCGGCTGTTTTTCAGGCCTATGAATTGGTCCCTGAAGCATACAGGCAGAAATTTCGGCAACAGGAAACTTCCCTCCCAAACATACGGGGAGTTTACCAGGGAAAAAGGGATCCTTTTTGACAAGTAGTACTCTGCGTTAAAAGCCAATGATTATTAATCACTGCGTGAATTGATGTCACTGGAAGACTTTAAAAAGGGCCTTCCAGAGAGTGTAGTTTTACACTTGAATGAGCAGAAAGTAAACACTTTAGCAACTGCAGCTGTTCTCGCTGATGAGTATGTGCTCACCCATAAATCCTTTTTCACAGTTAATGAGAAGTCATGGCTCAGTGCCGTGCAGCAGGCAGGCATGGCTAAAACTTTAGGTTCAAAAGAGTCATGAATTTCGTGTTGTTATAAACCGGGACATGTCATTGGGAACTGTTTGGACCTGAAGCATTAAATTCTCAGCAAACTAAGGTATTGCCTTTGTGAAAGTAGCATCCAATCCTGAGTTGCTTGGTTGTGGCGGTAAGGTGCCGGGACCTTATTTTGAACCGTTCATCTTTGATGGTTTGGTCTCACTAAGTAATAGAAACACTGACCTGAAACCAGTGCGCATATTGAGAGACGCTGGAGGTGCTCAGATTAATTCTTTCTAGTGTTTTGCCTTTCTCAGCAGACTGCATGTGGTTTTAATGTTGTACTGCGTGGAATAGAGATGGCTCTGAGACCAGTTCAATGGGTTTATATAAAATCAGAACTTGTTGCGGGAGTTTTTCCCATCGCAGTATGCCCAACCTTGCTAACCTTGCGTGTTGTTGGGGTGGGTTAGTGCGTCCTAGTCTGGAGGTTCTAGATCAGTGGTTCTTAACCTTGTTGGAGGTACCGAACCCCACCAGTTTCCTATGCGCATTCACTGCACTTTTCTTTAGTGAAAAATAAAATATGATTTTTTTTTTCAAATTCAAGACATAGATTTTGTTTTACTGGTGCACAAAATGAGCCGTGCATGTCACGGCGGAGGCTCTGCCGAACCCCTGAGACGACTCACCAAACCCCTAGGGTTCGATCGAACTCAGGTTAAGAACCACTGTTCTAGATAATTCCCTCAGTCACAAGGCCCCAGACATTTCGTTGACCCTGAAGCTGTACCCAGCTTGTGTGGTTACGCATGCACAAGCCCGTAAAGATGTTGATATTTAAACTCTTTTTGTCTAAGTGCTTGTGAAATATTTGCAAAGTGTCAGTGCAGTGAGTTATCTCAGTGAAGATAACTGGACTCACCAGATTCTGAAAAGGCCATGATGTCACTCTGCTGAAAACACCATAGACTGGTTGACCTGTAGAGGGGAAAGTGTTTGATGCTATAAACACAACACTGACAAATACACACTCCAAAAGCAAGGCGACTGTAGAAAATGAATCCTTCTAACCAAAAAGAATCTTTAACCTTAACTATGATATCATTTTTAATTATTAGTATTTAAATTAAGTGATAAGTATGGAAGAAGCAGAAGCATGTAATTTATGCATAATCATCATTAATATTAACATAATATTAAAAGTTCAGAGTTAAGAGGTTCTCAGTCATCCAGGTCATCGTAGTCTAAGGAGCTTGGAAAGAAAAGCGTCTGGACTTCTTTAAGTTGCTTGAAAATGTTCATATGGCTGATAACTGTGATTTGGTGTTTAAAAAAATCACCTACGCATTGCCCCTTAGTATTACTTTGTACTATTATTTCATCGAAAATTTTGATATAATAATTAATTTGACAGTTACCAATAAGTAATTTTCAGTTGTGGGTGAGATCAGTGATTTACTTTCTAAATACATTATCGACAAGCTTCATTTACATTTAATTTGGAAGAATTTACTTTCATTCTAGTTCACTCACCTGCTGATGTCTCCAATGTCTCCTTACACCAAGATCAACTTGACAGTTCAAGAGGTATGAATTAAAGTAGAGCTGTGCCTGGATTAATAAAATAAGATAAGAGTGTTTCACATGGCGATATTTCTCCAAATGTAAAGTTTTAATACAAACTGTGAGTGCTACAAAGATCAAAGTGTTTACAGCTGTTTTCTGTGTTTGAAACACATTTCCATTGCATATTTACCAATTGCTGAACATATTTTACAAAACGTATTCAAAATTCAAACTATTTAAGAAAAAATATATACAAATGTCACAGCTGCGGCGGCAGACGTGTGGAGTTATGATCGAGGACCCAAAATGGAAGCACGGCCTATGATGCAAGTGAGCTTTATTTAAGGTGCGCAGGATACAGCAGGAGCGGAGAATGGCATACACAGAAACTAAGGGGAACCTAAACAGAGGAAACACAGGGAGACTCCAGGAGACATCGCAGACGGACCAGCGATGAGAACGAGATGACTGCACTACAAATACACAAGCAGAAACATGAAGGAATGAGGAACAGGTGGCAACAGCTGGAACTGATTGGGCAAGACGAGACAAGGAAGTAAAGCAGAATACATGAGACACAGACCTTCACAATAAAACAGGAAACTCAACACACACAGACTCAGAGACACAAGCTTTACACAGAGACCTGACTACACTGGAACACACAGGCAGGGATGAGTAGACACAGAACAGAGGGAGCACAGAATAACATGAGGAGCAAAGGGATCAAAACTAGGACCTAGAAATACAGACAGCAATAACATGAGGGAAATAAATAATAAACAGTGCAACTCACTGGGTCACAGACCCAGGACCAGGACAATAAATACAAACAAAATAACTGAAAACTCACAAGTATATAATTTATGATTACACAGAAGGTTACCTGTTGTAACCAGTAGTGACTGAATGTCATGAAGCATCTGGTTCTGGAGGTGGAATGACATGTTCTCTATAAAAGTATGCAATCATATAAGAATTTCACAAAAATGCTAGAAGTAATCTGAAGTGTCAGCTGAGATCAAACAAAACAAAAATCACCACTTATTCCCTCACATTGAAAATTGTATTTACGTCAGTAGTTTCCCTTGTTTTCTTTCGGTGAAGGCATTTAGGTATCTAGTTATTTCTTACCTGCTGAAGTCAGTTGTGTCCTCACACCAAGATGGCTAAAGTGAAAGTAAATAAAACTCCTGTTCTGCCTGTGAAATATGTGGCCTGGGTGTGGTTTGGAAAAAAATGTGTCAGGTAACACTAGCTTGTTTTTCAGTTAAGAAACATGGACTCAGACATCAAGATGTTAAATCCCACCATATCTGTGCTCTGATAATGTTTTTTCCCCTAATGGTTAAAGTCCTCTTTGTAAAAAACATGAAGAAGTCATCAAAAAATGTTTTGCAACAATCAATATACTGAAACAAAGAAATTAGGTTGAGATTTCAATCAATGGGCTTTGATCAGTAGTTGTCCCATTGTTAATTCAGTAGTGTTAGTTTCAGTCATTGTGCAATGTACTTTTTATAAGGTTGGGGAAACCTGCAGTCAGCTGAGACTGAAGAAGTCACTGAGTGACGAAATGTTTCTCCCACTGAAAACATCCAGATGAACAGAATCAACTTTTTGGGATTTACTTACCTGGATGACTGAGCCTGAGCATCAAGACCTTGCCCACGGATGTTGGCATGAGACTGAAGCAGCCTGGAGTAGGTGACTTGCTCTACTGCCTGAGCTACAGCCACCCCAAACATATTACAGGGTTTAAAGTCTACAAGAATTAAATATCTTGTAAAGAAGAAAGCAAGAAATAAAAACACCTGGAAGAAACTGTTCTTCTTTCATTTACTCATTGTAACTCACTAGGCCAGAGTTACAGCAAGCACAATTTGTTTGTCGCCACAAATGTATCGCCCATATGAGATCACTAAATGTTTCTCAATCCTAAAAGCTCACACGGCGTCTGTTATGCATGTTTAGTTCTGTAAAGAGAGACCTGCCTGACCTGTTTTATCTGCTCACTTAGTATCAGTAACAGATTCCATGAAGATGAGTTGGTGCAATTTTCATGAAGTGTTTTTTGCATTTTCACTTCAGACAAACATTTTTTCAAAGTTTGTTTTCTGTGTTGTTGGTGTTATGTAAGTTCCAGGTGGAGGCTGACCATTGGTGGAGGACTGGGAGAGGCCGGATACAAATTGGCAGTGGCGCCCTTCGCTGCCACTTCCTGTTCCCATATGGCTGCGTGTGAATCTGTTTTCTAGGATGAGAAGCTTTTCGCTGTGTTGTAAATAGTGTAAATGGACCTTTTATTTTGACCCTGTAGCTTTAGGGGTGGGAAGCCATTTTATTTCGGTACCTTTTTTCTCCTGTCTTTGATTAGGGAGACAGAGTAAGACCCTGTATTTTCTATCGGGTCACTTTGGCAACAATGGGAAGGAAAACTCCCTTTTAACCAACCCGTTCTCACTCCCGATGCCTAAAATGCCCATGATTTGTCAAGTCCCTGAACTTCTCATACTGACACAAAAGGTACCCTTCCACGCATACATGAAACGCTGTGAGTCCTCGATTCACCCGCTCGCGGTGGTAAAAGACGCTTAGAGCAGAGGCTTCAGCCGTCCATTTACTCAAAAAATAACCCAGTCATGGCAAAACATGACACCGTGAGGTACAATCTAATTGGAGAACCAAGGGCCCTTTCCCCGTCATCTCATAGTGCAGTGGTTCCCAAACTTTTTTTGCTGGGCCCCCTTTTGTTTTACAAGAAAAATGCGCACACGCACAAACACATCCTCCAACCACACACGCCCATATTTTGCTCCATTGCGGTTTATTTCACACCTCAAACATTTAGTAAACAATTAAGCAAATACAAGTAATCTGCAATAAATTACAGGTAGTAATAAAATAAACTTCTAACTCTTTTACGCTGCGTCCACACCTACACGGGTGTTTTTGAAAACGCAGCTGTTTCGTCCACGTAAACGGCGTTTCCTATCACCAAAAATGGAGATTTTTTTAAAACTCCTTTCTTGCGTTTACTTGTGGACGAGGAATACAGAGTTCGTCATGCAACATCAAAGGTATGCGCCTTTTTTCACGTCACGCTGTGGCCACATTATTGCTTACATGGGATGAACTGCAGAATGGCAGATGGAGACAAAATACTGTTAATCTGACTATCTGCAGGTTTTACACGCAGTTACTGTCCCTCCATTTACAAAGGCAGAGGCGTCACGGTGTCATTATTTTACGTGTTGTTTTTTCTGTGTAATAATGTTCAACATTGCTGTCAATACATTTTTCAAAAAATGCCTCTCTGTGCAAAATGGGTTCAAAAACATAAACAGCTGTGGGATCCTGTTTGTCCGTGATATTTTGTTTTCAAAATCATTGCAGTTTATTTCACACCTGAAACATTAAGTAAACAATTAAACAAATAAAAGTAAACTGCAATAAATTACAGGCAGTAATAAAATAAACTACTAACTATTTTACACTACGTCCACACCTACACGGGTGTTTTTGAACACGCAGCTGTTTCGTCCACACGTAAACGGCGTTTCAAATCACCGAAAACTGAGATTTTTTAAAACTCAGTTTTTGCGTTTACATGTGGACGAGGAACTTCATGCAACGTCAAAGGTCTGTCATCTCGGTTGTGGGCAAAAGACCTGCAACTGACAACTAAAGGCTATCTCATCATCTCTCATCTCTCATCTTTTTTCACATCACGCACGTTATTGTTTACATGAGATGAATTTCTACAATGGCAGATAGAGACAAAATACTGTTAATCTGACTATCTTCAGTTTTTACACGCTTACATATGCACACAGTTACTGTCCCTCCATTATGAAAGGCAGAGGCGTCTGTAGGATACTGTTAGTCCGTGATTTGGTGGATCAGCCTGATATTATTTGTATCCCGCTGTAACTTTACTGTATAAAGAGTTAACATCTCCATAATGTCAGGAGCAGTTAGTTATTACAAGAAGTGTTTGTGAACTAAAAATCAAGAATGTGGGATCCTGTTTGTCTGTGATTTAAACAGCCCAGCGCTGCTCCCGATGCAAGGAAAACCAATTCTGCAGGGAGACCTACCTCGGCACTTGTGCAGGCGAAGCCAAAGGGAAAAGGGTAAGATGGCACTGGCGTGGATGGCAGCCTTAACCCAATTTCTCTCAGGATGAATAAAGTATGATCAATCAATCAATCAAAATATGCTTCACCATATTTTCTAGTCTTTCCTTGGAAGGAAGTTAGTTTGGAAACATATTTGGCGATGCTTCATCTCCTGCTTTGCGTTTGTGTGGGAGCCCCGTCAAAACCCTGTCCATTATACTAGCGGTGTCCAAGCGTTCTTTTTTTTTTCTTTTCATACCGCGCCCTCCCTGCAATGGCTCTGCGCCCCCTAGGGGGCGGGCCCCACACTTTGGAAACCTCTGTATTAATCAATGTTTCAAGTCAGGGTCCTGCTGGAACTTGATTTTCTGACTTGACATGAGGCAGATCCTGGCTAAATAAGTTGTGATAACGTCTGCGGGTAATTTGCATGTTCACAGAAACTTTAATGAGCTGATTAATACTTTAAATTCAGGGGCGACCGTGGCTCAGGGGGGTTGGGAATCGCATCTGTAACCGGAAGGTCGCCGGTTTGATCCCTGGCCTCTCTGTCCTGGTCGTTGTGTCCTTGGGCAAGACACTTCACCTGCCGCCTGCTGGTGTTGGCCAGAGGGGCCGGTGGTGCGATATGGCAGCCTGGCTTCTGTCAGTCTGCCCCAGGGCAGCTGTGGCTACAACTGTAGCTTGCCTCCACCAGCGTGTGAATGTGAGAGTGAATGAATAGTGGCATTGTAAAGCGCTTTGGGTGCCTTGAAAAGCGCTATATAAATCCAATCCATTATTATTAAATATTTTCATAGAGCAGTCAGTGTACCAAGGGAAGTACTTCTGCAGAAGTTTTTTTTTTCTTTTGTAATGTTTTCCCATGTGAAATACACTAGCTTGGCCACCCAGTTAACATTAGTAATGCTCTACTTTAGCAAATTTTATTTTTCTGTAATGAATTCAATATTCAAGACTTTAATCTCATAATTAATTTTTTTTCTAAATGTGGTGTAATACTCCTTCATAATATTTGTAATTTCGTTGCTCAGAAATTATTTATGTAATCATCTCACAAAAACAGACCTGAAATAATCCCTAAATGTTTCGTTTTCATTTGCAGAAATGACAAAGCCAAAAACCAAACCATGCCCTTCCTGTCAGGCTCCAAACACCTGCAACAGGGAGACATGCAGTGGATGCCTGGGCAGCCTGAACGTAAAGGAACAAGAAAACAAACAAGAAAAGCTTAAAAACAGCAACTGGGCTGCTTCTGTTAAAAAAAACAAATGCGAGCAGGGTGGTTATTTTTGCCCAGTTGTCAGTAAGTCTCAAAGTTCTGATCTAGGGTTGGTCTGCCAGACAATTCTATATTTATCACAGTTATCAATGTTTCCTTGAATATGATGAAGTAAGAAACTAACGAGACATGTTTAAACACATAAAATATTTATTTATAAAAGAGCATAAATAAAAAAGTTATTCACATCAGAATAACATCATCACACTAAAGACATCAAACTAGAAAAAACTTCAACTATTTTAATTTAAGCTACTTCTGATTTTTAATTTAATCGGCTATTAACTGAGAGACAAAACATTTCAAGAGAAATTTACAGGTTTGGTCACCATAATTACTGTTTAACTACGACAATAAAACAACAAAGATGTGAAACTTAAAGGTTTCTTATACATCCGTTTGCTTACATGAAAGACTGGCTGCATGTTTTTCTTTGTTGTTCTTGCAGGTTTCAAAGCTACATGCCCTGGGCTACCAGCTAATTCTATTTCTTGGACAGTTTGACTGAAAGGGCCGTGTAGTAGGGGACGTGATCACTCACATCGAACCAGCGGAAGGTGCTGCACGTGACATCCTCATGAAGATGAGGAAACTTTATGAACACCTGCTGAGAAGTAAGATATGCTTTGTCCATTATCTGTAACCAGGTCTCCTTATCAGGTAGCCTATCCTAGCTGACTTAGATACTCATGGTACCCATTCAGACCAGTAACCTTCTTGCTGTGAGGTGACAGCTGCCCTACATGTGGCTAACATGAAAAAAGTGTTATATGTGCCTTATTACCTCCACATGTGGCGTTCACATCACCAAAGCTAGCCATACTGAACCTCTGGTGTTACCCGCCTTAACAATTTTGTAAATGTTTTTGTGTGTGTGTTTGTGTATATAGTATGGTCGTTCACACTCATGTATATAAAAATGTAATTGTACAAATCTTCTAGAACACCACACCTGATAACCCTCGCCAAGACTTTCTAGTATAACAAATACATCTGTAAACATGTTATGAATATGAACACCAAGATTCTTAAACACTAGTGATGTGTGATACCACTGATTTCCTTTCCGATCCGATACCAAGTAATATCCAGGGTGGTATCAACGATACCGATCCGATACTTTGTACAAAAACTTATTTTATTTATTGTATCTCAAACTATAGCGTCACAATGATTACAGGACATCAGATTTCTTGTTCTTATCACTTAATAATGCAGAGTTCATCATATAGAAATAAAAAACCTCAAGTTTTGCCCTATTTGAACACGTTGCCTGCCTGCAGCAGTAAAGGACTCTGTGAGAGACGTCTGTCTCGCCCTAGCAGCACCTGTCCCTGTCCTCCTCTTCAGTTCGCCTCAACATAAGCTCATCATATTCTGTGATATGATTTACTCTGAGGTGCCGCAGTAAACGCACTGTTTTCTGTTTCAGCAGCAATGTAGATGTTTTGGTCTTATCCAGGTAACTTCAGGGTTAACTCAGCAGTAACAAGGTGGTTCACCTCTCCTCTCACCTGGGTAATTTGCCTTGGTAACTAATGCAGGTTAGGTTTCACATTAGAAGTCATACGGACTGCGGGGAGAGTAGGAAAGTCTAAAGTCTTTGTTTCCCTGATGAGCATCAGTGATAAACCTACACTCTTACAACTTCATTGTTCAACAGTTTTACAAAAGGACACCAGCACTGTACTTGCTGACGTCATCTGTAAGTAGAGTTTGAATTCTATTTTCATATCTAATCTTTGCTCTCAAACAGCAGCGAGTGTGAAGGAAGCCTTAATGTTCAAACAGCAGCACTACAGTAATTCGGAAATCACGAGTTTAACGGCTGCCTGTACAACAGTGCTGCATTTTACTATTATTTACTATTATTAATCACCATAAAAAGAACCACCAACTGTCTAATTTTTGTTTCATATATTAATACTTTTCCTTTTTTTTTTTTCATTTTAAATAATGGTCAGCCAACCCTTCAAACTATTTTCTGGCACGATGTTTGAACATGAATATCTCAAAAATGTATGAAGATGAAAGCTGTTGGGTCTAAACTTAGACCCCGCTGACCCCGGGACTTATTCCCCTGAAGAACAAAAAAAGCAAGGCAACAGCGGTCGATCGATTTACTTGCAAGGGAGGCCTCGTCGGTATCTCAGGAACGCACTTCGAATCCCATCACGAATGACCCCGAGTCCGGCCTCCGCTCGCTGCCTTTTATTGAAAAAACTGTCACAATAAACAATAGTTTACACAAGTACCTCCCCTCGTAAACCCCCCTTGGTTACAAAGACAAGGCACTGTATGTATGTGTGTGTGTATGCATGTGAGAATGTGTGTGTGTCTGTGTGTGTGTGTGTGTGTGTGTGTGTGTGTATGCATGTGAGAATGTGTGTGTGTCTGTGTGTGTGTGTGTGTGTGTGTGTGTGTGTGTATGCATGTGAGAATGTGTGTGTGTCTGTGTGTGTGTGTGTGCGCACGTTCAAGGTTCAAGGTTCAAGGTTTTTTATTTGTCACATGCATAGTTAAACAAGTATAACACACAGTGAAATGTAGCCTGACACGCTCCTCGACATGTGCAAAAATTGGGGGGGGGGGGTGTAGAGGAAGAACATTATATATATATATATATATATATATATATATATATATATATATATATATATATATAGTATATACATTGGGTGAATGTGCAGTAGTAGCAGCAAGCAGGTGAATTCTGTACATTAATATGAATAGATATCTGACTATTTTACAGGATAGACAATATAAACATATTTAAAATTAAAGGAATTGAAATGTACTTTGTGCCTTGGTTTAGTGTCTGGAAGAGTCCTGTCTCAGTCAATTATAGATGATGTGAGAGGGCGGGTGTGTGTGTTTAGGGCACGGATGGCTTGGGGATAGAAGCTCCTCTTGAGTCTCTCTGTCCTTGCCCGGAAGATGCTGAACCTTCTACCAGATTGCAGAAGTTGGAACAGTTTGTTGCCAGGATGGGACGGGTCCTTCAGTATCTGCGCTGCTCTAGTCCGGCATCTCCTGGTGTAGGTGTCCTGAAGCGGGGGGAGAGCAATCCTGCAGCAGCGTTCTGCTGTACGGATCACTCTCTGGAGAGCTTTTTGGTCCTTCACACAGCTGTTCCCAAACCACGATGTCATGTTCTGTGTGAGGATGCTCTCCACAGCGCCTGTATAGAAAATCCTGAGGATCTTTGGAGAGACCCTGAACTTCCTCAGTTGTCGTAGGTGATACAGGCGCTGCCTAGCCTTTTTGGTCTGGACCTGAATGTGGGCAGCCCATGTCAGGTCTGAGGAGATGTGGACACCAAGATACTTGAAGGACTGCACCCTCTCCACTGGAGCTCCATTGATGATAATGGGCTTGTAGTCTCTGTGCTGACCCCCTTCTACGTGACGTCCTGATCACAACTGTTTCAAACAACATCATGGTCATAAAGAGGGTAACCTGCCTCTTCCCGCTCCACCACAACCACCCACACATGCAGGGCCTTGGAGTAGGGGTATGTCACCAGGGTGCAGAGGAGGCTACCCCCCCGTCCCCTTCTGGCTGCCTCTGCCTCAATTTTATCCCACAACTTAGACATTCACATTACTCACACTCTCATTACACATACAGTGGGGCAAAAAAGTATTTAGTCAGCCACCGATTGTGCAAGTTCCCCCACCTAAAATAAGTATTTGGTCAATAACAAAAATACAACTCAATACTTTGTAACATAACCTTTGTTGGCAATAACAGAGGTCAAACGTTTACTATAGGTCTTTACCAGGTTTGCACACACAGTAGCTGGTATTTTGGCCCATTCCTCCATGCAGATCTTCTCGAGAGCAGTGATGTTTTGGGGCTGTCGCCGAGCAACACGGACTTTCAACTCCCGCCACAGATTTTCTATGGGGTTGAGGTCTGGAGACTGGCTAGGCCACTCCAGGACTTTCAAATGCTTCTTACGGAGCCACTCCTTTGTTGCCCGGGCGGTGTGTTTTGGATCATTGTCATGTTGGAAGACCCAGCCTCGTTTCATCTTCAAAGTTCTCACTGATGGAAGGAGGTTTTGGCTCAAAATCTCACGATACATGGCCCCATTCATTCTGTCCTTAACACGGATCAGTCGTCCTGTCCCCTTGGCAGAAAAACAGCCCCATAGCATGATGTTTCCACCCCCATGCTTCACAGTAGGTATGGTGTTCTTGGGATGCAACTCAGTATTCTTCTTCCTCCAAACACGACGAGTTGAGTTTATACCAAAAAGTTCTACTTTGGTTTCATCTGACCACATGACATTCTCCCAATCCTCTGCTGTATCATCCATGTGCTCTCTGGCAAACTTCAGACGGGCCTGGACATGCACTGGCTTCAGCAGCGGAACACGTCTGGCACTGCGGGATTTGATTCCCTGCCGTTGTAGTGTGTTACTGACGGTGACCTTTGTTACTTTGGTCCCAGCTCTCTGCAGGTCATTCACCAGGTCCCCCCGTGTGGTTCTGGGATCTTTGCTCACCGTTCTCATGATCATTTTGACCCCACGGGATGAGATCTTGCGTGGAGCCCCAGATCGAGGGAGATTATCAGTGGTCTTGTATGTCTTCCATTTTCTGATGATTGCTCCCACAGTTGATTTTTTCACACCAAGCTGCTTGCCTATTGTAGATTCACTCTTCCCAGTCTGGTGCAGGTCTACAATACTTTTCCTGGTGTCCTTCGAAAGCTCTTTGGTCTTGGCCATGGCGGAGTTTGGAGTCTGACTGTTTGAGGCTGTGGACAGGTGTCTTTTATACAGATGATGAGTTCAAACAGGTGCCATTCATACAGGTAACGAGTGGGGGACAGAAAAGCTTCTTACAGAAGACGTTACAGGTCTGTGAGAGCCAGAGATTTTCCATGTTTGAGGTGACCAAATACTTATTTTCCACCCTAATTTACGAATAAATTCTTTACAAATCCTACCATGTGGATTCATGGATTTTTTTTTCACATTCTGTCTCTCACAGTTGAAGTGTACCTCTGGTGCGAATTACTGACCTCTGTCATCATTTTAAGTGGGGGAACTTGCACAATCGGTGGCTGACTAAATACTTTTTTGCCCCACTGTACATATAGGATCTTGGGGGTGGGCACGATACACGGAATCCAAGTTACCATCAGGGTGTACACCCCACCCCTGGCGTCGTTGCCCACCTCTCAATTTTAAATACACGTAGACATTGAGGGCTAGCAGGAGGGACTATGCGCTTACCTGCTGCTCTCTGGCAGGTAGCTCCATGCCCTCCTGGGTTTTAATTGCACCTTAGAACACACATGCATCAACACTACAATGAGCAGGTGGAGGGAGGTTTGGAGTCTTCTCTCACCCCCATTCTCTGCGGCCTGCTGGAGCGGGGGGGGGGCTAGGAGGAGGAGTTGGCCGTCCGACTGCGGTCTGGAGTGTGGGGCCTCCCTGCTGCTGCGGAGTCGGGGCGGTCTGCCTCCCCCCACCGCAGGGAAAAGGGTAACACCACCTGGGTCTGGGTGCAGTTCCCCCCTCCAGGGGCAAGGGTACCTAGACCCGGTTCGTAGAGTACGCTTGGGGAGTGTGATCGTGTGTACAGCGTCTCTTTATGTCTGTCTCCACGTTGGTTGAGTGTGGAGTAAGTGCATATGAGAGCATGAGGGTGGGAATGGATGTTTGTGTCTGTGTGTGCCTGTATGTCTGTGTCTATATGTCAGGTTGGGTGTCAGGCGCCACCTCTCTGGGGACATCTCAGGCCCTCCAAGGTTTGGAGGCCTATCTCCCCCCACCACCACTTCCCCTGCCAGTGGCGGACTCCCTCAGACATCGGTGCGTTGGTGGTTCTTTGTGTCTGGGGGTGGGCGTCCAGGTACACACCGGCTCACTCCTTGGCGGCCGCTTATCGGGGCCTGGAGCCTGGGGCTCGCTCGGGCCACTTTGGAGGTGGGGTGCCCCCGGCCTCTCGGCCTGGGGCTCGGTCACTCAGGCACGGCTGGCTGCCGGCGGAGCTCACGGGCGCGTCACTGCAACTCCCCCTGGCTTCTGCTCCGTGGCTGCTGAGTGAGCCCTCATCTGGGACTCTCCTCAGCTCTTTCTGGGACAGTGGCGCGGCTGCCCCTCTGTTGGTCTTCCTTGGTCTCTTGTGTTCTGGGGGCCTCTGGATGTCTGGAGCTTTGATCTCCTCCATACCTGCTTCATGCCCTGGAGGACGGGGCTGTGGCCCCCCCACACCCTCTAGCAGATCATTACATGAAGGAACCTTTTAAAAAACAAAAAACAAGCGCGTCCATGCTCACAGGTGTACACACGGGTGATCACACCCACAAACTACACCCTTTTTGGCTCCTACCTCAAAGCACACTGTGTTCTGTTGATCTTACGTGCTGCACAATAATGTTTAATATTTAGTATTTACTGTCATATTCCCATATATCATTGTGATGTTGTTTATTCTATTACTCTTGTTCTCTTCTGCTTGTTTTCTTTTTCTTTCTCAGCAGGTGATCCAGGTGATTGATATATGCATTTTTTTTATTTAATTTTTTTTCTCTGCCCGTTCTGTTGGTTTTTGTTTTTTGCCCTTCTCCCCCGTCCCTCTTCTCAGCTGTTTCTCTTTCCCTCTTTCTTTCTCCCCTTCTTTCCCCCAGTCAAGTCTGTCCCGTATTCAGCAAGTGAAAATAAAATAAACAATAAAAGGTGAATCAAATGGACCATTACGGCAAGGCTGGGATGGTCAATTTGGTAAAGTAAATCCGTTGGGCATCTTTCTTTGCCTTTAGACAACAATTCTGATGCAAAAGAGCCAAACGGGACAGGCAAGGAAAAAAAAAACAACAAAAAAAACCCCCAAACAATTCACTTTAACAAAAGCCTTACTTTTTCATTGGTCTTTTTTACCATCAAAATAAAGCAGGATCTGTAAGTTGGGACAGATACTTAAAAATGGATTTGCTGGTTAAAATATAAAAAAAAAAAACGCCCAGCACTCCTGTAAAGTCCCATATTTGATCACACAGTAATAAATAACAAACAAACAAAAAATCTTAGTCACAAACATGGATTAAATGATATTTTCATTCAGCTGCTGGACTGACCAAGTACAGCAAGTTGTATCACAAAAAAACTAAACTTTGGAGAGCAGACACACTCTGGGGTCGGACTCAAACCCAGGACGTTTCAGCTGTAAGGCTGAGTGGGTGGGTGCTGCTCAACCCATCTGGTTCTCAGTGTCCCAGTATTCTCACTGGTTTGTGATCCTCAGTGAGCCTGTCAATACTACTACTACTACTACTACTAATAATAATAATACATTTTATTTATAGGCACCTTTAAGACCCTCAATAATGTGTTAGTCCCCATAGGGAAATTGCTCCTCTGCATTTAACCCATTTACCCAGTGAAGCAGTGGGCAGCCATTGAATGCTGAGCAACGTATAAATGGACTAAGACAGAGTCAGTTGTATGCAATACTGAATAGATGGGTTTGAGACGTGATTTAAAAGTGGTGAGAGAGTTTGTGGTCTGGAGATCTGGTGGAAGTGCATCCAGTGTTTTATTGCCATTAAGTTTTAGAAAGTTGTTAGTGCTGAGTTAAACCAGAGCTTGATTTCACTGTCAATGACATAAATCCATCGAGGATTAGGGATTTAAAGCACTCAGGCTCAGCACGATTCACTGTTCTAATCACGTTAATGCCTTTAACTTGCTTTGCTGTTTAGACTTCAGAGATGCAGCGATGTCTCCTGCTTTATGACAGCAGCAATAACACTTCTGGGTTAGGTGGAGCACTTTTAAATTGTTGGGGCTGTGATTCAACATTTTTCTCTGCATAGTCACATGTAGATGTTTCACATCTAGTCAGACTTTCCTATTGGTCTGAATTCCTCTGCAGCTCCCTGTAGGCTGGTTTCTTTTGTTCGTTCAGATCAACACTTCATACTGTGCATAGTTCTTGAACTGTAACATGAACTCTGGAAGATTCAATAAATGTGTGTAAAGACACTTTCACCATGTTACAAAAGTACTGCTTATCTACTTCATCCTGTCTGCGTTTCCTCAAATTCATCATGGAGTAGGCACATCCTGGAGCGTGCATCAACATTAGACAAGTGGGAAGAATCAATCGAAAGTGGCTCGAACAGTGTCAGAGAGGTTTGTGGGTTTTTTCTCATCTGGCTTAAGAGCAGTGCTGGTACTCAAAACACATGATCTGAAAGCAAAGTAAGCAGCAGCTCCAGAAATACCAGCAGCAGTCTTTCCCACACCTTTCTATCAACAACACTTCTTTGTCCACTAAGCCGTTAAAACAGCTTTACTCTCTTCATCAGAGACCAGGGGGACGCACTTGCATTCCTCATCCAGCCAGGTACTGTGTGTGAAATTTTGAGGTGAGAAATGAATTTAATCCATTTTTGGAATTGGGCTATAATATGACAAAATGTGGAACGAGTGGAGTCCTGTAAACTCTGGATGCACCGTGTATATGAGGCTCTGCAAATGAGCAGAATGCTGTTTAGCTGTGGAAATCAGGCGTAGCACACCTGGAGCAGAAAGCAGCTCTCTTTCATGAAGAGGTCAAAAGGTCAGTGGGCGTAACAGTGTTAGTGTCTGATTGTCTACATTGGTCTTCACAAGACACTCCAAAAATAAATATGATAAATTGCTCGTTGTTTTTTAATTTAGATCCACTCGTAATAAATAAAAGCTGTAGTGTTCAAAATATTTCTGTAATCACAAGGCTCCGCCCATTTTACTGAGGTCCATCCGTAATCAGAGTCCTGACATCGCATCTGAGCTGGAGTGTTGGAAAACTACTGTAAACCAGTGAACCAGAGAAAGCATCTCAGTTAGAAGTAAAAGTAACCAGACCAGTTGGCCTGTGTGTCTAACCAGTAAGTCATACTTTCACTTATCAGGCTGCTTATGAAGAAACAAAAGTGAAAAGCTTTTCCTGAAGCCTGTGTTGCTCAGTCAGCTGTGCCAGTGTGTGTCAGTGTGCGACTGTGTGTGTGAAGCAGGATGGAGGGATCCAAGTGTCCACCGGTGATTGTGGAGGGGGACTGGACTCCGGCTCAGACCAAAGCCCTGAAGAACAAACTGCAAATTTACTTCATGAGCAGGAAGAAGTCGGGCGGGGGAGACTGCCGGGTGGAGGCGGAGGAAGGAGCACCGAGGGCGGCTGTTTACTTCAACTCAGTGGAGGGTGAGAGTCTGCTTCATGGGTTAATATTTTATATCCTCATATCTGTCTGGTTGCTGGAGTCTTTTAGAAATGTGTATTTACAGCCAGGAAATGATCCCACAGCAGCAGTTTGATTGGATTAGAACAAACTGCAGATTTACAGCTTCAAACAGCTGATTTTTAAAAGTGTGTGAGCTTGTATTCATGTCTTTATGGGGACCAACAATTGGAAGTTTACTTTGCTTGTGGGGACCAAAATCCTGGTCCACACAAGTTTGAAGGCCTTCCTGAGACTCAAAATGTGGTTTTAGTGTTACGGTTACAATTGGGTTACGGTTAGGTTTAAGGTCAGGGTTAGGCATTCATTTTCCATGGTTAGGGTTAGGGGCTAGGCAAAGCATTATGTCCATTACATGTCCCTACAAGATATGAATACCTGTGTGTTTGATTTGCTGTGATTTCAGCGAGAGAGCGAGTCCTTGCGAGGAAGGATCATGTGATCACCCTGGACAGTCAAACCATTCAGTTATGGCTGAGCTCAGCAGCAGTAAGTCCAGTTTAACAGGTTTCATGTGGATTTTTCCTCACTCAACTGCATATTTTCTGCTGATATCATGGCTCTTTGTGTGTTTTGTACGTTGCCGTATGATGGGGTGTGGCTCCTCTGAGCTCCAATAATAACCAGCGTGACTGGCAAGATGATGTCATGTGTTCGTTGGGGTTAAATCTCCCACTTTACACTCTCCTCCCAAAGATTTAGTGATGTTCGATTCATGAATGAATCATTCAGTACTCGAGAATCACTTCACTGACTCGTGAATCATGATTCACAAGCGCAACTGACTCACTGACTCATCCCTGTTGCTGTTAGCAAACTAATTCCATTAGTAGAAATATATCTAGCTTATAATTAAAATTGTGGGGGGAAAAACAACAGCCAGTTTATTGACAAAAACATTCCTGCTTTGAACTGGAAGAAAAAACCCTGAGTAGAAGCTCACATCAAGACAATAGCTCCTCGGTTCACAGTAGCATCGCTCAGCTAGCATTCTAACAGCGCATTTGAGTTATTCACCCCCTCCCTCCTGTGCTGAATCATAGCGTAAGGCGAATCACTCACCCCCTCCCTCCTGGCTCACAGCTTCTTCTTCGTCTTCTTGGTTGGCAACCAATGTTAAGGCACTTTACCGACCCCTGGCTCACAGCTCCGTGGACATTTAGATGAGAAAATATATATTTGACACATTTAAGAAAAATACTAATAAAATAAAATAAAAATAAATAAAATAAATGTTTCCTTTGGAATTTTTTTGCTCTTTTTTGCTCTAAAGAAAATAGTTGTTTTCTTTTACAATCATTCCTCTTAGCAGTAGGATTTACATTAAAAGAGAAACAAATTAAGTTTGAGTGAAAATATACATTTTTGCACTCTCTGGTCAACTGACTCAGTGACTCAAATGACTCAAGAAACCCGATTCACTTTGGTGAGTGACTCATTAAAACTCGATTCAGTAAAAAGAATCGAATTTACCATCACTACAAAGATTCACAAAATAAACTTTTGCCTTTAATGTCACTAATCGTTCCTCACAGCTACAGCATGTTAACACTGGACTGTTTAGAAAGAAAGTCACATGCGTCGTGTAATGTGATGTTAGAAATGCTAATCAGAGACAGATCAGAGTTTGCACAGGAGCAAACTTCGGATTTTTAACTTTTGCTTAGACAACAGAAGCAATCTGAGGATTTCAATTACACATTTTCACATTTAATATATTCGATAAAGTAGTTAGATATCACATTTATGAAAGAAAAAAAAAGTTCTCTTATTGTATAAAGTGATATAAAGTAAAGTAACAAAGTCCTGAAGCTGGATATGGGCTCAGTTTCTGTGAGACGACGGCCTCATGCAGCACCAGTTCTCCTTCATGGTGTAAACTTCTAAAAATGAAATAGATGCTTATTTGGCGTTTCCTGTTTCCTCTCTGCTCCACACTGAACTTCACTGCTCTCCACGTTCCTCCTGACTCCATCATAACTCTACTCAAATGTGATTGTAAAGCACTTTCAAAGTTCTTGCTTTTTTTTAAAATTTAATTTAATTTAATTTAATTTAAGTTATCTGTATTACATTTCTCTGTTCATCACTTTGGCCAACACTTGATGTCTTTTAAATGTGCTATATATAAAGATGACTTGACTTTAAATTTCACTTCCACTTCAACAGGTGGCAGATTTTTATTTTTTTATTTACTTTCATTGAAACAAATTGTGAGTTCATAAAAGTGGATCCACCAGAATCTCAAGAAAGAAACATAGAGTATGAGTAGCTGTTAAAACAAACTGTTCAGGTTTTCTGATGAGTTTATCATTCACTCAGTGAACAGCAATAAAACATTCAGCTCACGCTCACATGTGTCAGTCAGGTCATGTGATGATATATAGACTATTCACCCATACAGGAATTTTTTTTAATCAGGCTATTGCTGCTGTCTGTTATTTATATTTATACTCTTTGTGAATGTTTCTGCAGCATTTAAACTGTGCTGTTTGCTGAGCTCAGTGGTCTAATAATGAAGCTATTCTTTTTTTAATTGTTTTTTCAAGAAATAAAAAGTTTAAAACTCAAAAAAGTTTGAAATGTGCAATGCTTGAAATGCTTGTTAAACTGAATGCAGACATACTTTTAGATTAAATCTTATTTTTGTTTTTTCTCAGAGCCCAACAAGCAGTGACGATGTCTCAGGTAAATCCTCCTCTCAGCTTGTCTCCTTTGTTTTCATCATCACAGTTTTTTTTTCAACCTCTTCTTCATGTGAAACAAGCTACAGTGAGTGTTTGTGGTACTGAATGAAGATTTTACTGGACTTAAAGTTGAAGCACATTCACATCACAAACTGATCTGTCAACATGTCAGATCAGTTTGTTAAACATGTTCTTCATTTGACTGATTATTCATCGTTTCTATGAAGAAAAACAATGAGATCAAATTTAAATCAGTTTGATGTGTTCAAGCTTCATCTGAGCTTTTCTCTGAGCTCCTGTGGTTCAATGTGTTCATGTTTGCTGATCATTACTCTAAACTGGACAAACTGGATCCTCTTGATTCTCAGACTCATCGACAGACTCAAAGAAGCCTCAGGCTGAATCTGGAAATGTAGCTTCTGCTGCCAACAAAGAGGGTAAAAACAATCTGTTTAAATAAAGAGAGCTCACAAAAAAATACAGAAAGATTCTATTTATACTTTATAAAATCACCAAAAAAAATGGCTTTACTGTAGTTGGTCTTTTCATTGAGTAAACCCTCCCCTTCATCAGCACATGGAGAAGTTTTTTTTTTAAAGCTGTAAAGTGACAAAAACGATTTCCTATATGTTATTATAATTACAAAGTCAAGTCAAGTCAGTGCTGATGAGTCGCTCAGGACTTGTTGATGTAGGCAGCTGCAGCTGGAAGAAGCTTTGCTCTCATGAGGTGCATCCTACTGTTTGAGGTTTATTGAAGTCCTCCTACCAATGATTTTCTACTGTTTACAGAGCACATTTTATTTCTGATGAAAATTTAAACTTTTTTTTCCCCCTTTTAAAGTCTGTGAAGGTTCTCAGTCATCCAGGTCATCGTTACTTTCCTTTTAAAGAGAAATGCTGCTGAAAGTAAAGTTTCAGGAATAACAGGTGAACAAAAGCCTCCTTCCCTCACTGCTCACAGACACTTTCTTTGATCAGGTTTGTGTGTTTCTCTCAGACTCAGAGTCGTCTCAGAGCTGTGCGGTGGTTTTGGAAAACGTCACAGACAACATGTCCACAGATCTGCTCTCCATGCTGGTGGAGAACATCTCTGGGTTGGATGAGAACGGCTACAGCATGGAGAGGATCCTGGAATCCAACAAAGCTGTGGTCACCTTCAGCAGCCCTGCAGGTAGGAAGCAAACAGCTGGACATTTCCACATACACAAACACAACGAGCCAGTACAAGGACAAACATTCAAAATCCCCTTTAGATTAACCTTTGAGTCTAATTTTAAACCTGACTTTATAAAAAATCACATATCTGATCTGGAAAAGTGTAGAGAAGAGCCCATATTCAGATATTTTGTGATTTATGATGGGTCCTCTGTTTTATGTCTAAATATGTTCACCATTCTGTTTGCTGCCACTGCATCTCAACATCTTTGTTGCTTTAGATACAACATAAAGTCGTCTACATACAAAATATGATCACAATATGCAGGACCTGATTTAACATTTTTCTGTGAAGACAGAGCACAGCCATTCCTTCTGTTATTCATTAAAACTGGATTCTAACCTTGAATCAGGATCTATTGCAAAGAACAGAAACAGCGTAAAACCACGCAGGTCTGTCTGTAATAAAATGAAAGAAATTTAGACATATATTGGCAATTAATTCATTTCTGACAACATGTCTATATAACAGTTTACAGCCCAGCTCTTTTCTCTCATCCTCTGAAACTGTTTCAGTCTGAAAGGATTAATCTGGACTATTTTGCAGATGTGGAGAGATTCCTCTCTGTAAGTCAGACCAGCACAAAGATGAAGAAACAAGGACTGACTGCTCGGCCTCTGGAGGCAGCTACAAACATCCGAGTGGAGAGTCCTCCTTTGACTGTGGTAAAAGGTATATATATTTTTAATGCACTTTCACATAGAAAGTTAACTATGCTGCACTGACGGCTAGGCAGAGGTGTAGTCCAACTGAAAAACACCAGAGTGAGTGATTTTTTTTTTCTCAAGTGAAACAATTAAATATTCACAGGTTGAGATTCACTTCTCACTTTTAATGTTTTTCACTCAACAAAGTTTATAAAGACAAAATGTGTGTTTTAAAATTAGTTGCCTTAAAGTGCTTTAAATGACAAGATAAAGACCCTAAAATATTAGAAAGAAAACAGAAAACTCCAACAATCTTACCCCATGAGTCTTGGCTACAGTGGCTACATTTAAAGGAAGAAATCTTCAGCAGAACCAGACTCAGGGAGGTGAGCAAGGGTCAGCACCAGGGGAAAGCACTCTGTTTACATCCAAAAGCTGTATTTCTAACCTGTACTTGGTAAGGAAATCTAAAATCCAAACGTGTCTGTTGTTGTTGTTTTTGAAGGCTGTAAGTTTCGATGATTTTTTTCTAGATGAATCTTACCTCCACCTGAGGTGCCAAATGTATCTGTATTTGTCAGGCCTTGTTGATGAGGGCAGCTGCAGAATGGGGATTTTGCACTGATGGAGTGCATCCTCCTGTCTGATGTTTATTGAAGTCGTCAGCAGCTCTGCTTTAGATGACTTCCTCCTTTACTTATCTTAATGTAGCTTTTAAGGAGCACATTTTATTTCTGATGAAGGATTTAAACTTTTTCCCGTTGGGCCCATCCCGTTTAAAGAAAGAGAAATGCTGCTGAAAGTAAAGTTTTAGGAATAACTGTCACAATCTGCAGAAACTGACTGTATGGAGTGAAGAGGTGGACCCAAGTGGGGACACAGGAAAATCAAACTTGATTTTAACTAAGTGCGAGCCGTTTATTGAAGGCTAGTAAAACAGTACAAAAACTAAGGGCAAAATGGGAAACTAAGTTGTAAACTAAACTGGGTGAGCTAAACAAAAAACAAAAACAAAAAAACAAGAACAAGAACATAAATGTAGAAAACCTGAAACAAGAAGACTTGGCATGAATTCATGGACTTGGAAACATTGCATGATATAAAGAGAATGAACAGACAAGGAAGGAATGGAAACTCAAAGAGTAAATACAAAACGGAGGTGATCAGAGGAAGTGGGAACACACGGGGAAAAAGCTGATATGAATGAACAAGATGCCACAGAGAAAGTGAAACTAATCACATTGAACATGGAAACACCAGACTCCATCCATCCATTTTCTTCCGCTTTATCTGGGACTGGGTCGTGGGGGCAGCAGCCTCAGCAGAGAAGCCCAGGCCAGCTGAGAGATATAATCCCTCCAGCGTGTCCTGGGTCTGTCCCGGGGCCTCCTCTGGGTGGGACATGCCCGGAACACCTCACCCAGGAGGTGTCCAGGAGGCATCCTTGTCAGATGCCTGAACCACCTCCATTGGCTCCTTTCAATGTGGAGGAGCAGCGGCTCTACTCTGAGCTCCTCCCGGATGGCTGAACTTCTCTCCCCATCTCTAAGGGAGAGGCCAGCCACCCTTCAGAGGAAGCTCATTTCCACCGGTTGTATCCACAATCTCATTGTTGGTAGTGACCGAAAGAATGAGGATAGGGACGTAGATCGACCAGTAAATTGAGAGCTTCGCTTTTACGCTCAGCTCTCTTGTCACCACAATGGACCAGTGCAACGTCCGCATCACTGCAGCTGCAGCACAAATCCGTCTGTCGATCTCCGGCTTCCTTCTTCTATCACTCGTGAACAAGACCCAGAGATACTTGAACTCCTCCACTTGGGGCAGGAACTCATCCCCGACCCGGAGTAGGTACTCCACCCTTTTCCGACTGAGGACCATGGCCTCAGATTTGGAGATGCTGATCCTCATTCCTGCTGCTTCACACTGGCTGCGAACCGTTCCAGTGCAAGCTGGAGGCCATCACCCGATGACGCCAACAGAACCACATCATCTGCAAAAAGCAGAAATGAGATTCTGAGGCCACCCAAGTAAAAGCCCTCCGACAATGGGCTGCACCTGGAAATCCTGTCCATAAAAGTTATGAACAGAATCAGTGACAAAGGGCAGCCCTGCTGGAGCTCATCACCCACCGGGAACAAGTCCGACTTGTTGCCGGCTATGCGAACCAAGCTCTTACAACGGTTGTATAGGGATCGAATGTCCCGTAGCAATGGGCCAAACACCCTATACTCCCGCAACACCTCCCACAGGACACCCCGAGGGACACTGTCGAATGCCTTCTCCAAGTCCACAAAACACATGTAGACTGGTTGAGCAAACTCCCATGCACCCTCAAGTATCCTTGAGAGGATAAAGAGCTGGTCCAGTGTTCCGCGACCAGGATGAAAACCGCGTTGTTCCTCCTGTATCCGAGGTTTGACTAGCGGACGAACTCTCCTTTCCAGCACCCTGGCATAGACTTTCCCAAGGAGGCTGAGGAGTGTGATCCCCCTGTAGTTGGAACACACCCTCCGGTTCCCCTTCTTAAAAATGGGGACCACCACACCGGTCTGCCAGTCCACAGGTACTGCCCCTGATCTCCACGCAACATTGTAGAGGTGTGTCAACCAGGACAGCCCTACAACGTCCAGAGCCTTCAGGAACTCGGGGTGGACCTCATCAACACCAGGGGCTCTCCCACCAAGGAGTTGTTTAACTGTGTGGCGTAGGTGTGGTCCCACCCGCGGGTGCAGGGGAGGAGTGATGCAGTGAGCTCAACGGGGCGGTG
This sequence comes from Simochromis diagramma, assembly GCF_900408965.1. Classification (NCBI taxonomy): domain Eukaryota; kingdom Metazoa; phylum Chordata; class Actinopteri; order Cichliformes; family Cichlidae; genus Simochromis; species Simochromis diagramma. Next base: position 30,178 of record NW_024387438.1, on the reverse strand, counting down.
CTGGAGAGGCAGGTGAGAACAGCTGATGGCGTTTGGAGTGATTCCTTCCCCTTTTTAGTGAGACGGGAGAGGAGCGAAGGTGAAGCTGTGATCAGCTGAGGCCGGAGCTGTCAAAACTACAGACTATCACTACAAACGAAAACTAAAAATAAACTTGGCTTCTGGCAGTAAAGAACTGTGTGTGCGTGTACGTGTATCAGGTGCATTTCACAAACTGCCTCAGTGACCTCGCCCCTGGAAATTGGCGGGTCATTCCCCTCACCCCCAGACTCTGCTTCCTCCTCAGAAGACATGTCAGTGGGATTATGGAGGTCCTCAAAGTATTCCTTCCACCGCCTGACAATTTTCTCTGTCGAAGTCAGCAGCGCTCCGCCAGCACTATACACTGTACAGGTAGAACATCGCTTTCCCCTCCTGAGTCACCTGATGGTTTTTCCAGAATCTCTTTGAGGCAGTCTGAAAGTCTTTTTCCATGGCCTCTCCGAACTCCTCCCACACCAGAGTTTTTGCTTCAGCCACTGCCCGATCCGCATTCTGCTTGGCCTGTCGGTGCCTGTCAGCTGCCTGCAAAGTCCCACAGGCTAACCAAGCCCAATAGGACTCCTCCTTCAGTCTGGTGGCTCCCTTCACCTCTGGTGTGCACCACCACCTTGCGGCCGCAGCTCAGTGCAGCAGCTTCGGCAATGGAGGTGCTCAACATGGTCCATTCGGACTCAATGTCCCCAGTCTCCCTCGGAATGCTGTTAAAGCTCTGCTGGAGGTGTGCGTAGCAAATCTCGCAGACTGGGGCCTCTGCTAGACGTTCCCAGCGCACTCCCATTATACGTTTAGGTGCACCATGTCTATCCAGGGTCCTCCCCCACCACCTGATCCAACTCTCCACCAGGTGGTGATCAGTTGACAGCTCAGCCCCTCTCTTTACCTGAGTGTCCCGAACATATGGTCGCAGGTCTGGTGATATGATTACAAAATCGATCATCAACCTGCGATCTAGAGCGTCCTAGTGTCACGTGCACTTATGGACACTAATCTAACATGATAAACCGACGAGAACACGCACACTATAAATACATACAGAAGGAAAAGGGAACTTGAGATGAGACACGGACATAACTGAGCACAGAACAGAAACATGATGGTTGGGGAGAAACACACGTGACAGAAGGAATGGGTCACAAGGAGAAAACATGCAAACAAGAGGAGGAGATGTGAGACAAAGACATTACTGATATACATGAAGGGCAAAGGAGACTAAAACACAGGGACGAAAACACTAGGGGGATCTAATAAACATTACACTATCATGGCAGCCTAGGCAAAATAGAAATGAGCTTAAGATAACTAAATGAACTTAAACATAAACCAGAAACATCAAAATAAAAGAAAACTCCATACACTGGGTCATATGATCCAACATCCTGGCAATAACAGGCTGAATAAAAGCCTCCTTCCCCCACTGCTGACAGACACTTTCTTTGATCAGGTTTGTGTGTTTCTCTCAGACTCAGAGTCGTCTCAGAGCTGTGCAGTGGTTTTGGAAAACGTCACAGACAACATGTCCACTGATCTGCTCTCCATGCTGGTGGAGAACATCTCTGGGTTGGATGAGAACGGCTACAGCATGGAGAGGATCCTGGAATCCAACAAAGCTGTGGTCACCTTCAGCAGCCCTGCAGGTAGGAAGCAAACAGCTGGATGTTTCCACATACACAAATACAACAAGGCAATACAAGGACGAACATCCAAAATCCCCTTTAGGTTAACCTTTGAGTCTAATTTTAAACCTGACTTTATACAACAGTCATAGATCTGATCTGGAAAGGTGCAGAGAAGAGCCCATATTCAGATATTTTTTCCACACACATTGTGTAGTTGATGAATGGGTCCTCTTTTTGATGTCTAAATATTTAGTACTTTGAGATTTCAGTAATGTAAATGAATGAATGAACACAAATGAGTCAACAGACACAATATTCCTCTTCGAGCAGGGAACTCATCATCTACATATAAAATAAGAACACAACACGTAGGACCTGATTTAATATTTTTCTGTGAACACTACCAGTACAACCATTCCTTCTGTTATTTATTAAAACTGTATTCTAACATTGAATCAGGACCCATTACAAAGAACAGCACATAACAACAGTAGGTCTGTCTCCAATAAATTGAAATTAAGAAATTTAGACATACATTGGGTGCTTCATTTATTTCTGCAAACATGTCTATATAATAGTTTATAGCCCCAGTCTGCTCTCTCATCCTCTGAAACTGTTTCAGTCTGAAAGGATTAATCTGGACTATTTTGCAGATGTGGAGAGATTCCTCTCTGTAAGTCAGAGCAGCACAAAGATGAAGAAACAAGGACTGACTGCTCGGCCTTTGGAGGCAGCTACAAGCATCCGAGTGGAGAGTCCTCCTTTGACTGTGGTAAAAGGTACTAATCTTGTGCTATTTTATATACAGAGATGCAGTTAATTCATTTTCTTAATTACCTGCCAATAGCAGCAACAATTGGCTGCTCAGAATTGAACACATCTGATGAGGAACAAAGGAGCGATTGATGTCAGATGACAATAATATAGTGTAAGCAAAGGTTTTACATGTTTCTGTCTGAAAAAAAAAAGGTAGTTAAAATCTGTTAGAGGATGCCAAAGAAAAATCGATATAATTTTAATGAATAGAAATACATTCCTGATAGATTTGTTGGGGACTGTGTGAGGTCCTGAGGATTGAGACTCAGGTGGAGTGCATCATTTAGCCAGGGGATTATAAAAAAAAAAAAAATTCCACCGGTAATCTGTGTGAAACAGCTGACTTGTAACATTTTCAGCAGAACACAACATTATATAGTGTCAGCTCTTTATTTGTTCATGAGGTAATGAAGTAAGTAAATAAAGTTTATTTATTAAGCGCTTTTCACAGACAGGCAGTCACAAAGCCCTGTACAAAGATTAAAATAAACAGTACAATCAATAGACATTATACACTTCACCTTTTACATTGTGTAAGTTAAATAATGTGAAGAATATAAAATACATAGATTAACAAAAGGCTTGTTTGAACAGAAAAGTAGTGATGTGCGATACCACTGATTTCCTTTCCGATACCAAGTAATATTCAGGGTGGTATCGATGATACTGATCCGATACCGATACTTTGTACAAAATCTTATTTATTGTATCTCAAATTATAGCATCATAATGATTACAGGACATAAGATAACTTGTTCTTATCACTTAATGCAGAGTTCATCATATAGAAATAAAAACAGTGAAGTTGTGCTATTTGAACACCTTGACTGCCTGCAGCACTAAAGGACGTCTGTCCCTCTCCTCTTCAGTTCGCCTCAACATACGCTTGTCATGCACTGTAAAATTGAATTAGTTCACAGAACTCAAAAAAAAAAAAAACTATGTAAACTCGTTGCCTCAAAAAAACCCAAAAAATAATTCAGTAACGTTTTACCTAAGATGATTAAGCTATGGCAACTTACCCATTTTGAGTACACTGTACAGCCTCTTTAGTTCCCAGAACTCAAAACTCAACTAAATGAAAAAACAATTTGTGGTAACCTGAATATGATTAAAAACAATTAACAACACTTTTTGGAATGATGTTAAAATCAGCCCAACTTTTAATTCAATTTTATTTATATAGCGCCAAATCACAACAAAAGTCGCCTCAAGGCGCTTCATAGATACAGAGAAAAACCCAACAATCATATGACCCCCTATGAGCAAGCACTTTGGCGACAGTGGGAAGGAAAAACTCCCTTTTAACAGGAAGAAACCTCCGGCAGAACCAGGCTCAGGGAGGGGCGGGGCCATCTGCTGTGACCGGTTGGGGTGAGAGTATGTATTTTCAAACACAAAGTATAACAGCCAACATACTGGACATTGTTCTGCTGAAGAACAAACAATTATATTGCCATCACTGTTATAATCTTAGAATGAAACAAAGTCTCAGATTTAATTATTCTGAAAAGTTTAGGCCTACCAAAACTTTGTTTTGTACTTACATTACTTATATAACCGAAATAAAATATATTTATTGTTCTGTCACAAGTGCAGTCTCTAATTTAAACAACAAGTTTTTCATTTCAACACAGGAGCTGGAATGTTGTAATATTTTAAGGATGGCTTGTTTCCAGTCCAGGCATTACTGCCTGAATGATTGTCATTGATATAGGTGATCCAAATTTAAGTGCGGAAGAAAGTCTTTAACTTCCCTTAAGTACAGTGGCAGTGGATGTGGGTTGGAGATGCAATGAGCTTGAACCTGCAGGCGACCATCTTCACTGACCACACCATCTGTGACGGAGGACTCATCTCTCCTGTTGTCCTGCAAGCAAAGAATCATATTTTTTGGAACACGAACTTAATTGCTTTCTTAAAACAATTTTTCTGCATTTGGTATAGAACAGACTCCAATTTAGACAATCTTAGGCTCCCTGCCCAGTGGAGAGGTGACATTCTGTCCCACTTGTCAGTCTAGATAGCCCTGACCACCACAAGGCTCAATAGAGCGGGCGAGAACAGCTAACTCCTGGCATGTCGTTTTCAACCCACCTGCGGTCTTTTGCTACTTAGGTTAAACATGATATATCTATATATATATATATATATATATATATATATATATATATATATATATATATATATATATATATATATATATTAGGGGTGCAACGATATTCGTATCGATATTGAACCGTTCGATACAGTGCTTTCGGTTCGGTACGCATATGTATCGAACAATACAATTTTTTAAAAAAAATTTAATTTTTTTTTTTTTTTTTTTTTTTGTCCCGTTTGGATCTATAGCCATCAGAATTGTTGTCTTGAGGCCTAGAAAGATGCCAAGCGGATTTATTTTACCAAGTGGATCATCATATTGGTCCATTTGATTGACCTTTATTATAATTATGAATTTATTTTATTTTCAGTTGCAAACGGGACAGACATGACTGTGGGATAGGACAGGGGGAAAGAATGAAAGAAAGAGGGGAGAGAAAGAAAGAAACCAAAGGGGAGAAAAAAAAAAGAACAATACAAAATTTGTAATTTTTTTATCAACTTTCCTTCTGACGATGCTGTCTGTGTTGAGCGCTCAGTGAATCTGCGTTCAACTACTCCGCCTAGGCTGCACTGTCCAGCGCAGATCCACTGAGCGCTCAACACAGACAGCATCATCAGAAGGAAGAGCGCAGGGCAAGCTAGCGAGACAGAAAGTTAAGCTGTGCTAAATAACCAGGGGTGCACATTCGCTGTCAAAATAAAAAACACTTACAAGGGTTAGGGTTAAATTTAAAAACTGTACTTTTGAGTTAAAATATATATTTATAATTTTAATAAATGACAAATTAAAAAGGCATGAACATTTTTTTTGTATCGAAAAAATATCGAACCGTGACACCAAAGTATCGAACCGAACCGAACCGTGAATTTTGTGTATCGTTGCACCCCTAATATATATATATATATATACACATATATAGTTAGGGCTATGGATTGAAAATACACCCCACCCCTAACGGTTGCACCTCCCGAAAACTTTTGTCTAGGCGCTTATCTCACTTTTTTATTTCAAACAATAAACAGAAAATTTCACAGACATATTTTATAAGGTTTTTAAGGCTGTGGTGTTAATTTTTAAGTAACATGAGCCCAGCGGCAGCAGCAACGCTAACACTAACTAGCTAGCAAGATTATAAACCTGGTGCTAAACTAAGAGAAGCCACAAAATCAGTTTGAATAAGAGTAAACATTTACTCACCAAGTCAGTGTATCAGGTAAAGATCCACAGCAATGACAACAATAATCTCTTGAGCTGACGCTTTTCTAGGTTTGTTCAACATATTCCAGAAAAAATGCTGGAGCCATGTAAAAGCGGACTGATCTGTGCTAGGGAGGAGGACGGTAGTGTCGTGGCATTTTCAAACCACATCGTTTCATCCTTCCGCACTGAGAAGCTAAACTTCCCGCTTACTTAGTTTTTCTAAGTAAAGAAAACTCAAATAAATTGAGTTGATCAGCATTTTTGCATAAAAAGTACTGGTAAGTTACTTAAATTAAGTTCTAATAACAAATTGATAAAAACTGAGTTTTGCCTACTTAATTTTTAATTAAACACAATATTACATTTTACAGTGTATTCTATGATATGATTTACTTTGAGGTGTTTGACAAGGTTAGTGATGTTGCCACAAACATACATGCCAACCCTCCCGATTTCTCCGGGAGAATACCGAATTTCGGTGCCCCTCCAGAAAATCTCCCGGAGGCACCATTCTCCCGAATTTCTCCCGATTTTCCACCCGGACAACAAAATTGAAAAACCATATCGCAGAATTCATAGCGCGGCCCAGCCAATTCCAGTTTCCAACAATGGCGGCAGCTACTTAGTTTTAATATCACTCTTATTTCTCTTTCTGGGTCGCAAAAAAAACTTTTAACATATTTTCAGGTGAGAATGTAGCTGTGTGAACTTCAAATATCTGAGCCGACACATCGTCTTCAAAACCTCGCAGTCTTTCACTACTCAGGTTAAACATGATATATAAGTCACTTTGATAACTTAAAAATGTTCTTGTTTGGCTTTTTCAGTGTTTTATTTGTTCGTGAGTAAATCAGTTTGGCTGAGATCAAATTATTAGATTAGATTAAATTAAATTTAACTTTATTAATCCCTCGGGAGGGTTCCTCCGGGGTTTTCACACAGCTGAATAAACGTCAAACAGAAAACAAATTAAACAAAGTGTGAGACGGTCGAGAGTTTATGCCAGTGCCGGTTATATTTTAGATAGCAAGGAGCAGACGGCAGAGTTTTACTCCACCAAGGGAGCTCGTGACGTACTACCCGGCTTTCTTTAGACCGCGAAGGGCGGGTCCTCAGGTGGAAGCAGCCTCTGAATTTGGACACCCCCGCTGTCTCCGGGCCGGCCAATAACAACGGTGACATTTAACTTATTTTATCCGATAAATAAGCCCCCCCCCCCCCCCCCGCCCCCCCAAACAGCCCCTTTGAACGTCTCCCTAGTATGGCCACAACATTTTTGCCACATGTATCGCAAACCACGCTGTTTGTGGAGGTAAAATACGTTCGCACATGACTCCAATTACGCTCAGCCATTGTTGTGAGTGCCCACACCAAGGGGTTGCGAGACATTTATACAGCCGTATTTCGCACATGACTATGAAAGGCGGAAGAGGAAGTAGTTCCTTTGAATGTAGGCAATTAGAATGTTATAGTTTGTTTCCACTGTGTTCCTGTTAATGATAAACTACAAATTTACCCTAAATTACTAAAGTTTTGATATTTTAATGTGAGAATCGATTCTAGAACGTAAATGACTGGTATCGGAGGAATCGATATTTCAGGATCGATCCGCACTTCACTACAGAAAAGTTTAACTGCTTTTTTAAAGGATTGTCAGAGTCAACCAAACGTAATTGTGGTGGTAGACTGTTCCACAGCCTTGGGGCAACAGACTGAAAGCCTCTGTCCCCTTTTGTCTTCAGTCGAGTACGGGGAACAACCAACAGACTGAGTCTGTGAGTGAAGAAGGTGAGCAGCAGTGTATTTTATAAGAAGCTTGGATAAATAATCTGGGGCCTGGTCGTTTAATGCTCTGTATGATAAAATGAATTCTAAACTCTATTGGGAGCCAGTGTAAAGAATATAAGGCGGGAGTAATGTGAGAATGCTTGCTAGAACAAGTTAGTAGTCTGGTTGCTGCATTTTGTATTGCATGAATGAGTTTCTCCAATTCTGCTGAAGAGACCATATGTCACAGTTTAGAGATGTTTCTTAAGCAAAAGGAACGGGACAAAGATTTTACATGAGTCAAGGCTCAGAGAAGAGTCAAATATTACTCAAAGATTTCAAATATTTGACTTGACAGAAAGGGGCAAGAACCTGACTAATTTTAGAATGTAGTTCAGGAGGGGGTATGATCATGGTCTCGGTCTTATTCGTGTTTAATAATAATGAAAATGGATTGCATTTATATAGTGCTTTTCGAGATGCTCAAAGCGCTTTACAATTCCACTATTCATTCACTCTCATATTCACAAACTGGCTTAGAACGAAGTAGTTGCTTGAAAGCCAATCAGAAACCCGAGTTAAGCACTGGACTAGGGTTGACAGTCTATCCAGCTGATGAGGCTTAAAGGACATATGCAGCTGGATGTCATCATCATAAAAATGATAAGACAGGTCACTAAAAGACTGAATAATGCCAGCTAAAGGAAGCATATAAAAAGAAAATATTAATGGACCTAAAACTGAACCCTGTGGCACTCCGCAGGTTAGGGCAGCAACGTTAGAGGTGAACTTATCAGTCCTAACAGAAAAAGTCCTCTCTGATAAGTAGGAAGAAAACCAGTCTAGGGCAGAGCCAGATATACCAGCTAAAACCTTGAACCTGTTAAGTAGAATTTTGTGGTCGATGGTATCAAAGGCTGCGCTAAGATCAAGTAACATGATCACAGAACAAATCCCTGCATCAGATGTTGGCCTCTGTCAGTGCACCCCGGGGTGGCTGTGGCTACAATGTAGCTGCCATCACCAGTGTGTGTGTGTGTGGATGGGTGGATGACTGGATGTGTAAAGCACTTTGGGGTCCTTAAGGACTAGTAAAGCGCTATATAAATACAGGCCATTCACCATCAGATGCCGTTAATAGATCATTATAGACTTTTAAGACAGCGGTCTCCATAGAGTGCTCCTTTTGAAAGCCAGACTGAAAAGGGTCATAAATATGTAATTTACATAATAGGGACCTGAACTGATTTTCAGCAATTTCTTCTAGTAATTTACTTAAAAATGGCAATTTTGAAATAGGTCAATAATTACTAGTGGAGCTAGGATCTAAATTCTGTTTTTTAATAGAGTTACTTCTGCATGTTTAAAATAAGGTGGAACACAGTCTATCTGTATATACATACATACATACATACATACATACATACATACACACACACACACAGCTGTGTACTGCCTTTTGTTCCTGGAGAAGGTATTTTTTTTTCCTTTTTTTCTCTCTTCCTTCTTCCGGGCACTTCCTGTCCTTTTATTTTTTTTAAATGTGAGTCGTTTGCCTGATATCACCGTCTGTCAGCCCCATTCAATCATCTGCAGCCAGGAAGTGACAGCATGGAGGAAAAGACTGCCGGACAGGTCATAGAGGTGTTTCAGAGTGACAGGAAGCACACTCAAGAGTCACTTAGAGTATTTTTTTTTTTTTTTTTTTTTGCCTGTCCCGTTTGGCTCTTTTGCATCAGAATTGTTGTCTAAAGGCAAAGAAAGATGCCCAACGGATTTACTTTACCAAATTGACCATCCCAGCCTTGCCGTAATGGTCCATTTGATTCACCTTTTATTGTTTATTTTATTTTCACTTACTGAATACTGAATACTGAATATAAATGATAAATTTCAATCGGCCTTCAAACAACATCACAGCACTGAATCAGCGCTGCTTCGTGTTTTCAATGATCTTTTACTAATGGCTGACAATGGACGCCCCTCTGTCCTAGTGCTATTGGATCTTTCATCGGCATTTGACATGGTTGACCACAACATCCTATTGGCGAGACTTGAGCACACTGTAGGCATTAAGGGCGCTGCCTTGGATTGGTTTAAATCTTACCTCTCCAATCGGCTCTCTTCGGTACATTTGGCCACATCCTCTTCTTCGGCTGTACCTGTTTGCTGTGGTGTCCCCCAGGGATCTGTGTTAGGCCCTACCCTTTTCTCATTGTACATGCTTCCCTTAAGTGCTATCTTTGAGAAATACCACATTGCTTTTCACTATTATGCGGATGATATCCAGATCTATTTTGAGTTAAATGATGATCTTGCTCTGTCTTTGAATAGCTTTCGAGAATGCATGTGTGAGGTCAAGAAATGGCTTTTGGCAAATACTCTTATCCTTAATGATAAGAAAACTGAAATTATGATTTTTGGTAGTAATGCCCTTCGTGCCAAACTTCGGGATGCCTTTGGTTTTCTCACTAGTTCTTTCTCTGACACTGTTAGGAATCTGGGTGTCTTATTTGACAGCTCATTTAAACTTGATAAACAAGTGTCTGCTGTTGTCAGATCCAGTTTTTACCAGCTTCGCCTTATTTCTAGGACCAGGCACTATATCCCGTATAAAGACCTAGAAAAGCTCATCCACGCCTTTGTAACGTCAAGGCTTGATTACTGCAATTCACTTTATTGTGGTCTCCACTCTTCCCTTTTACATAGATTACAGACAGTTCAGAATGCTGCAGCACGCATTCTAACTAAAACCAAGAAGTTTGTCCACATTACTCCTGTCCTTGCTGATCTGCACTGGTTGCCTGTCAAATATCGTATTCAATTTAAAATTTTGTTGTTTACTTTTAAAATTACCAATAACACTGCACCAAGCTATCTTAAGGAACTTTTAAACCCATATGCTCCTGCTAGGGCTTTAAGGTCATCCTCACAGTCACTGTTGGTTCAGCCCAGATCTCGACTGAAATCTAGAGGTGATCGATCGTTTGCTCTAGTTGCACCGGAGCTGTGGAACAATCTCCCGATTGGCATCCGGGCGTCTGATTCTATTCATTCTTTTAAATCACGGCTAAAAACATATCTTTTTAAACTTGCCTTTTCTACCAGTTAAATGCTGGCTTGCTTGCAGTGACCTATTGACCTATTGTATTGTATTGTATTAAATTCTCTGCTATCTTTCCATTATTGGTGTCTTTTATCATGGTGGTACAGTCTTACCTTGCTATAACCTATGTGCTGCAGTTTACTCTTATTGGTGGCTTTTATCTGTGAACATAATCCGTTACTTTTATGTATTTGATGTTAATGTGTGAACTGTTTTATTTTTATTGCTTTATGTAAAGCACTTTGGTATGCCCAAGGCTTTTAAATGTGCTCTATAAATAAAGATTGTTGTTGTTGTTGAATACGGGACAGACTTGACTGGGGGAAAGAAGGGGAGAAGGTATTTAACTGAGAGCTATGCTAGGCTCAGTGAGACTTCGCTGACCGTCTGCCCCACGTAGGCTCTCCACCAAGCTTAGTTTTCTGGGGGTTTTTTGCGTTTTGGTTAAAGAATGTTAGCTACCGCTCGCCGCTTGTCTGCAGGCTTTATTTAAATGGAAAACATCCACAACAGTGTGATTGGAGAAAAGGTAAATGACCCAAGACAGCAAGGGGTATCTTCATAAATGGTAGCACTTGGGGAGATGGTCCATTCCTTCTGTCCATCACCTTATTTACGAAGTAACTGAGGAAAGTATTACAATCTTCATCAGAAAGTAACAGAGCATGCTGGGGTGGCGGAGAGACAATACTGCTCATGGTATCAAATAGAACTCCTGAATTATTTTTATGACGATTTATAAGATTATTGAAGTAAAACGATCTGGCCTCTTTGACTGACTCACTATATGAGTGAAGAAGTTCTTTGAAGTGTTGACGACGGACAATCAGACCAGTGGACTTCCACAGATGCTCTGATTTTCGACAGGAGCGTCGAGGACCAGATTCTGATTATTTAACCATGGTGTGTGGGAACTAACAGAGCAATGACTGATTTTGAAAGGAGCAACCTGATTGAGAATAGCAAGACAGTGTTCATTAAAATAATTAGTTAGAAGGTCAACCTTGTTGGAAGAAGTTTTAAAATTACAAGACAGGAAAACTTAGAAATGATAGAGTCATCAATAAAGCGCTTGCAGCAGTATGAGTAGGCCCTGCTACATGCTGAACAAAATTGAAAGAGTTCATAATGTTCAGGAACTCCCTAGTGGTACTATTTGTTAAGTCATGCATATTAATGTTGAAATCTCGAACAATGATGACCTTGCCCATTTTAATAGTGGAAGTTAATAATTCTTGTAAGTCTGATAGAAAGTTCAAGCAAACGGCCTCAAATCCCCCCCCTCCCCATTCCAATTAAAGAAAGAGAAATGCTGCTGAAAGTAAAGTTTTAGGATTAACAGACCGAACAAAAGCCTCCTTCCCTCACTGCTCACAGACACTTTCTTTGATCAGGTTTGTGTGTTTCTCTCAGACTCAGAGTCGTCTCAGAGCTGTGCGGTGGTTTTGGAAAACGTCACAGACAACATGTCCACAGATCTGCTCTCCATGCTGGTGGAGAACATCTCTGGGTTGGATGAGAACGGCTACAGCATGGAGAGGATCCTGGAATCCAACAAAGCTGTGGTCACCTTCAGCAGCCCTGCAGGTAGGAAGCAGACAGCTGGACATTTCCACATACACAAACACAACAAGCCAGTACAAGGACAAACATCCAAAATCCCCTTTAGGTTAACCTTTGAGTCTAATTTTAAACCTGACTAAACTGTCTAAATATTTAGTACTTTGAGATTTCAATAATGTAAATGAATGAATGAACACAAATGAGTCAACAGACACAATATTCCTCTTTGAGCAGAGAAACTTATCACTGCTTTCCTTTATCACCATTCTGTTTGCTGCCACTGCATCTCAACATCTTTGTTGCTTTACATACAACATAAAGTCGTCTACATACAAAATATGATCACAACATGCAGGAGCTCATTTAATATTTTTCTGTGAACACAACCAGTGCAATCATTCATTCTCTTATTCATTATAACATGGATTCTAACCTTGAATCAGGATCTATTGCAAAGAACAGAAACAGCATAAAATGACAGCATATCTGTCTCCAATAAAGGAGGATTATTAAATATGGTAAATAAATAATGTAGTCTATGCATTTTGAAACAAGGACCAACCCTAATCCATACAGCTTCATTCATTAAGAACATGATGATATGTGGTAATCCAGCACTTCTCGCTCATCATGTTTCAGTCTCAAAGCATTAATCTGGATTATTTTGCAGATGTGGAGAGATTCCTCTCTGTAAGTCAGAGCAGCACAAAGATGAAGAAACAAGGACTGACTGCTCGGCCTTTGGAGGCAGCAACGAACATCCGAGTAGAGAGTCTTCCTCCGACTGTGGTGAAAGGTACATGTGGTCCGTTGCTATTTCAGTTACACTGGCTTCCTGTTGAATTCAGACTATATTTTAAGATCCTGGTTTTGAGTTTTAGAGCTTTGCATGGGCTGACACCAGCTTACATCTCTGATCTTCTACAGCCCTATGTTCCCCAGGTCCCTGAGATCATCTGATCAGGGCTTATTTGCTATAAAATACACTAAGATGAGACCTAAGGGTGATAGAGCTTTTGTCAATGTGGCCCCTGAGTGTGGGACTCTCTCCCTCTCAGCCCAAGAACTGTGTAAACGGTATTGACTTTCAAAAAACAACAACAAAAAAAGAAAAATTCACCTTTTTAGAATTGCTTTTGGTTAATTTTTGCCTGTTTTATGTTTTTGTTTTATGTGCAGCACTTTCTGATTCTCTGTCTAGAAAGCTGCTATATAAATAAAATTTTACTCACTTTACTTTTACTAGCAATCCATACATTATTAGTAAAGCTGCGATTAAGACATTTAGTAAGTAAGTAAGTAAAGTTTATTTATTAAGCGCTTTTCATAGACAGGTAGTCACAAAGCTGTGTACACAAAGATTAAAATAAACAGTACGATAAATAGCGAAATGCACAATATACACAATATAGAGGTTAAATGTAAATTAAAAATGGAAAAATGGAAAAAGCATTGGTCAACAGAAAGCTTGTTTAAACAGTAAAGTTTTTAACTGCTTTTTAAAGGATTCCACAGAGTGAACCAAATGTAGTTGTAGAGGTAGACTGTTCCACAGCCTTGGTGCCACAGACTGAAAGGCTCTGTCCCCTTTCGTCTTCAGTCGTGTTCGGGGAGCAACCAACAAACTCTGAGTCTGTGAGCGGAGACGGCGAGCAGCAGTGTATTTTGTGAGAAGCTTGGATAAATAATCTGGGGCCATTTAGTGCTCTGTACGTTAAAACAATAATTTTAAAACGAATTCTAAAATCTATTGGGAGCCAATGTAAAGAACATAAAATAGGAGTGATGTGAGCTCGCTGGGTAGAGCGAGTTAGTAGCCTGGCTGCTGCATTTTGTATAGCTTGGAGGCGAGAAAGAGATGATTTATCCAAGCTGGTAAACAGGAAATTACAATAATCTAAATGCGATGACACAAATGCATGGACAATTTTTTCCAGTTCAGCTAAGGAGGCCATATAAGATAAGATAAAACTTTATTAATCCCTCGGGTGGGTTCCTCTGGGAAATTCGGTATGTCGCAGTTTAGACATATTCCTTAAATGAAAGAAACAGGAACGAGACAGAGATTTTACGTGTGAGTCAAAGCCCAAAGTACAGTCAAATATTACTCTAAGATTTCGAATATTTGACTTGACAGATGGACAGAAAGAGGCAAGAACCTGACTGATTTTAGAATATAGATCAGGAGGAGCTATGATCATGGTCCGAATTAAAGTAGCACAGCATGCTGAGTTGCAGGAGAAACAATACTGTTGATGGTATCAAATATAATTCTTGTGTTATTTTTATGACGATTTATGAGATTATTGAAGTAAGAGGATCTGCCCTCTTTGACTGACTCATTATATAAGTGAAGAAGTTCTTTGAAGTGTTGACGATGGACAACCAGACCAGTGGACTTCCACAGACGCTCTGATTTTCGACAGGAGCGTCGAAGACCACGGGTTTGATTATTTAACCATGGTGTGCAGGAACTAACAGTGGAATGACTAGTTTTGAGAGGAGCAACCTGAGTAAGAATGGCAAGACAGTGTTCATTAAAAGAATTAATAAGAATGTCAACATCATAGAATCAGAATCAGAATCAGAAAGGGTTTATTGCCAGATGTTGAGGAGGTTTACAACATTAGGAAATTGCTGCGGTGCTTCAGTGCAACATACTGTCATAAAAATATAAAAATAAGAATAAGAATTAAAAGTGCTAAGTGGATAGATATATACATGATATATACATGAGTGCAGGTGGTGATCAGTGCCAAACATGGAATGATGCAGTGAACACAGCGTAGGGTCATGTGTTAGTGGTGGGAACAGTCATATGGTTATTGTTCATGTGTCCGAAAGCAGAGGGGAAGAAACTGTTCTTATGGCGAGAGGTTCTGGTGCGAATGGACCGGAGCCTCCTGCCTGAGGGGAGCAGGTCAAACAGACTGTGTCCAGGGTGAGAAGGGTCAGCTGAGATCCGAGCTGCACGCCGCAGTGTCCTGGAGGTGTACAGGTCCTGCAGAGATGGGAGTCTGCAGCCAATCACCTTCTCAGCAGAGCGCACAACACGCTGCAGTCTCTGTTTCATCATCAGAAGAAGGTTGGTTCCCGCCACCTCCACGGGCCTGCATCCAGCTTCGGCAGGTAGACACTCAGCCGTAAATTGAGAGACTCACCTTTACACTCAGCTCTCTTCAGCACAACAGACCGGTACAGCATCCACAGCACCAATCCGTCTGTCGATCTTTTTTCGATTTGTCGATCTTTTGTCAATTTTTTTTTTTGTTATTGTTATTGCTATGTCTGTTTTTTATTACTATGTGCATATTAGTATTGTACAGCACTTTGGTCTACCAGGTGTGTTTTTAAAGTGCTATATAAATAAATGACGATGATGATCTCCCGCTCCCTTCTCCCGTCACTTGTGAACAAGACCCTGAGATACTTAAACTCCTCCGCTTGGGGCGAGATCCCTGACCCAGAGTGGGTGCTCCTCCCATTTCCGACTGAGAACCATGGCCTCTGATTTGGAGGTGCTGATTCTCATTCCCACCGCTTCACACTCGGCTGCGAACCGTTCCAAGGCGAGCTGAAAGCCATCACCCTATGAAGCCAACCGAACCACATCATCTGCAAAAAGCAGAGATGAGATCCTGAGACCACTCAAGTGAAAGCCTTCCGTCACTTGACTACACCTTGAAATTCTGCCCATGAAAATTATGAACAGAATCTGTGACAAAGGGCATCACCCACCAGGAATGAGTCCGGTGGGTGTTGGGCTCCTACTTTGGTGTTTCATGGTGAAAAAAAATGTTTGATGAACTCTGACACTCGCTTCATGTTATTGTGAAATTTCATAGAGTGACCAGGACAATAACCTTTAGAAAGTGAATTTCTCCTTTAAGCAGCTGTAAAACTGTGAATTTCTGTCTTATTTCTAGACATGCTGGAGCTGTATTTCGAGAAGAACTGGAATCTGCCAGACAATATCGTCATGATTCCGGCTGAACAGGCTGCCATCATCACATTCAGCGACCCTAAAGGTGCTTTTAGTTTTTTAAACTTAATAGTTTATAAGTGACTAAATTTAGGATTCAGTTCGGTATATATTCATTATTTTAATTTGGTCGTTTCAACAGATTATAAACCCACAACAATGATTTCTCTCAGTAATCCACCAGAGTTTAGTGAGCTCTAACAGAGATCTAGATTAGAAGTTGGGATAACGGTGATGGTTTATTACAAAGTTCCTACACATCTTTAAACACAAATTGTTTAGCAAAATATGGACAAATGCTTCTAACTAAGCTGTCACAATGTATACTGTATGATTAATAGTTCCCTTTACTGGAAGCTAAGCAGCTAAGATGAAAACAAGGACAGATGATGCAGACCAGGAGTAAGAGCAAAGTTATTCTCGTGTTTTTGCTTATATAGTAATTTAATTCTAAAGCAGGGGACACCTCTTCAGTAGACAGGGGCAAATGGAAAACAAAATAAGCATAACTTTTTGAGCTTTTAAAAGTGAACCTGGGCAAAAAGTGACAGTTATTACTAAAGATGATGAGAATAACAAAAGGTATAAGTTTAATGTACGAACAAGTAGTTAAAATTACTGTACAAATAGTTAGCTAACTGAAAAATGGTAAACTGTCCAGATCCTAATTTGACATTTGTTTAAATAACCTAATTTCAACATGAAATGTGTTATAGAGAAGACATGCAGCTTGTGGGGATAGGTTAATTGGATAATCCAAATTGCCACTAGGTGTGAATGTGCGAGTGAATGTGAGTGTGAATGGTTGTCTGTCCCTGTGTGTTAGCCCTGCGACAGACTGGCGACCTGTCCAGGTTGTACCCCGCCTTTCGCCCTATGACAGCTGGGATAGGCTCCAGCGCTCCCCGCGACCCTGAAAAAGGATAAGCGGAAGCGAATGGATGGATGGATGGATGTTTATAAAATTATTTTCTAAATCCAAGCGGTTAGAGCAGGGGTCAGCAACCTTTAACACCCAAAGCTACAGCCGGCTGTATGCGTACAGCAACCATGTGTGAAAAGTGGTCAGTAAAGAGATGCTGAAAAGCATGTTCATGGAAACATTGTCGGGTCTGCCGTGATATGTTAACAGTGGGACTTCTGCTCCTGAACCTCTGTGCACAGCGTCTGCAAATCGGGGCTGTACAAAGTCACTTTCATCTTTACAGGACTGTAAGCTGTCGTCTGTGAGGCGTGAGCGCTGTTTGTTTTTAACATAGTTCACGGTGGAGAACAGCTGCTGACATAATGTGGCTCCGAAGATTCATAATTGACCTACCTGGGGTTGAAAGTCTCGATAAATGCGCGGCGTTCCGGCGGGTACACCGGCTTCCGCGAGTGTGACGCTTATTTTGAGCGATGAAAAAGTACCCTTTTCCAGCTGAGAACCATGGCCTCAGATGTGGAGGTGCTGATCCTCATTCCCGCTGCTTCACACTCGGCTGCGAACCGTTCCAGTGCGAGCTGGAGGCCCTCACCCGATGAAGCCAACAGAACAACATCATCCGCAAAAATCAGAGATGAGATTCTGAGGCCACCAAAGTGAAAGCCCTCCACCACTTGGCTGCGCCTAGAAATCCTGTCCATAAAAATTATGAACAGAGCCGGTGACAAAGGGCAGCCCTGGCGGAGCCCATCACCCACCGGGAACAAGTCCGACTTATTGCCGGCAATGTGAACCAAGCTCTTACAACGGTTGTATAGGAATCGAATGGCCCGTTGCAATGGGCCAGACACCCCATACTCCCGCAACACCTCCCACAGGACACCCCGAGGGACACGGTCGAATGCCTTCTCCAAGTCCACAAAACACATGTAGACTGGTTGGGCAAACTCCCATGCACCCTCAAGTATCCTTGAGAGGATAAAGAGCTGGTCCAGTGTTCCGCGACCAGGACGAAAACCGCATTGTTCCTCCTGTATCCGAGGTTCGACTAGCTGACGAACTCTCCTTTCCAGCACCCTGGCATAGACTTTCCCAGGGAGGCTGAGGAGCGGGTCATTCCCCTCATCCCCAGACTCTGCTTCGTCCTCGGAAGACGTGTCAGTGGGATTAAGGAGGTCCTCGAAGTATTCCGACAATTTTCTCAGTCGACGTCAGCAGCGCTCTGCCAGCACTACACACAGTGCAGGTAGAGCACCACTTTCCCCTCCTGAGACGCCTGACGGTTTGCCAGAATCTCTTCGAGGCAGTCCAAAAGTCTTTTTCCATGGCCTCT
This sequence comes from Simochromis diagramma, assembly GCF_900408965.1. Taxonomy (NCBI): domain Eukaryota; kingdom Metazoa; phylum Chordata; class Actinopteri; order Cichliformes; family Cichlidae; genus Simochromis; species Simochromis diagramma. Next base: position 11,721 of record NW_024387438.1, on the reverse strand, counting down.
CTGAACTCCTCCCACACCAGAGGTTTTGCTTCAGCCACTGCCCGAGCCGCATTCCGCTTGGCCTGTCGATACCTGTCGGCTGCCTCCGGAGTCCCACAGGCTAACCAAGCCCGATAGGACTCCTTCTTTAGCCTGATGGCTCCCTTCACCACTGGTGTCCACCATTTGGTTCGGGGATTACCACCACGGCAGGCACCAACCACCTTGCGGCCGCAGCTCAATGCAGCAGTTTCGGCAATGGAGACGCTGAACATGGTCCATTCGGACTCAATGTCCCCAGTCTCCCTCGGAATGCTGTTGAAGCTCTGCCGGAGGTGTGCGTTGAAGATCTTGCGGACTGGGGCCTCTGCTAGACGTTCCCAGCACACCCTCACTACGCGTTTAGGTGCACCGGGTCTGTCCAGCGTCCTCCCCCGCCACCTGATCTAACTCACCACCAGGTGGTGATCAGTTGACAGCTCAGCCCCTCTCTTTACCTGAGTGTCCAGAACATATGGTCGCAGGTCTGGTGATATGATTACAAAATCAATCATCGACCTGTGGCCTAGAGCGTCCTGGTGCCACGTGCACTTATGGACACTCTTATGTTCGAACAGGGTGTTCGTTATGGCCAAACTGTGATTTGCACAGAAGTCCAATAACAAAACACCGCTCGGGTTCAGATCAGGGAGGCCGTTCCTCCCAGTCACGCCCATCCAGGTCTCGCTGTCGTTACCCACATGATCATTGAAGTCTCCCAGCAGGACAACAGAGTCTCCAGGTGGAGCACCCCAGGGACTCTAAGAAGGCTGGGTACTCTGAACTGCCACTCTGCGCATAAGCGCAGATGATAGTCAGGACCCGTTCCCCGACCCTAAGGTGCAGGGAACAAACCCTCTCATCCACCAGGAAAAACCCCAACGTACCAGCAGCAAGCCGAGGGGATATTAGAATACCCACCCCAGCCCGCCGCCTCTCACCAGGGGCAACTCCAGACTGAGACAGAGTCCAGCCCCTCTCCAGGAGACTGGTTCCAGAACCCAAGCCATGCGTAGAGGTGAGCCCAACTATATCTAGCCGGTACCCCTCAACCTCACGCACTAACTCAGGCTCCTTCCCCACCAGAGAGGTGACATTCCATGTCCCTATTGCCAGTCTTGGCAGCCGGGGATCAGTCCGCCAGGGCCTCCGCTCCTGGCCGCCACCTGGCACACAATGCACCCGACCCCTATGGCACTTCCTGCAGGTGGTGGGCCTGCGGGAGGATGGGCCCATGTCTCCTCTTCGGGCTGTGCCCGGCCGGCCGGATGAAAAAGTAATAGAATATAATTTTATTTTTATATTTCAATATCACAATAATCTTCCAATTTAGAACTACAAGTTAAAAAAGAACTAACATAAATAAAATACACTTCAGCTAAATACTTCTAATTTATTTTCCCAAACCACCTGGAGCCGCAGTATAAGAACTAAAGAGCCACATGCGGCTCCGGAGCCACAGGTTGCCGACCCCTGGGTTAGAGTAACCACTTACCTAACCTTTGTTTCTCTGCTCCTCTTTTGCTGCAGTTGTGGAAAAGATTTGCATTAAAAAAGACCTCGAGATCAAGTCTGTCACAGTGAAAGTGTATCCATACTACAAGTCACTGGGAACCGCCTTGTACGGCAAAGAACGACCAACATGGAAGATGCCCGAGCCCTTCACACAGCATGTTCACCACGTTATCTGGAAATTCCTTGTGGAGAAGAAACTATCAGAACACATCAATGATCAGATGCGTCCACATTTCTGCAGAGTGGATTTGAATGACCCTGAAGTGAAACTCAGCCCTGTGCCAGAGTTTTTGAGGCAGCAAGATCTGACAGCCGAACATGTAGAAAACTGGATGAATAAGGCCCAACATGCCTTCCATCGCCTGATGTCTCAGTACACGGCATTCATATGTCAAACAAATGCGCAGGGATGGAGAGCTGCAGAGAAAGATGTCCGTTCAATTGTAAAAGAAGATGCCATCCTGGTGCTGGATGCATCACAAGGGGTTCTGACTGTTGCTGGCCGTGCTGATAGATTAAAGAAAATCAAGGCTCCTGTGGAGAAGATCCTTCTTAAAGCCATGAGTCACATTGAACGACAGACAAACAGCATCTCTGAGGAAATGATTTTGTCCCCTGCAATGTTTTATATCCTGAAGCAGGAAGGGCTCCAGAAAGCTACTCTGGACATTTCTCCTGAGATGAAACTCTCTCATGATGAAGGCACCCAGAAGTTGACAATTAGAGGACTCCCTGCAGAGGTCTACAAGACTAAGTCATGGATCTCTGAGAAGATAATGAATATGAGTAAGAAACATCAGAATGTCCCCCCATGTCTTCTAGACTTTCTCAGAACATTGGATCCCATGGACATGTCCCAGGATCTGTTCACATCTCAAGGCATCAGTGCAATCTACACCATTGACAACAAAAGTGTTCTCCTGTTCGGGAGTTCTGACAGAGCCCTTGTTGATGCAGAAAGTAAGATGAAGGCTGCTTTGGCTCATCAGATTGTAGAAGTGGAAGACCAAAAAGTTCTAAAACTTCCCACCTGGGGCCACCTGAAGCAAAAGCTGCTGGATACCTACAACCTATCCAAGAAAAAAACGGTTGCCATTGAGATGCATCCAGAAAGAAGAAACAAAATAACAGTGGCGGGTTTTGTGAATCCAGTGAAAGAGGTCAGCCACAGTCTGAAGGAGTTTATTGCAAGCAATTCACAAATCCAAGAAATCCTTCATCTCCAATCCTGTGCTGTTGTTTTGTTTATTAAAAAGAAGAAATCAAAGGAATGGTCCAGTATTGTTAAAGATAATGATGTATCAGTAAGGTTTTATGTACAGAAGCAGAGCATCAGCATCCTTGGTGCTCGTCTTCATGTCCAGAAAGCCAAATCTTCCTTTATGGAACTGGCCAGTGCTCTCTTCACTGACACCTTAACTGTGGACAAGCCAGGAGCAAAGAAATATTTCCAAAACCAAGGAAAAATGTTACTGTCTACATTAATGAATGAGTTAAGATGTGCGGTCTTCCTTCGTCCAGAGATTGAAGATGATGAAGAAGAAGCAGCAGAGAATTATGAAGAAGAAACTAAGCTTTGTTATTGTAAAGTGCAGACCAACAGTGGAGTTCTGATTTCTGTCAGTAAGGTGGACATCTGCAGCTTTGGTGTGGACGCTGTGGTCAATGCAGCTAATGAGGACTTAGACCACATTGGTGGCCTGGCTTTGGCACTGCTAAAGGCTGCAGGACCACAGCTGCAGAGAGAAAGCAGCGACTACGTCGCTAAAAATGGACGTCTACGTCCAGGTGACGCCATCATAACAGATGCATATAACCTGCCTTGCAAACATGTTGTCCATGCAGTTGGTCCACGATTCTCTGACTTTGACAAGAAGACGTCAGTGTCACGCCTGAAGACTGCCGTTAGAGAAAGTCTGAGACAAGCAGAGATGGCCAACTGCTCCAGCATTGCACTGCCAGCGATCAGCTCGGGCATCTTTGGTTTCCCTGTTGACCTCTGTGCTGAGACCATAGCCCAGGCAGTTCGGGAGCACTGTGACAGCCCACAAGGTCTGAGATCATTAACTGAGATTCACCTGGTGGACAACAACGATAGCACCATCAGAGTCATGGCTACAGCTGTGAGCAAGGAGTTCTCAGACCTCGGACCTACCATGACCATCCCACAGCAAGCAGGCGGGAAACGAACAGGAGCTTCAGGGTAATGTTAAAGTTTTTTAATAATGAACTTTTACTGCAGTGAGCAACTAGTTAGACTAGTTTAGAAAACAATACTGGAATAAGGGAAAACTGCAAGTCTGACTAGCATCATGATCACAGGATCGAGGGTTCTATAATGTTATTATGGGTTTTGGGTTTTGTTTTAAGTTTATTGTCATTTAGAATGGTGCTACCCAGGCTGAAACAAAATACTGTTTCTCACCAGCCTCTATAGTGCAATAGTCAATACAAATTAAAAACAAAAAGGAGCAATAAAAGGACAGCAATAAATTGCAGCAATAAACAGGGATAAATAACATAAAATCTAAATTCTAAAATGAACTCAAGTATACATATGTCACGGCCAAGACTGAAGCAGACAACCAGACTCAAATGCAGATAACACACAGAGGCAAGGATGAGTAATTAACAAAAGTTTATTTTCCAGGGCCTGACAAATACTGTGAGCTATGAGGAATAACATGGTACTTCAATTACTGTGATAAACAGAAGTGATACTAAACTATGAGAAATACTCGATTTTACAAAAGCACCAGAGAATTGTGACGAGGGGATAGGTACAGGGGCACGGGGCAGGAAACACTGAACACTAGAATGAGAGTAGACAACTTTTAGTGGCTGAGTCTGTAAATCCTGGTGAGTATGAACCATGAAGAAACATTCTTACTTGGCGGGTGGAGGAATGGCAAGGGAGAGGTAAGTGGTCAAAGTGAGGCAGTTTCGGTCTCCAGGAAAACATGGTCCGATTGAGTACTGTGACAGGAGGACAGGCAGGTCGAAGAGGTGCTGTGACGCAAAGAGCTGCCAAGCACAAACCAGCTTCAGGATGAAAGAGTGTATCGCCAGAGGATGGAGGTGACAACAGGATGGAGTGGTTAGCTGAAGACTTGGCGAAGAGGAGTGGTGAGTGCTGGTCTTAAGTACTGGCAGCTCAATTGCCAGCAGGTGTGGAGACATGTAGGAAAGCAGCGACTCTGCCCAGGGGTGGAACAGTGACTCAGTGGAAAAAAAACCAGCACTCACCCAGACCATGACAACATAGTCCCGCTCATTCAGGTAGAGGATAACTAAGTCAAACAGTGTGTGTATCTGGGGAGTATATTGTGTGTGTGCATATGTAGAGCATCACAGCTTGCTTGTGGATTTTACAGTATATCTGTGTGAATAGCTGAATGGATGGAGAGGGTGCACAGTCCATTTATCAGTCTCACAGCTTCTGCAAAGAACCCTTCCAGCATCCTGGTGGTTCTGCAGCTGATGCATCTGTACCTCCTGTCAGACGGCAGGCAGGAGGGAGTACAGGCCATGAGACGGGTGGTGGGAGTCTCCGATGATGAAGATAGCTCTGCATATACATCGCTGTTTGTAGATCTCCTCCAGAGACGAGAGAGGGGCACCAACAATCCTGGCAGTCTTAACAATCCTATTGAGTTGTCGCTTCTCATAGGACTTGCAGCTGCCAAACCAAGATGTAAAACCTTGTGTCAGAATGTTTTTAATGGTGCCTCTGCAAAATGGTTTAAGGTGAAGTTTGGAGAGTCCTGCTTCTCTGATTCTACCAAGGGAGTGGAGACTTTTGTGCTATTTTATATCTGCTGTGGTATTAATGGAGAAGGACAGGTCATCAGCTAGGTGCACACCCAGAAACTCAACACTGCTGACTATTTCCACAGCGGCACCATCTATGGTGAGGTCTGTGTGGTGATCTCTGCCAACCTTCCTGAAATCAATCACCATCTCTTTTGTTTTATCTACACTCTGAATTAAATCTAACATAAAAAAATATATAAAAATTGAGGAGGAAACATTTTGATAATGACTGGTATAATTCAAAACAGACTGACAGCTCTCCAAGTAAGACTTCAGTATTAAATAAAACTGTCCAGTTATGAAGCTGAACTATAATCACAGCCAAAACCAATCTACTCAGGAACAAATCAAACAGAGGATTTGTAGCAAAAGTGTGTAGCGAAAGACCGCGGGGGTGTTGAAAACGCTGTGCCGGGAGTACGCCCCTTGAAGAGCCGGTCAGCCAGGGCTGGACTGAGACAAAACATTGACTCGGGCATTTTGACTAGAGACCGGCCACCACATTATAGGAAAAACCATAAAGCCTTTGAACAAAACAAACACAGTTGTGACAGTGATGTACACTGTCTTGTTGGTATATATATGATTTCTATTCAGTTTACATGAGATGAACACTAAAGGACATCTCCTGGTTTCAGTTCAGTTCAGTTCATTTTTATTTCAAACATTTCAAACATGTGGCTTCACAATCATTACAAAATATCATTCCATTATTTGTTTGAAAAGGAGTAGGCAGAAGTATTTACTTATTTGTCCCTACCCCCTCAAGTTTTACCTCTCATTCATTTAAAAATTTTTTTAGTCTTAAATTAAACAAACAACATATGAAACAAAAGTAAAGCAAAACAAAGCAAAACATACATAAATCAAAAACAAGAAATTAGCAAGCCCCACCACAGTATAGTTTCTTTCATATGAAAAATACAGAATGTGTATATTTGCAGATACACAAGTTATGGAAAAACAAACAAACCAAAACAAAAAACCCCAAAAAAGAACCACAACACCATTACCAGCAGCATTACCGTCCTGGGTTAACCCCGTTTTCTTCATTCTTATACTTATTTAAAATTCTTTTTTTATATTTTACTTTAAACTGTTTTATGTTTTTACTGTCTTTTATTTCTTCTGTTAGACTGTTCCATAATTTAACTCCTGTAATTGAGATAGACATCGTTCTTAAAGTTGTTCTAGCACTTTGTATTTTTAAATTCCATTTCCCTCTTAAGTCATACCCACCTTCTCTTTCTATGAACAATTTACAGATTTCTTTGGGAAGCAATTTATTTCTTACTTTATACATTATTTGCGCTGTTTTAAGCTTCACCAAGTCTTGGAATTTAATAGCTTGCATTTTGACAAAGAGTGCATTTGTATGGTCCCTGTACCCACATTATTATTAATCTAATGGCCCTTTTCTGTATTATAGTTATTGTTTGTGTGTTACTTTTGTATGTGTTTCCCCACACCTCTACACAGTAGCTCATATATGGCAGTAGTAAAGCACAGTATAAAATGTGCAGTGCTTTCTGATCCAGCATATGCTTTGCTTTCCCCAGGACGGCAATGCCCCGTGCCAATTTCCCCCGAACATAAGTAATGTGTGGCTTCCAACAGAGCTTGTGGTCAATGATCACCCCAAGAAATTTTATTTCATTTACTCTTTCTAAATATACAATGTCAACACATATTTCTACTTCGATGTTTTTCTTTTGGTTTCCAAACAACATAAATTTGGTTTTATCTAGATTCAATGATAATTTATTTATATCAAACCACTTCTTTAATATCGTTAATTCCTGTGTGATCATCCCCAAAACCTGTGGCAATTCCACACCTGAACACAGTATATTTGTGTCATCTGCAAATATTACAAACTTTAAAATCTCCAGTACTCTGCAGATATCATTTAAGTACATAATAAACATTTTTGGACCCAGTACTGAACCTTGAGGTACTCCACAAGCTATATCCATCAAATTAGATTTATATTCATTTATTTGTACATATTGTTGCCTATTCCCTACATAGCTTTTTAACCATTCCAAAACCACTCCCCTAAACTCGTACTTTTCCAGTTTTTTTTAATAGAATTTCATGATTCATCTTCATGTTTCCCCCTCACCAGATATCCAAACCGATGACCAGCAGCTTTTATGGTTGTGGCTCCAGCAAACATCAACTGGGGGGGGGGGGGAGATGAGAGGAGAAGAGGCAGCTGTGCATCAAAGACCCAGAATAACTCCAGCTTTGCATCTTTTTTTTCAATCTAGCTGAATTTCGGGACAAATTGCGTTCCCTTTCACCTCAATTCAGATGTATTTTAACTGGTCCAGCCCAGAGTCCATCATGACCAATTGGCAAAAATTGGTTTATACTGGTACAAAAACAAACAAACAAACATAAAAACAAAAAATCACCATCGGCCCACCGAGCAAATGCCCGACATACCCGATGGCCAGTCCAGTATGTGGTCAGCTGGTGGGTAACAGGCATCTACAAAACATTAGAGCACTTTTTCTAATATGTGATGTCTCGATAAATCAAGCAGATATTTGAAGTTTACACAGCTACGCCCATATGGAAAAGATATATATAAATCCTATAAAGTTTGTATCTGTCTTGTGTGAAACTTGTATGAAAAGCATACAAGAGTGAAAACAGATATAAGATCCCTTGAAAAATTATATAAATTAAACTTGTATGTTTTGGATACTTACTAAAACAATATATGAAAGTAATGATAAAGTGGCCACTTTCATGAGTAAATCATATAAGCCTTATATGATTCACTATATGAAATAGGCCACATCTTATGCAAGTCTTTTACAAGTTTCTACTATTTCTTTTCCGTATGGGCGTTCTCGCATGACAATTTCTTTAAAGATTATTTTGTGACCCAGGAAGAGTATTTTAATCCTAGCCACTCTTCGTTCCTGCTCAACTGCCTCATTTGAGTTTTGGACGAAACACATTCAGGGATATTTGCCTGGGTTTGGCTCAGGGCTGGACTGGGACAAAAAATCGGCCCGGGCATTTTGACTAGAGACCGGCCCACCAAAAATGTGACGTCATTCGGGGGTAAAACCGCAAAGGATTCTGGGAACTTGTGGCAAGAGGTACTAGCGCAAGCAGGCTTTCAATTGAACTCAGTTACACAGCGATAAAAAGAAACACAAAAAATGGCAAGAAGCTGTTGTATTATTAACTGCAATAGCCGGTGTTGTGCCAAAAAGTGATTTCCGGTATTTGCCAAAAACTGATTGCTCGTATTTAAATTGCTATAAGTAACTTGTTGGGCTATAATATGTGAAACATATGTCAAATGCATCCCTCATGGATGACATAAAGTCATCTCTCCATCTCCATCTCTTTTATTTCTCTCTCTTGCTCCATCTCTCTCTGCTGCTCTTCTGTCTCCTCTGTCACAGACTTCTCCACTTTAGATGATAAATCAGCCTGGTGCAACATGTAAGGATTGGCACAATTTGTTAAGATTTTGAGGAGTTTGAGAAACTAACCTTAGGCATAAAATAAAATTTACTATCAGTAACTTCATAGCACCCGCCCAGCAGTATATAAACGCCGTCGTGCTAGCTAGTACGCAGTACCAGTTATTCTAAGCGACTGTAAAAAGTCAGCACAACGAAAATAAACTCCACCTAAACTTGGTTTATATCTGACACAGATAGACAGCAGGTCATAACTTCTTACCTGAAGTTCAGTTCCTCTGCCACTATGACCGGTGGCCGCCTCGGGTCTCTCCTCCTCTTGCCTCCCCTTTCCCTTATCCACCTGCTCGCCTCCACCACTTGCTGATGTTGCTAAATCTGTGGAAGCTATGCCATAGCTACCGCCAATCAATTCAGTTATTTTTACACATTTGGCAGCATCTGCCTGAAGGCCTTGTTTCTTTTTGGCCCTAATTTTTTCTGCACCTCCTTTCCTTTTTTTGTTCTCCATTTTCTTTAGTTCGTCTATAAGATTGCTAAACAAGGGGGAGGGTGCATCCGACCTCCTCGGCTGTAATTGGTCCAGCCCAGAGTCGATCATGACCAATTGCCCAATCCAACACCCTTCATTATTTATACCCTTCCAAAAAAAAAAAAAAAATTGATCGGCCCATAAAAACAAAAAATCGCCAGCGGCCCACCGGGCAAATGCCCGGTATGCCCGATGGCCAGTCCAGCTATGGTTTGGCTACAGTAGCTACCGCGCTGATTGGAGACCACAACAGCTAATCAGAAATTTTTGCATCCAAATCTGTGATCAAATGCCAACAACTGATTGAGAGGGGCTGTTATTGCGTGGGTATATGGATAATCGCAAACATTGAAATAGATTTCGTGCACGCAGAAATCAATTTTGTTCGCTTAAATTAAACTTTTGTCAAGGTCAAGGTAACTTTATTTATACCCATAGGCAAGGTAAATTTGCTTTACAGAAAAATGATACCATTTGCCATCCCTTCAGAAACATACATACCGAATAAAGATATAAACCTCACTGTAGCACATATATTGTTATTTAATATTTAGAAACAAAAACAGTTCTTATTTGATTCAGTGACAGCAACAGGGACGAAGCTATTTTTATAGCATCTCGGAAATAGAAACCTCCATCCTGAGGAAAGAAGCTGAAATTCACCCCTTAGAGGATGGGAACCATTTTTAAGGATTGATAAAGCCATCCTCTGTACCTGCTTAGAGTACAGGGAGGCTAAACAAGACTGTGGCTCACCTATCAGACAACTGGACCATCTCACTATCTGATTTAGAGAGTTTTTCTCTGTGACAGAGGTCTGACCGAACCATGCCACCAAACAAAAGGATAAAACAGACTCAATAAAAGAATGATAAAACAAAGTTAAAGGTTTTTGGTCAATGTGGAAATGAGCAGGTTTTCTAAGGCAATAAAGGTGCTGGTGACCCTTTTTACAAACTGATTTGGAGTCAAAGTTCAGTTTTTCGTTGATTATGGTCCTAAGATATTTATATGATTGTACTTGCTCTATTTTCTGACCTTTAATTAAAGTGACTCCGTGCCCATTTTGTTGTTTCCTAAAATCAGCAACCATATGTTTTGTTTTAAGTATGTTCAACTGGAGATAAGACTCCTCACACCACTGAACAAAGTCATCAATGACTGGACCGTGGTTAGTTTCACCCTCTTTCAGTAAGCTGACAATAACAGAGTCATCTGCATATTTAATAATGACCCTGTTTTCATGTCTGCCCTCACACATATTTGTATAGAGAGTGAATAATAAGGGCGATAGGACACACCCTTGAGGAGAACCTGTGGAGGAGAACACTGGGTCAGACAGAACCCCATTTATTCTCACTCTTTGTGATCTGTCAGTTAAAAAATCTAAAATCCAGGCCACCAGGTTTTTCCTGATTTCAAACTGTTCTAAAAGTCTTTTAATTAAAATATGCGGCTGTGTTGTATTAAAAGCCGAAGAAAAATCAATGAAAAGAAGTCTTGCAAAAGTCCCTTTACTCTCTACATGTTTAAGAATCAGATTTAGTAAAGTCAAAAGTGCGTCCTCCACTCCTCTGTTGGGCCTATATGCAAACTGCATTGGATCCAGCTGACCTTCAGTCTCTTTCATAATCACATTCCTGATGATTTTTTCAAAGACTTTCATTACAACTGAAGTGAGGGCAACAGGCCTGAAGTAGTTTAGAATTTTTGGACGACTAGATTTAGGGACAGGAACCACGACTGCTTCTTTCCAAAGAGAGGGCACATGTTGTGTTTGCAAGGATTTATTGAAAATAACCTGAAATATAGGTCTGAGTTCATCAGCACAAGATTTAATTAGGCGGCCACTAATATTATCAGGACCCTGGCTCTTGTTCACATTGACTGTATGAAAGGCCTTTTTGACATCGCTGAGTTCAATGATAAAGTGCTGAGTGTCTCTCAGTTTCTGTTTCAGTTCAGAAATATCCTCGCTAAAATCAGAAGAACTAAAACGAGCATAAAACATATTTAAAGCGTTTGCAAATCTCTGTCTGAATTAAAACCATCTAAAATGACCTGACTGCTGCTCTGGGGATTTTGGAACCCTGCTATGGTTTTCATACAAGTCCAGGCAGACCCAAAATTTTTTGCAGCAAATTTGCTTTCAAGAAGGTTTTTGTAGCTCTGTTTTGCTTTCAAGAGCTCGATTTTCAGGTCCTTGGTGGCTGTCTGAAAATCAGTAACAGCCTCCTCTTTAAAGGCCTGTCTCTTTGACGCTTTTGGTGACCCATGACTTATTGTTAGCGTACACTTTAACGTGCTTACTAGGGCTGGGTATCGTCACTGATTTCTAGAATCTATTCAATTCCGATTCACAAGGTCCCGAATCGATTCGATCCACACGGG